>NC_091298.1:57257366-57314866 GCF_038502225.1 Cherax quadricarinatus
ACCTCCACAACCACACCACCTCCACAACCACACCACCTCCACAACCACACTACCTCCACAACCACACTACCTCCACAACCACACTACCTCCACAACCACGCTACCTCTACAACCACGCTACCTCCACAACCACACTACCTCCACAACCACACCACCTCCACAACCACACTACCTCCACAACCACACCACCACCACACTACCTCCACAACCACACTACCTTTACAACCACACTACCTTCACAACCACACTACCTCTCCAACCACACTACCTTCACAACCACACTACCTATACAACCACACTACCTGCACAACCACACTACCTCCACAACCACACTACCTTCACAACCACACCTCCACAACCGCACTGCCTCCACAACCACACCACCTCCACAATCACACTACCTCTACAACCACGCCACCTCCACACTACCTCTACAACCACACCTCCACAACCACACTACCTCTACAACCACACCACCTCTACCTCCACAATCACACTACCTCTACAACCACGCCACCTCCACACTACCTCTACAACCACACCTCCACAACCACACTACCTCTACAACCACACCACCTCTACCTCCACAATCACACTACCTCTACAACCACGCCACCTCCACACTACCTCTACAACCACACCTCCACAACCACACTACCTCTACAACCACACCACCTTTACCTCCACAAAAACACCACCACAGCCATAACACCTCCACAATCACACCACCATAACCACACCACCTCTAAAACCACACTTCCACAATCATACCACCACACCACCTCCACAACCACACCACCACCACAATTACATCACCTCCCCAACAACACTTCCAGAACCATACCTCCATAACCACACCACCACAACCACACCACCACCACCATAACCACACCACCATGACAACCACACCACCTCCACAACCACACCACCATGACAACCACACCACCTCCACAACCACACCACCACTACAACACCTACATAACCACACCTCCACAATCACACCTCCACAACAACACTACCTCCACAACCACACCTCCACAACCACACATCTCCACAACAATACACCTACCTCCCTCTGTCTCAACCATACACTTCCACAAGCACACATCTCCCTCCATATTAACCACATACCACAACCACACACCTCCTTCTGCTTTAACCACACACCACAACCACACACCTCCACAACCACACACCTCCACAACCACACAGCACAACCACACACCACAACTACACACCACAACCACACACCACAACCACACCACAACCACACAGCACAACTACACACCACAACCACACACCTACGCAACCACACACCACAACCACACACCTCCATAACCACACACCTCCACAACAACGCACCACAACCACACTTCCACAACCACACACCTCCACAACCACAATCTTCTTCCCCAACTACCAACTTTAACTACAATATTATATCCAGCCAGCTCTTACACACAGACTGGAGTCACAGTCTATATACAGGCAACACCTCCACAGCACGGATATGAGGTACACAATAAACCAGACACTACCATCCACAGGATGTATATGAGGTACACAATAAACCAGCCACTACCATCCACAGCACGGATATGAGGTACACAATAAACCAGACACTACCATCCACAGGATGTATATGAGGTACACAATAAACCAGACACTACCATCCACAGGATGGATATGAGGTACACAATAAACCAGCCACTACCATCCACAGGATGTATATGAGGTACACAATAAACCAGACACTACCATCCACAGGATGTATATGAGGTACACAATAAACCAGCCACTACCATCCACAGCACGGATATGAGGTACACAATAAACCAGCCACTACCATCCACAGGATGTATATTAGGTACACAATAAACCAGCCACTACCATCCACAGGATGTATATGAGGTACACAATAAACCAGCCACTACCATCCACAGGATGTATATGAGGTACACAATAAACCAGCCACTACCATCCACAGGATGTATATGAGGTACACAATAAACCAGCCACTACCATCCACAGGATGTATATGAGGTACACAATAAACCAGCCACTACCATCCACAGGATGTATATGAGGTACACAATAAACCAGCCACTACCATCCACAGCACGGATATGAGGTACACAATAAACCAGACACTACCATCCACAGGATGTATATGAGGTACACAATAAACCAGCCACTACCATCCACAGCACGGATATGAGGTACACAATAAACCAGCCACTACCATCCACAGGATGTATATGAGGTACACAATAAACCAGCCACTACCATCCACAGGATGTATATGAGGTACACAATAAACCAGCCACTACCATCCACAGGATGTATATGAGGTACACAATAAACCAGCCACTACCATCCACAGGATGTATATGAGGTACACAATAAACCAGCCACTACCATCCACAGGATGGATATGAGGTACACAATAAACCAGCCACTACCATCCACAGGATGGATATGAGGTACACAATAAACCAGCCACTACCATCCACAGGATGGATATGAGGTACACAATAAACCAGCCACTACCATCCACAGGATGGATATGAGGTACACAATAAACCAGCCACTACCATCCACAGGATGGATATGAGGTACACAATAAACCAGCCACTACCATCCACAGGATGGATATGAGGTACACAATAAACCAGCCACTACCATCCACAGGATGGATATGAGGTACACAATAAACCAGCCACTACCATCCACAGGATGGATATGAGGTACACAATAAACCAGACACTACCATCCACAGGATGGATATGAGGTACACAATAAACCAGCCACTACCATCCACAGGATGGATATGAGGTACACAATAAACCAGACACTACCATCCACAGGATGGATATGAGGTACACAATAAACCAGCCACTACCATCCACAGGATGGATATGAGGTACACAATAAACCAGCCACTACCATCCACAGGATGGATATGGAGTGCACAATAAACTAGCCACTACCATCCACAGGATGAATATGGAGTGCACAATAAACTAGCCACTACCATCCACAGGATGAATATGGAGTTTACAATAAACTAGCCACTACCATCCACAGGATGGATATGGAGTTTACAATAAACTAGCCACTACCATCCACAGGATGGATATGGAGTGCACAATAAACTAGCCACTACCATCCACAGGATGGATATGGAGCGCACAATAAACTAGCATCTTAGTAGACAAAAATCTAAATCTCAATTTCCTCTCCAAGAGACAAATCACAGAGGTGTACCATCCCTCACAGAGGTGTACCATCACTCACAGAGGTGTACCATCACTCACAGAGGTGTACCATCACTCACAGAGGTGCACCATCACTCACAGAGGTGCACCATCACTCACAGAGGTGTACCATCACTCACAGAGGTGCACCATCACTCACAGAGGTGTACCATCACTCACAGAGGTGCACCATCACTCACAGAGGTGCACCATCACTCACAGAGGTGCACCATCACTCACAGAGGTGCACCATCACTCACAGAGGTGCACCATCACTCACAGAGGTGCACCATCACTCACAGAGGTGCACCATCACTCACAGAGGTGCACCATCACTCACAGAGGTGCACCATCACTCACAGAGGTGCACCATCACTCACAGAGGTGCACCATCACTCACAGAGGTGTACCATCCCTCACAGAGGTGTACCATCACTCACAGAGGTGTACCATCGCTCACAGAGGTGTACCATCACTCACAGAGGTGTACCATCACTCACAGAGGTGTACCATCCCTCACAGAGGTGTACCATCACTCACAGAGGTGCACCATCACTCACAGAGGTGTACCATCCCTCACAGAGGTGTACCATCACTCACAGAGGTGTACCATCCCTCACAGAGGTGTACCATCACTCACAGAGGTGTACCATCACTCACAGAGGTGTACCATCACTCACAGAGGTGTACCATCACTCACAGAGGTGTACCATCACTCACAGAGGTGTACCATCACTCACAGAGGTGTACCATCCCTCACAGAGGTGTACCATCACTCACAGAGATGTACCATCACTCACAGAGGTGCACCATCACTCACAGAGGTGTACCATCCCTCACAGAGGTGTACCATCCCTCACAGAGGTGTACCATCACTCACAGAGGTGTACCATCCCTCACAGAGGTGTACCATCACTCACAGAGGTGTACCATCACTCACAGAGGTGCACCATCACTCACAGAGGTGTACCATCACTCACAGAGGTGTACCATCACTCACAGAGGTGTACCATCACTCACAGAGGTGTACCATCACTCACAGAGGTGTACCATCACTCACAGAGGTGTACCATCCCTCACAGAGGTGCACCATCACTCACAGAGGTGTACCATCACTCACAGAGGTGTACCATCACTCACAGAGGTGCACCATCACTCACAGAGGTGTACCATGACTCACAGAGGTGTACCATCCCTCACAGAGGTGTACCATCCCTCACAGAGGTGTACCATCCCTCACAGAGGTGCACCATCACTCACAGAGGTGTACCATCACTCACAGAGGTGTACCATCCCTCACAGAGGTGTACCATGACTCACAGAGGTGTACCATCCCTCACAGAGGTGTACCATGACTCACAGAGGTGTACCATCCCTCACAGAGGTGTACCATGACTCACAGAGGTGTACCATCACTCACAGAGGTGTACCATGACTCACAGAGGTGTACCATCACTCACAGAGGTGTACCATCCCTCACAGAGGTGCACCATCACTCACAGAGGTGTACCATCGCTCACAGAGGTGTACCATGACTCACAGAGGTGTACCATCACTCACAGAGGTGTACCATCCCTCACAGAGGTGCACCATCACTCACAGAGGTGTACCATCACTCACAGAGGTGTACCATGACTCACAGAGGTGTACCATCCCTCACAGAGGTGTACCATCCCTCACAGAGGTGCACCATCACTCACAGAGGTGTACCATCACTCACAGAGGTGTACCATCCCTCACAGAGGTGCACCATCACTCACAGAGGTGTACCATCACTCACAGAGGTGTACCATCCCTCACAGAGGTGTACCATGACTCACAGAGGTGTACCATCCCTCACAGAGGTGTACCATGACTCACAGAGGTGTACCATCACTCACAGAGGTGTACCATCCCTCACAGAGGTGTACCATCACTCACAGAGGATACTCGAACCATAAACATTTAAGTAATACCGTCTTGTAACATGATCTGGCTGAGTGGCTGAAGTACTGTGCAGGTTGTGTGTAGGTTTGAATCCTGCTGTGGACTGAGAGGCAAAGTCTGAAAATAATTTCTCCCGTTTGTGAGTTGTTAAGCACGATTGTGAAATGGAAGCCTGTTAAATGTTTTGCACTCTGACAGGATCAATGGTCTTTCATTTCTCTCTCATGAATACGAAAGATTACAAATCAGCTTTACAATCTTCTTACATTAAGTATACACTTATCTTTATGCTTTTTGTTCGTATTTCTTAATAGTTCTGAGTCTCGTCATATTTCATCACTGGGACGTGCATGGTTTAGGCAAGTAGGTGACTTGACCTGCCTAGCATGGGCCAGTAAGCCTGCTACAGTACTTCTTCTTTCTTATGTTCTTATTTAGAAGGGTGTGGTGTGAGAGCGAGCCTCAGGGGCGATGATAACGGAACGATTAGCAGCTATGTTCCTTCCCCATCAACACACACATTGCCTCTTCTGTTGTACTGTAGACACCAAGGATCAGTGATTGACAGTGATGAATGAGAGAGAGAGAGAGAGAGAGAGAGAGAGAGAGAGAGAGAGAGAGAGAGAGAGAGAGAATCATCAGCCTGGGAGCAAGGTGGTGGGAGCGGCTCTCTTAAGATGCCTCCTATGATAGACACAACAATTTACGGATTAGCTGTCAGCGCCTTTGTTAAGATGAACCTCTGCTTCCCTCCCCGGGCCTCCTACCCTCCCGCCAGCCCTCCATGAGCCTCCTACCCTCCCGCCAGCCCTCCATGAGCCTCCTACCCTCCCGCCAGCCCTCCATGAGCCTCCTACCCTCCCGCCAGCCCTCCATGAGCCTCCTACCCTCCCGCCAGCCCTCCATGAGCCTCCTACCCTCCCGCCAGCCCTCCATGAGCCTCCTACCCTCCCTCGGCCCTCCATGAGCCTCCTACCCTCCCGCCAGCCCTCCATGGGCCTCCTGCCCTCCCTCCAGCCCTCCCGCCAGCCCTCCATGGGCCTCCTACCCTCCTTCCAGCCCTCCAAGGGCTCCCTTCCTTCCCTCTCCCCACCCTATGTCCTCCCTGGTCCCTCTCTCCCACGGACCCCTCCTTCCCTCCAATCTCTCCCTTCCTCCCTCCTCCTTTTCTCCCTCCCTAGCTTTATTCCCTCCTTCCTTTCCTCCCTCCCTAGCTTTAGTCCCTTCTTCCTTTCCTCCCTCCCTAGCATTACCCCCTCTCTCCCTCCTTCCCTCTATTTCTCACCAATTCTGCCCTCCCACCGTTTTTCTCTTCATTCTTCTCCCATTCCTCTCTCCTTCCCACACTTCTCAATATCCTTCTTATTACCCCCACCTTCCCCCACACACCGTCTGTTGACAATGTTCATCTCTTACGTTTTTACTATAATCTCTCTCTCTGTCTCTCTCTCTCTCTGTCTGTCTCCCTCTTATCTCTTTATCCCCAATCACTCTCTTCATAGCTGCTTTTCCCTCTCCATCTCTGCCTTCGGTTTCCCTCTCCCTCCCCCTCCCTCTCCCTCTCCTCCCCCTCCCTGTGTTCCATTACTGAGACAGGAAATGCAAATTGGTGATGTAGGTTGGAGAAGAGGATTTTCAATATTAATATGACTTTATCTCTCTCCTATCACCGATGTTAGATAATATGTAACGGACGATGGTGGTAGTAGTGGTAGTGGTGGTTATGGTGGTGGTGGTAGTAGTGGTGGTACTGGTGGTATTGGTAGTAGTAGTGGTGGCAGTGGTGGTAGTGCCGGTAGTAGTGGTGGTGGTAGTGTTGGTAGTGGTGGTTATGGTGGTGGTAGTAGTGGTGGTGGTACTGGTGGTATTGGTAGTAGTGGTGGTGGCAGCGGTGGTAGTGGTAGTACTGGTAGTAGTGATGGTGGTATTGGTAGTAGTGGTGATAGCAGTGGTGGTGGTGGTAGTGGTAGTACTGGTAGTAGTGGTGGTGGCAGTGGTGGTAGTGGTAGTACTGGTAGTAGTGATGGTGGTATTGGTAGTAGTGGTGATAGCAGTGGTGGTGGTGGTGGTAGTGGTAGTACTGGTAGTAGTGGTGGTGGCAGTGGTGGTAGTGGTAGTAGTGATGGTGGTATTGGTAGTAGTGGTGATAGCAGTGGTGGTGGTGGTAGTGGTAGTACTGGTAGTAGTGGTGGCGGCAGTGGTGGTAGTGGTAGTACTGGTAGTAGTGGCAGTGGCAGTGGTGGTAGTGGTAGTACTGGTAGTAGTGGCAGTGGCAGTGGTGGTAGTGGTAGTATTCGTAGTAATGGTGGTAGTAATCGTGGTAGTAGTGGCAGTGGTGATAGTGGTAGTAATGGTGGTAGTGGTGGTGGTGATGATAATTAAGGTACTTACTCATAAATATACATTGTTAGAAGTAGCAGCAATACACAATGTTGTGGATGTGGACACTTTCAGCAGCTATAGTGAAACACTTACCACCACTTATACTCAACTTACTCACCACTTTACACATCAAAGAGACAATACAGTTTCTATTAAACTAATAATGAACGTATGATAAAAACAAAACTACAGCAATGTTAAAATTTATACCAGGTTACTGCCAGGGATATAATGTAATGGTATGATGAGGGGGAGGGTGTTATTACAGTTATAACACACTGTATGATGGGTGTTATTACAGTTCTAACACTGTATGATGGGTGTTATTACAGTTCTAACACTGTATGATGGGTGTTACTACAGTTATAACACACTGTATGATGGGTGTTATTACAGTTATAACACACTGTATGATGGGTGTTATTACAGTTATAACACACTGTATGATGGGTGTTATTACAGTCGTAACACACTGTATGATGGGTGTTATTACAGTTATAACACACTGTATGATGGGTGTTATTACAGTTATAACACACTGTATGATGGGTGTTATTACAGTTATAACACACTGTATGATGGGTGTTATTACAGTTATAACACACTGTATGAAGGGTGTTATTACAGTTATAACACACTGTATGAAGAGTGTTATTACAGTTATAACACACTGTATGAAGGGTGTTATTACAGTTATAACACACTGTATGATGGGTGTTATTACAGTTATAACACACTGTATGAAGGGTGTTATTACAGTTATAACACACTGTATGATGGGTGTTATTACAGTTATAACACACTGTATGAAGGGTGTTATTACAGTTATAACACACTGTATGATGGGTGTTACTACAGTTATAACACACTGTATGAAGGGTGTTATTACAGTTATAACACACTGTATGATGGGTGTTATTACAGTTATAACACACTGTATGAAGGGTGTTATTACAGTTATAACACACTGTATGAAGGGTGTTATTACAGTTATAACACACTGTATGAAGGGTGTTATTACAGTTATAACACACTGCATGAAGGGTGTTATTACAGTTGTAACACACTGTATGAAGGGTGTTATTACAGTTATAACACACTGTATGAAGGGTGTTATTACAGTTATAATACACTGTATGATGGGTGTTATTACAGTTATAACACACTGTATGAAGGGTGTTATTACAGTTATAACACACTGTATGAAGGGTGTTATTAGTTATAACACACTGTATGATGGGTGTTATTACAGTTATAACACACTGTATGAAGGGTGTTATTACAGTTATAACACACTGTATGAAGGGTGTTATTACAGTTATAATACACTGTATGATGGGTGTTATTACAGTTATAACACACTGTATGAAGGGTATTACAGTTATAACACACTGTATGATGGGTGTTATTACAGTTATAACACACTGTATGATGGGTGTTATTACAGTTATAACACACTGTATGAAGGGTGTTATTACAGTTATAACACACTGTATGATGGGAGGGTGTTATTACAGTTATAACACACTGTATGATGGGTGTTATTACAGTTATAACACACTGTATGATGGGTGTTATTACAGTTATAACACACTGTATGATGGGTGTTATTACAGTTATAACACACTGTATGATGGGTGTTATTACAGTTATAACACACTGTATGATGGGTGTTATTACAGTTATAACACACTGTATGATGGGTGTTATTACAGTTATAACACACTGTATGATGGGTGTTATTAGTCATAACACACTGCATGATGTGTGTTATTACAGTTATAACACACTGTATGATGGGTGTTATTAGTTATAACACACTGCATGATGGGTGTTATTACAGTTATAACACACTGTATGATGGGAGGGTTTTATTACAGTCATAACACACTGTATGATGGGTGTTATTACATTTATAACACACTGTATGATGGGTGTTATTACAGTTATAACACACTGTATGATGGGTGTTATTACAGTTATAACACACTGTATGATGGGTGTTATTACAGTTATAACACACTGTATGAAGGGTGTTATTACAGTTATAACACACTGTATGATGGGAGGGTGTTATTACAGTCATAACACACTGTATGATGGGTGTTATTACAGTTATAACACACTGTATGATGGGAGGGTGTTATTACAGTCATAACACACTGTATGATGGGTGTTATTACAGTTATAACACACTGTATGATGGGTGTTATTACAGTTATAACACACTGTATGATGGGTGTTATTACAGTTATAACACACTGTATGATGGGTGTTATTACAGTTATAACACACTGTATGATGGGTGTTATTAGTCATAACACACTGTATGATGGGTGTTATTACAGTTATAACACACTGTATGATGGGTGTTATTACAGTTATAACACACTGTATGATGGGTGTTATTACAGTTATAACACACTGTATGATGGGTGTTATTACAGTTATAACACACTGTATGATGGGTGTTATTACAGTTATAACACACTGAATGATGGGTGTTATTACAGTCACAACACACTGTATGATGGGTGTTATTACATTTATAACACACTGTATGATGGGTGTTATTACAGTTATAACACACTGTATAATGGGTGTTATTACAGTTATAACACACTGTATGATGGGTGTTATTACAGTTATAACACACTGAATGATGGGTGTTATTACAGTCACAACACACTGTATGATGGGTGTTATTACATTTATAACACACTGTATGATGGGTGTTATTACAGTTATAACACACTGTATGATGGGTGTTATTACAGTTATAACACACTGTACGATGGGTGTTATTACAGTTATAACACACTGTATGATGGGTATTATTACAGTTATAACACAATGTATGATGGGTGTTATTACAGTTATAACACACTGTATGATGGGAGGGAGTTATTACAGTTATAACACAATGTATGATGGGTGTTATTACAGTTATAACACAATGTATGATGGGTGTTATTACAGTTATAACACACTGTATGATGGGTGTTATTACAGTTATAACACACTGTATGATGGGTGTTATTAGTTATAACACACTGTATGATGGGTGTTATTAGTTATAACACACTGTATGATGGTTGTTATTACAGTTATAACACACTGTATGATAGGTGTTATTACAGTTATAACACACTGTATGATGGGTGTTATTACAGTTATAACACACTGTATGAAGGGAGGGTGTTATTACAGTCATAACACACTGTATGATGGGTGTTATTACAGTCATAACACACTGTATGATGGGTGTTATTACAGTTATAACACACTGTATGATGGGTGTTATTACAGTTATAACACACTGTATGAAGGGAGGGTGTTATTACAGTCATAACACACTGTATGATGGGTGTTATTAGTTATAACACACTGTATGATGGGTGTTATTACAGTTATAACACACTGTATGATGGGTGTTATTACAGTTATAACACACTGTATGAAGGGAGGGTGTTATTACAGTCATAACACACTGTATGATGGGTGTTATTACAGTCATAACACACTGTATGATGGGTGTTATTACAGTTATAACACACTGTATGAAGGGTGTTATTACAGTTATAACACACTGTATGAAGGGTGTTATTACAGTTATAACACACTGTATGAAGGGTGTTATTACAGTTATAACACACTGTATGAAGGGTGTTATTACAGTTGTAACACACTGTATGAAGGGTGTTATTACAGTTGTAACACACTGTATGAAGAGTGTTATTACAGTTATAACACACTGTATGAAGGGTGTTATTACAGTTATAACACACTGTATGAAGGGTGTTATTACAGTTATAACTCACTGTATGAAGGGTGTTATTACAGTTGTAACACACTGTATGAAGGGTGTTATTACAGTTATAACACACTGTATGATGGGTTTTATTACAGTTATAACACACTGTATGATGTGAGGGTGTTATTACAGTTGTAAGACACTGTATGAACGGTGTTATTACAGTTGTAACACACTGTATGAAGGGTGTTATTACAGTTGTAACACACTGTATGATGGGTGTTATTACAGTTATAACACACTGTATGATGTGAGGGTGTTATTACAGTTATAAGACACTGTATGATGGGTGTTATTACAGTTATAACACACTGTATGATGGGTGTTATTACAGTTATAACACACTGTATGATGTGAGGGTGTTATTACAGTTATAAGACACTGTATGATGGGTGTTATTACAGTTATAACACACTGTATGATGGGTGTTATTAGTTATAACACACTGTATGAAGGGAGGGTGTTATTACAGTTATAACACACTGTATGATGGGTGTTATTACAGTTATAACACACTGTATGATAGGTGTTATTACAGTTATAACACACTGTATGATAGGTGTTATTACAGTTATAACACACTGTATGATGGGAGGGTGTTATTACAGTTATAACACACTGTATGAAGGGAGGGTGTTATTACAGTTATAACACACTGTATGAAGGGAGGGTGTTATTACAGTTATAACACACTGTATGATGGGTGTTATTACAGTTATAACACACTGTATGATAGGTGTTATTACAGTTATAACACACTGTATGATGGGAGGGTGTTATTACAGTTATAACACACTGTATGATGGGAGGGTGTTATTACAGTTATAACACACTGTATGAAGGGAGGGTGTTATTACAGTTATAACACACTGTATGAAGGGAGGGTGTTATTACAGTTATAACACACTGTATGATGGGTGTTATTACAGTTACAACACACTGTATGATGGGATGGTGTTATTACAGTTATAACACACTGTATGAAGGGTGTTATAACAGTTATAACACACTGTATGATGGGAGGGTGTTATTACAGTTATAACACACTGTATGAAGGGTGTTATAACAGTTATAACACAATGTATGATGGGAGGGTGTTATTACAGTTATAACACACTGTATGATGGGAGGGTGTTATTACAGTTATAACACACTGTATGATGGGATGGTGTTATTACAGTTATAACACACTGTATGAAGGGTGTTATAACAGTTATAACACACTGTATGATGGGAGGGTGTTATTACAGTTATCTATTACCCGTTATATGAGGGATACAGTTGGAACAACAATCTAACCTCACCTAAGATAACCATATTTAAAAATGAAGAGAAATAGTTATGTAAGTTTAGAAGGAACGTAAAACATAGACGTGAGGAACTGCGTAAGAAAGTAACGTAGTAACGTGAAGTCTGGTTGTGGAAGATATTCTGTTATTTATAAAGCTTGGATACCCACGCTCTCTGTGTTTACCAATTTAATATGAGTTACATACTGGGAACAGCTGCAGTGTGGAGCTGCTGTATTTTCTATGCAAGTTGCATGTATATAAATCGTTCAGAGAACCGACAAGTTGATGAATTAAACACATGTGCAACACTTGGGTATTTTTATTGTGGAAATATTTCGTCAACCAGTGGCTTCCTCAGTCCATTGCAAAGAAGAATGGTGAAGATCAGAAGGAGTTTGAGATAATCAGTCCCTCAGTTTTGATTGATGAACTGATTACATCGACTCCAGACTGAAGGACTGATTACCTCAAACTCCTTTTGATCCTCACCATTCTTCTCTGCAATGGACTGATGAAGCCAATGTGTGGCGAAACGTTTCAGCAATGAAGATATCCAAGTGTTGCACATGTGTTTAATTTATCATACAAGTTACAGTGAGAACACACGCAGTGTACAGTTACCACATTCTGTATAATATTTACACGATGGAAACGCAAACTATGCTTCTCTTATATTTAGTCACACAGTTTGGTTCTGATTCTCTAAGTAATTAATGAAATGACTCACGAAATCGTAATGACTCCAGACCCTCGCGTTAGCGACGGTCTGGAGTTTTGAGACACACTGACCGCGGGTTCAAATCCCGGCCGTGGTATGGTTTAATTAATGAAAGGTATCATGTTGAGCTGGGAGATTTCGATATAGGAGGAGGATACGCAGAGTCCTCAGAAAAATGACGCCAATATTATTTCATATATTTCCCATTTCATCTAATATCGTATTGCAAATGTTATATCCCTTAACAGCTAAAATGAAAATATCATACTTTATATTATTAAGTCAATCATTCAACTATGTATAGAGTAGGTAGGAAGACTGGACACAGATGGTGTGGAAACTTGAGGCAAACTTTGTTGTGGTGACGTTACTACCGCCTTCCTTCATTACTTAAAGTGATAATTCTTCCCTACACAAAATCCCAGCACATCACTTACTCTGGATAATATTAGACGAAAGAGTAACAGCACTAGTGTCGCTCTTACAGGCAACATGGAACGTTCTTACATGATATCTGCGGTGTGTCGCTAGCCAGGGTGTTTGTCTTGGGTATCCCTAACTAGGGTGTTTGTCTTGGGTATCCCTAACTAGGGTGTTTGTCTTAATATATGGCGTGTGTCTCTTGCTAGGGTCTTCTTCCCTAGCTGAACACCTAGCAAGCTTGATTCTACAATTACCGTCGTGGGAGATAAATCCTCGTCCTTCGTAATGCCTGCTTACCTGTAAATAATGATCCACTGATAAATATATACCCTAAAGACCAGGTTAATAATTAATTGCTACAATACTTCAGGCTAACAGTTAATAATATAACCAAGTAGGCTATGCAGATAACACTAAACCAAATAAACTACTTAGTGTAAACACCGTACTTATAACTGATCACAAGCCAAGTGAATGACTCGACTGGTCAAGGTTGGTTTACCCTAGATGATACAATCATTAACCAATACTGATGATTAAAACATGTGAAACACTTAGGCATCTTTATTGTAGAAACGTTTCAGCTGCGCAGCAGACTTCCTCAGTCGAATACAGGAGAAAATTGCATTATTCAAGATTCACATAGCGGTAGACGCCACGGGAAGCCACGGGAAGACACCTATTTGGTATTTTCAAAGTAGGATGCCACTAACATTCTTCCTTCTGATATGCTGAAAGGAAGGTTCCACTAACATTCTTCCTTCTGATACGCTGGAAGGAAGGTTCCACTAACATTCTTCCTTCTGATACGCTGGAAGGAAGGATCCACTAACATTCCTCCTTCTGATATGCTGGAAAGAAGGTTCCACAAACATTCTTCCTTCTGATATGCTGGAAGGAAGGCTCCACTAACATTCTTCCTTCTGATACACTGGAAGGAAGGTTCCACTAACTTTCTTCTCTCAGGTAGACTGGAAGGAGGGTTCCATTAGCTGTCTTCTCTGTGGTACGCTAAAACAAGAGGGTTCCACTATCTGTCTTCTGTGTAGTACACTAAAACGAGAGGGTTCCACTGTCTGTCTCTGCTGTTCGTTGTTCAGGGGTCTGACACACTTGCGCTACATATAACATTCTGAGCTCAAACCTTCTACCAATTTACAATACCAATCCACACTGTGCACGTCTTTCCCAGCATCAGACCTCAGAGCCACACAAAACAATCTCTTTAATTAATATCACTCTTAAAGACAACGAGACGATGCAGTGTTCTCCGGTAACTTTGTTCAATTATAAATGCTATTTAAACCTTCCTGAAGTAATTAAAAAAGCTTAAACCCCTGAAGAAATATTGTTTACACTTAAAAGTTAAATTTGCGGCCTCAGAATTGAGCGTTTTATTTACGGTGTAGCGTGAAATCGCAACGGTACGACTGTCAACAACTCATTGGAGAGACAGGATTCTAACACATGAGAAAACAGTCGTAAAGCTATCAGGTTAGTATGTTAATTGGCCAGCTAGTTTTTCGACTGTCTCGCCGTGGGTTCGAATCTCATCAGTTTCTTCAGCGATGTTGACAATAATCACACACGGATTACTCGCATCTATACACAAAAATACATACACAGAATAACCACGATCACACACACACACACACACAGAATAACACAACATACACCACACACACACACACACACACACACAACACACACACAACACACACACACACACACACACACACACACGCACAACACACACACAAACACAACAAACACACACAACACACACAACACACACAACACACACAACACACACACACACACACACACACACACACACACACACACACACACACAACATATATGTGAATGACATAACGGAAGGGATACTCAGAAGTGTCCTTGTTTGCAGATGATGTGAAGTTAATGAGAAGAATCAAATCGGATGAGGATCAGGCAGGACTACAAAGAGACCTGGACAGGCTACAAGCCTGGTCCAGCAACTGGCTCCTTGAATTTAACCCTGCCAAATGTAAAGTCATGAAGATTGGTGAAGGGCAAAGAAGACCGCAGACACAATATAGTTTAGATGGCCAAAGACTGCAAACCTCACTCAAGGAAAAAGATCATATCTCCTGAGGCGCACATCAATCAGATAACTGCTGCAGCATACGGGCGCCTGGCAAACCTACGGATAGCGTTCCGATACCTCAGTAAGGATTCGTTCAAGACTCTGTATACCATTTACGTCAGGTCCATACTGGAGTATGCAGCACCAGTTTGGAATCCAAACCTAGTCAAGCATGTCAAGAAATTAGAGAAAGTGCAAAGGTTTGCAACAAGACTAGTCCCAGAGCTACGGGGATTGTCCTACGAAGAAAGGTTGAGGGAAATCGGCCTGACGACACTGGAGGACAGGAGGGTTAGGGGAGACATGATAACGACATAAAATACTGCGCGGAATAGACAAGGTGGATGTTCCAGAGAAGAGACACAGACACAAGAGGTCACAATTGGAAGTTGAAGACTCAGATGAATCAAAGGGATATTAGGAAGTATTTCTTCAGTCATAGAGTAGTCAGGCCGTGGAATAGCCTAGGAAGTGACGTAGTGGAGGCGAGAACCATATATAGTTTTAAGGCGAGGTATGATAAAGCTCATGGGACAGGGAGAGAGAGGACCTAGTAGCAATCAGCGAAGAGGCGGGGCCAGGAGCTATGACTCGACCCCTCCAACCACAAATAGGTGAGCAAATAGGTGAGTACAACACACACAACACACACACACACACACACACACACACACACACGTGGTGTCACAATACGAGAGGTTTATGTACAGTAGTGTCGTATGTGTGGAGGTTGCCTCCTGCTGTTACTAGTCAGCTTACTGTCACTCTGTTTGTCTCACACCTCTCTCTCTCCTTTTATCTCTCTCCCTCCCCTATCCCTCTCTCCCTACCTTCCTTTTTTTACACCCTCCCTTCTGTCTCAATCACTGCGTCGTTCCTTTCCACCCTCTATTTCCTTTCCATCCCACTTTCCATTTCGCAGTTCCATTTTCCCTTCCCTTCTCTCTCCCTCCCACCTTCTTACTCCTTATTTCTACTTCTTTCCCATTATTCTCTCTTATCTTCTTGTTCACTCGTCTTTGCCCTGCCTCCTGCTTCACTTCCAGCTGTCAAAGATACGCTCTCAAATTGTATGTGTATTATAGGAAATTGTCATACACCTTGTGTCCGTATCTAACACTGTGGTCATAACACCTGTCATCTTATACACTAATAACTGCTATCTACATTCCTTTCACTGCCCATGGTGTTGTGACTGTGTGTGTGTGTGTGTATTCGTCTATTTGTGGTTGCAGAGGTGGAGTCACAGCTCCTGGCCCCGCCTCTTTGCTGGTCGCTACTAGGCCCACTCTCTCCCTGCTCTATGAGCTTCATCGTACCTCTTCTTAAAGCTATGTATGGATCCTGCCTCCACTACATCACCCTCCAGATTGTTTCATTTCCAGACACCTGTGTGTGTGTGTGTGTGTGTGTGTGTAAACGAGTATATTTAATTCCTAAGACAAATAAAAAATCAGCTGCGATACGTCTGGCAACGAAGTGGCTCAAGAAATCCGCTGAGCGACCAAATGTATACGTTCATCCCTGTGTTGTTATTACCTGGAGTTTACCTGGAGAGAGTTTCGGAGGTCAACGCCCCCGCGGCCCGGTCTGTGACCAGGCCTCCTGGTGGATCAGCCCCTGATCAACCAGGCTGTTGCTGCTGGCTGCACGCAAACCAACGTACGAGCCACAGCCCGGCTGATCAGGAACTGACTTTAGGTGCTTGTCCAGTGCCAGCTTGAAGACTGCCAGGGGTCTGCTGGTAATCCCCCTTATGTGTGCTGGGAGGCAGTTGAACAGTCTCGGGCCCCTGACACTTATTGTGTTATCAGTAGTTATCTAAGACAATATCTTGTTTTCAGTAGTTATCAAAGACAAAATCTCGTTATCAGCAGTTATCAAAGACAATATCTTGTTATCAGTAGTTATCAAAGACAATATCTTGTTATCAGTAATTATCAAAGATATCTTATAAGTAGTTATCAAAGATATTATCTTATCAGTAGTTATCAAAGATATCTTATCAGTAGTTATCAAAGACAATATCTTATTATCAGTAGTTATCAAAGATATTATCTTATCAGTAGTTATCAAAGATATCTTGTTATCAGTAGTTATCAAAGACTATCTTATCAGTAATCAAAGATATTATCTTATCAGTAGTTATCAAAGATATCTTATCAGTAGTTATCAAAGATATTATCTTATCAGTAGTTATCAAAGATATTATCTTATCAGTAGTTATCAAAGATATTATCTTATCAGTAGTTATCAAAGATATCTTGTTATCAGTAGTTATCAAAGATTATCTTATCAGTAATCAAAGATATTATCAGTAGTTATCAAAGACAATATCTTATTACCAGTAGTTACCAAAGATATTATCTTGTTATCAGTAGTTATCAAAGACAATATCTTATTACCAGTAGTTATCAAAGATATTATCTTGTTATCAGTAGTTATCAAAGATATTATCTTATCAGTAGTTACCAAAGATATTATCTTATCAGTAGTTATCAAAGACAATATCTTATTACCAGTAGTTATCAAAGATATTATCTTGTTATCAGTAGTTATCAAAGATATTATCTTATCAGTAGTTATCAAAGACAATATCTTATTACCAGTAGTTATCAAAGATATTATCTTGTTATCAGTAGTTATCAAAGATATTATCTTATCAGTAGTTATCAAAGACAATATCTTATTATCAGTAGTTATCAAAGACAATATCTTGTTATCAGTAGTTATCAAAGATATTATCTTATTATCAGCAGTTATCAAAGATATTATCTTATTATCAGTAGTTATCAAAGACAATATCTTATTACCAGTAGTTATCAAAGACAATATCTTATTACCAGTAGTTATCAAAGATATTATCTTATCAGTAGTTATCAAAGATATTATCTTATCAGTAGTTACCAAAGATATTATCTTGTTATCAGTAGTTATCAAAGACAATATCTTATTACCAGTAGTTATCAAAGACAATATCTTATTACCAGTAGTTATCAAAGATATTATCTTGTTATCAGTAGTTATCAAAGATATTATCTTATCAGTAGTTATCAAAGATATTATCTTGTTATCAGTAGTTATCAAAGATATTATCTTATCAGTAGTTACCAAAGATATTATCTTGTTATCAGTAGTTATCAAAGACAATATCTTATTACCAGTAGTTATCAAAGATATTATCTTGTTATCAGTAGTTATCAAAGATATCTTATCAGTAGTTATCAAATATATTATCTTGTTATCAGTAGTTATCAAAGATATTATCTTATCAGTAGTTATCAAAGATATTATCTTGTTATCAGTAGTTATCAAAGATATTATCTTATCAGTAGTTATCAAAGATATCTTGTTATCAGTAGTTATCAAAGATATTATCTTGTTATCAGTAGTTATCAAAGATATTATCTTATCAGTAGTTATCAAAGATATCTTGTTATCAGTAGTTATCAAAGACTATCTTATCAGTAATCAAAGATATTATCTTGTTATCAGTAGTTATCAAAGACAATATCTTGTTATCAGTAGTTATCAAAGACAATATCTTGTTATCAGTAGTTATCAAAGACAATATCTTGTTATCAGTAGTTATCAAAGATATTATCTTGTTATCAGTAGTTATCAAAGATATCTTGTTATCAGTAGTTATCAAGGATATTATCTTATCAGTAGTTATCAAAGATATTATCTTGTTATCAGTAGTTATCAAATATATTATCTTGTTATCAGTAGTTATCAAAGATATTATCTTGTTATCAGTAGTTATCAAAGATATTATCTTGTTATCAGTAGTTATCAAAGATATTATCTTATCAGCAGTTATCAAAGACAATATCTTATTATCAGTAGTTATCAAAGATATTGTTATCAGTAGTTATCAAAGACAAAGTTAATTAAGATAATGGCGCCAGCAACAATAATATTACAGTTCATTATTTTGGTCAAAATTATATATAAAAAATTAATATATATCTGATAAATATTTTTAATTAGTGAATCACCAAGTTTTTCACATCTGACAAAATGAATTATTAAAGAAAAATATATTTATAAAGTCAGTTAATTTTCTTCCAGCTAGTAACGATTAAGATATGATTTTGTTGGGATTTTTAACCCTGGAGGGTTAGCCACCCAAGATGACTGAAGAGAGTCAGTGCGTCATCCACGACTGTCTTACTTATATTGTGGTCCTTTAATCTGGTCCCCCAGGATGCCACCCACACCAGTCGGTTAACACCCAGGTACCTACTTACTGCTAGGTGAGCAGGGACAGCAGGTGTAAGGAAACATGCCCAACGTTTCCACCCGGCCAGGAATCGAGCCGCGGTCACTCAGTGTGTGAGGCGAGAGCGCTGCCTACCAGGCATGCGTATCATGCTGCAGTAAGAATGACCACTCCTCATTGCAAATTAAATTAACATAATGACACCTTCCCACCTCCAGAACCACAACATCTCCACCCATCCTTCAGTGTGCAGGTACTGTACTTCCCACCTCCAGAACCACAACATCCTCACCCATCCTTCAGTGTGCAGGTACTGTACTTCCCACCTCCAGAGCCACAACATCCTCACCCATCCTTCAGTGTGCAGGTACTGTACTTCCCACCTCCAGAACCACAACATCCTCACCCATCCTTCAGTGTGCAGGTACTGTACTTCCCACCTCCAGAACCACAACATCTCCACCCATCCTTCAGTGTACAGGTACTGTACTTCCCACCTCCAGAACCACAACATCTCCACCCATCCTTCAGTGTACAGGTACTGTACTTCCCACCTCCAGAACCACAACATCTCCACCCATCCTTCAGTGTACAGGTACTGTACTTCCCACCTCCAGAACCACAACATCCCCACCCATCCTTCAGTGTACAGGTACTGTACTTCCCACCTCCAGAACCACAACATCCCCACCCATCCTTCAGTGTACAGGTACTGTACTTCCCACCTCCAGAACCACAACATTCCCACCCATCCTTCAGTGTACAGGTACTGTACTTCCCACCTCCAGAACCACAACATCCCCACCCATCCTTCAGTGTACAGGTACTGTACTTCCCACCTCCAGAACCACAACATTCCCACCCATCCTTCAGTGTACAGGTACTGTACTTCCCACCTCCAGAACCACAACATCTCCACCCATCCTTCAGTGTACAGGTACTGTACTTCCCACCTCCAGAACCACAACATCCCCACCCATCCTTCAGTGTACAGGTACTGTACTTCCCACCTCCAGAACCACAACATTCCCACCCATCCTTCAGTGTACAGGTACTGTACTTCCCACCTCCAGAACCACAACATTCCCACCCATCCTTCAGTGTACAGGTACTGTACTTCCCACCTCCAGAACCACAACATTCCCACCCATCCTTCAGTGTACAGGTACTGTACTTCCCACCTCCAGAACCACAACATTCCCACCCATCCTTCAGTGTACAGGTACTGTACTTCCCACCTCCAGAACCACAACATTCCCACCCATCCTTCAGTGTACAGGTACTGTACTTCCCACCTCCAGAACCACAACATTCCCACCCATCCTTCAGTGTACAGGTACTGTACTTCCCACCTCCAGAACCACAACATTCCCACCCATCCTTCAGTGTACAGGAACTGTACTTCCCACCTCCAGAACCACAACATCCCCACCCATCCTTCAGTGTACAGGTACTGTACTTCCCACCTCCAGAACCACAACATTCCCACCCATCCTTCAGTGTACAGGTACTGTACTTCCCACCTCCAGAACCACAACATCCCCACCCATCCTTCAGTGTACAGGTACTGTACTTCCCACCTCCAGAACCACAACATCCCCACCCATCCTTCAGTGTACAGGTACTGTACTTCCCACCTCCAGAACCACAACATCCACACCCATCCTTCAGTGTGCAGGTACTGTACTTCCCACCTCCAGAACCACAACATCCACACCCATCCTTCAGTGTGCAGGTACTGTACTTCCCACCTCCAGAACCACAACATCCACACCCATCCTTCAGTGTGCAGGTACTGTACTTCCCACCTCCAGAACCACAACATCCACACCCATCCTTCAGTGTGCAGGTACTGTACTTCCCACCTCCAGAACCACAACATCCACACCCATCCTTCAGTGTGCAGGTACTGTACTTCCCACCTCCAGAACCACAACATCCACACCCATCCTTCAGTGTGCAGGTACTGTACTTCCCACCTCCAGAACCACAACATCCACACCCATCCTTCAGTGTGCAGGTACTGTACTTCCCACCTCCAGAACCACAACATAGAACCACAACATCATCACCCATCCTTCAGTGTGCAGGTACTGTACTTCCCACCTCCAGAACCACAACATCCACACCCATCCTTCAGTGTACAGGTACTGTACTTCCCACCTCCAGAGCCACAACATCCTCACCCATCCTTCAGTGTGCAGGTACTGTACTTCCCACCTCCAGAACCACAACATCCACACCCATCCTTCAGTGTGCAGGTACTGTACTTCCCACCTCCAGAACCACAACATCCACACCCATCCTTCAGTGTGCAGGTACTGTACTTCCCACCTCCAGAACCACAACATCCACACCCATCCTTCAGTGTGCAGGTACTGTACTTCCCACCTCCAGAACCACAACATCCACACCCATCCTTCAGTGTGCAGGTACTGTACTTCCCACCTCCAGAACCACAACATCCACACCCATCCTTCAGTGTGCAGGTACTGTACTTCCCACCTCCAGAACCACAACATCCACACCCATCCTTCAGTGTGCAGGTACTGTACTTCCCACCTCCAGAACCACAACATCCACACCCATCCTTCAGTGTGCAGGTACTGTACTTCCCACCTCCAGAACCACAACATCCACACCCATCCTTCAGTGTGCAGGTACTGTACTTCCCACCTCCAGAACCACAACATCCACACCCATCCTTCAGTGTACAGGTACTGTACTTCCCACCTCCAGAACCACAACATCCCCACCCATCCTTCAGTGTACAGGTACTGTACTTCCCACCTCCAGAACCACAACATCTCCACCCATCCTTCAGTGTACAGGTACTGTACTTCCCACCTCCAGAACCACAACATCCCCACCCATCCTTCAGTGTACAGGTACTGTACTTCCCACCTCCAGAACCACAACATCTCCACCCATCCTTCAGTGTACAGGTACTGTACTTCCCACCTCCAGAACCACAACATCCCCACCCATCCTTCAGTGTACAGGTACTGTACTTCCCACCTCCAGAACCACAACATCCCCACCCATCCTTCAGTGTACAGGTACTGTACTTCCCACCTCCAGAACCACAACATCCCCACCCATCCTTCAGTGTACAGGTACTGTACTTCCCACCTTCAGAGCCACAACATCCACTTCCATATTTCAGTGTACAGGTACTGTACTTCCCACCTCCAGAACCACAACATCAACACCCATCCTTCAGTGTACAGGTACTGTACTTCCCACCTCCAGAACCACAACATCCCCACCCATCCTTCAGTGTACAGGTACTGTACTTCCCACCTCCAGAACCACAACATCCCCACCCATCCTTCAGTGTACAGGTACTGTACTTCCCACCTCCAGAACCACAACATCTCCACCCATCCTTCAGTGTACAGGTACTGTACTTCCCACCTCCAGAACCACAACATCCCCACCCATCCTTCAGTGTACAGGTACTGTACTTCCCACCTCCAGAACCACAACATCTCCACCCATCCTTCAGTGTACAGGTACTGTACTTCCCACCTCCAGAACCACAACATCCCCACCCATCCTTCAGTGTACAGGTACTGTACTTCCCACCTCCAGAACCACAACATCCCCACCCATCCTTCAGTGTACAGGTACTGTACTTCCCACCTCCAGAACCACAACATCCCCACCCATCCTTCAGTGTACAGGTACTGTACTTCCCACCTCCAGAACCACAACATCCCCACCCATCCTTCAGTGTACAGGTACTGTACTTCCCACCTCCAGAACCACAACATCTCCACCCATCCTTCAGTGTACAGGTACTGTACTTCCCACCTCCAGAACCACAACATCCCCACCCATCCTTCAGTGTACAGGTACTGTACTTCCCACCTCCAGAACCACAACATCCCCACCCATCCTTCAGTGTGCAGGTACTGTACTTCCCACCTCCAGAACCACAACATCCACACCCATCCTTCAGTGTGCAGGTACTGTACTTCCCACCTCCAGAACCACAACATCCACACCCATCCTTCAGTGTGCAGGTACTGTACTTCCCACCTCCAGAACCACAACATCCACACCCATCCTTCAGTGTGCAGGTACTGTACTTCCCACCTCCAGAACCACAACATCCACACCCATCCTTCAGTGTGCAGGTACTGTACTTCCCACCTCCAGAACCACAACATCCACACCCATCCTTCAGTGTGCAGGTACTGTACTTCCCACCTCCAGAACCACAACATCCACACCCATCCTTCAGTGTGCAGGTACTGTACTTCCCACCTCCAGAACCACAACATCCACACCCATCCTTCAGTGTGCAGGTACTGTACTTCCCACCTCCAGAACCACAACATCCACACCCATCCTTCAGTGTGCAGGTACTGTACTTCCCACCTCCAGAACCACAACATCCACACCCATCCTTCAGTGTACAGGTACTGTACTTCCCACCTCCAGAACCACAACATCCACACCCATCCTTCAGTGTACAGGTACTGTACTTCCCACCTCCAGAGCCACAACATCCTCACCCATCCTTCAGTGTGCAGGTACTGTACTTCCCACCTCCAGAACCACAACATCCACACCCATCCTTCAGTGTGCAGGTACTGTACTTCCCACCTCCAGCCAGGTACTGTACTTCCCACCTCCAGAACCACAACATCCCCACCCATCCTTCAGTGTACAGGTACTGTACTTCCCACCTCCAGAACCACAACATCCCCACCCATCCTTCACTGTCCAGTCCACCCATCCTTCAGTGTACTACTGTACTTCCCACCTCCAGAACCACAACATCCACACCCATCCTTCAGTGTACAGGTACTGTACTTCCCACCTCCAGAACCACAACATCCCCACCCATCCTTCAGTGTACAGGTACTGTACTTCCCACCTCCAGAACCACAACATCCCCACCCATCCTTCAGTGTACAGGTACTGTACTTCCCACCTCCAGAACCACAACATCCACACCCATCCTTCAGTGTGCAGATACTGTACTTCCCACCTCCAGAACCACAACAACCACACCCATCCTTCAGTGTGCAGATACTGTACTTCCCACCTCCAAAACCATAACATCCACACCCATCTTTCATGGTTCAGGCACTGAACCTTCCACCCCCAGAACCACAACATCCTCTTCCATCCTTCAGTGTACAGGTACTGTACTTCCATCTCCAGAACCACAACATCCAACTTAATCCTTCAGAGTGCAAGCACTGTACTTTCCACCTCCAGGATTCAAATCCAGCTAACCGGTTTGCCTGAATCCCTCCATTTATGTAAGGTATCTCACACTTCAGTAACACCGTCAGGTAGTAACCTCCAACCTTACACCTAACTGCTGGATGTTCAACAACCTAATTGTATATATTAAATTGTAAAAGCAGAATTTGACTTACTGCCCAAGAATTAGAGTACAATTCCATGTGGACGTAGACTTATGACAGGCAAGACTTAAATATTTTCTTTCTCTTCACATAACAATAAACTCTGTCAGCACGTTCATTAAAGAAGCCAGAAAGATACTCAAAAATCCTGGAAAAAAAGGCATTAATTTGTAATTGTTATGGACTCCATCACAAATTGGATTACTCCTTCATGATAAAGTTGAAGCGTCAGTCAAGTACCCTGAAGGAAAATGTAGAAAATAACTTTTATGTGGTTGTGTCTAGCATTAGTAATAATATTATGAGAGAAGTAAATAATGAAACTGAATGTTATAGGAATGTAGTCAGAAGCCTGAGTAGATCTATAATCCACTATAATAACATGGACGTAGATAATTACGTTTATGGAGCAACTTACAATGTTAACAGACTGACTGATGTAGTAGTCAGACTTAGTCTTCTGACAGTTTGGCACACACACAGATGACCAAACCAAATGTGACCAGCTGTCTGGTCACTATCTTGAACTTTTTTGTCCAATTATTGAGGAATATAGAGATAGACAATATAATAACCTATGTGATATGTCAGGATATCTTATTAATGAAAATAAAATACCAGATATATTAAGCAAGTTTCCTTAATTTGCTTGAAACTAACAAGTAAATTGTAGATATAAATCCAGAAGTATTCATGTAAACATTTTGGGTCCTAGTTATTAGGTCTTTTGTGTACCCATATATGACTGCACTACCGTCCACAAGATGAATATGGGGGGAACAATCTAGCCACTTAGGTGGCAAAATTAAAATTCCAAGCAATAAATAAATATGCAGGAGTTAGGTGATTACTGTGAGCAGAATCCAAGGGAGGTAATGTGTGTGTTGTGTTGCCGGACTGAGGGATCCTGTACTATAGTGCTGGGTTTTGAAATAACCTCAACCAAGATACCAGTTTTTAACCCGAGACTTTAATACAATAAGAAATATGGCTGATTAGAATGGCGTCAACACTGAACAGATGTTTAAGAGTGCGGGTGTCTTATAGAGTGAGTGTGTGTCTTACAGTGAGGGTGTCTTATAGTGAGGGTGTGTCTTACAGTGAGGGTGTCTTATAGTGAGGGTGTGTCTTACAGTGAGGGTGTCTTATAGTGAGGGTGTGTCTTACAGTGAGGGTGTGTCTTACAGTGAGGGTGTGTCTTATAGTGAGGGTGTGTCTTATAGTGAGGGTGTGTCTTACAGTGAGGGTGAGTCTTATAGTGAGGGTGTGTCTTATAGTGAGGGTGTGTCTTACAGTGAGGGGTGTGTCTTAGAGTGAGGGTGTGTCTTACAGAGTGAGGGTGTGTCTTACAGAGTGAGGGTGTGTCTTACAGAGTGAGGGTGTGTCTTACAGAGTGAGGGTGTGTCTTACAATGAGGGTGTGTCTTACAGAGTGAGGGTGTGTCTTATAGAGTGAGGGTGTGTCTTACAGAGTGAGGGTGTGTCTTACAGAGTGAGGGTGTGTCTTACAGAGTGAGGGTGTGTCTTACAGAGTGAGGGTGTCTTACAGAGTGAGGGTGTCTTACAGTGAGGGTGTCTTACAGTGAGGGTGTGTCTTACAGTGAGGGGTGTGTCTTACAGAGTGAGGGTGTGTCTTACAGAGTGAGGGTGTGTCTTACAGAGTGAGGGTGTGTCTTACAGAGTGAGGGTGTGTCTTACAGAGTGAGGGTGTGTCTTACAGAGTGAGGGTGTGTCTTACAGAGTGAGGGTGTGTCTTACAGAGTGAGGGTGTCTTACAGAGTGAGGGTGTGTCTTACAGAGTGAGGGTGTGTCTTACAGAGTGAGGGTGTGTCTTAGGGTGTGTCTTACAGAGTAAGGGTGTGTCTTACAGTGAGGGTGTGTCTTACAGAGTAAGGGTGTGTCTTACAGAGTGAGGGTGTGTCTTACAGAGTGAGGGTATGTCTTACAGTGAGGGTGTGTCTTACAGAGTGAGGGTGTGTCTTACAGAGTGAGGGGTGTGTCTTGCAGAGTGAGGGTGTGTCTTGCAGAGTGAGGGTGTGTCTTACAGAGTGAGGATATGTCTTACAGTGAGGGTGTGTCTTACAGAGTGAGGGTGTGTCTTACAGAGCGAGGGTGTGTCTTACAGTGAGGGTGTTTCTTACAGTGAGGGTGTGTCTTACAGAGTGAGGGTGTGTCTTACAGAGTAAGGGTGTGTCTTACAGAGTGAGGGTGTGTCTTACAGAGTGAGGGTATGTCTTACAGTGAGGGTGTGTCTTACAGAGTGAGGGTGTGTCTTACAGAGTGAGGGTATGTCTTACAGAGTGAGGGTATGTCTTACAGTGAGGTTGTGTCTTACAGAGTGAGGGTGTGTCTTACAGAGTGAGGGGTGTGTCTTGCAGAGTGAGGGTGTGTCTTACAATGAGGGTGTGTCTTACAGAGTGAGGGTGTGTCTTATAGAGTGAGGGTGTGTCTTACAGAGTGAGGGTGTGTCTTACAGAGTGAGGGTGTGTCTTACAGAGTGAGGGTGTGTCTTAGAGTGAGGGTGTGTCTTACAGAGTGAGGGTGTGTCTTACAGAGTGAGGGTGTCTTACAGTGAGGGTGTGTCTTACAGTGAGGGGTGTGTCTTACAGAGTGAGGGTGTGTCTTACAGAGTGAGGGTGTGTCTTACAGAGTGAGGGTGTGTCTTACAGAGTGAGGGTGTGTCTTACAGAGTGAGGGTGTGTCTTACAGAGTGAGGGTGTGTCTTACAGAGTGAGGGTGTGTCTTACAGAGTGAGGGTGTGTCTTACAGAGTGAGGGTGTCTTACAGAGTGAGGGTGTGTCTTACAGAGTGAGGGTGTGTCTTACAGAGTGAGGGTGTGTCTTACAGAGTGAGGGTGTGTCTTACAGAGTGAGGGTGTGTCTTACAGAGTAAGGGTGTGTCTTACAGTGAGGGTGTGTCTTACAGAGTAAGGGTGTGTCTTACAGAGTGAGGGTGTCTCTTACAGAGTGAGGGTATGTCTTACAGAGTGAGGGTATGTCTTACAGTGAGGGTGTGTCTTACAGAGTGAGGGTATGTCTTACAGAGTGAGGGTATGTCTTACAGTGAGGGTGTGTCTTACAGAGTGAGGGTGTGTCTTACAGAGTGAGGGGTGTGTCTTGCAGAGTGAGGGTGTGTCTTGCAGAGTGAGGGTGTGTCTTACAGAGTGAGGGTATGTCTTACAGTGAGGGTGTGTCTTACAGAGTGAGGGTGTGTCTTACAGAGCGAGGGTGTGTCTTACAGTGAGGGTGTTTCTTACAGTGAGGGTGTGTCTTACAGAGTGAGGGTGTGTCTTACAGAGTAAGGGTGTGTCTTACAGAGTGAGGGTGTGTCTTACAGAGTGAGGGTATGTCTTACAGTGAGGGTGTGTCTTACAGAGTGAGGGTGTGTCTTACAGAGTGAGGGTATGTCTTACAGTGAGGGTGTGTCTTACAGAGTGAGGGTGTGTCTTACAGAGTGAGGGGTGTGTCTTGCAGAGTGAGGGTGTGTCTTACAGAGTGAGGGTGTGTCTTACAGAGTGAGGGTATGTCTTACAGTGAGGGTGTGTCTTACAGAGTGAGGGTGTGTCTTACAGAGCGAGGGTGTGTCTTACAGTGAGGGTGTGTCTTACAGAGTGAGGGTGTGTCTTACAGAGTGAGGGTATGTCTTACAGTGAGGGTGTGTCTTACAGAGTGAGGGCGTGTCTTACAGAGTGAGGGGTGTGTCTTGCAGAGTGAGAGTGTATCTTACAGAGTAAGGGTGTGTCTTACAGAGTGAGGGTGTGTCTTACAGAGTGAGGGTGTGTCTTACAGAGTGAGGGTGTGTCTTACAGAGTGAGGGTGTGTCTTACAGAGTGAGGGTGTGTCTTACAGAGTGAGGGTATGTCTTACAGAGTGAGGGTATGTCTTACAGTGAGGGTGTGTCTTACAGAGTGAGGGTGTGTCTTACAGAGTGAGGGTGTGTCTTACAGAGTGAGGGTGTGTCTTACAGAGTGAGGGTATGTCTTACAGAGTGAGGGTATGTCTTACAGAGTGAGGGTGTGTCTTACAGTGAGGGTGTATCTTACAGAGTGAGGGTGTATCTTATAGTGAGGGTGTGTCTTACAGTGAGGGGTGTGTCTTACAGAGTGAGGGTGTGTCTTACAGAGTGAGGGTGTGTCTTACAGAGTGAGGGTATGTCTTACAGTGTGACGGTATGTCTTACAGAGTGAGGGGTGTGTCTTGCAGAGTGAGGGTGTTTCTTACAGAGTGAGGGTGTGTCTTACAGTGAGGTTGTATCTTACAGTGAGGGTGCATCTTATAGTGAGGGGTGTGTCTTGCAGAGTGAGAGTGTATCTTGCAGAGTAAGGGTGTGTCTTACAGAGTAAGGGTGTGTCTTACAGAGTGAGGGTGTGTCTTACAGAGTGAGGGTGTGTCTTACAGAGTGAGGGTATGTCTTACAGAGTGAGGGTATGTCTTGAAGTGAGGGTGTGTTTTACAGAGTGAGGGTGTGTCTTACAGAGTGAGGGGTGTGTCTTGCAGAGTGAGGGTGTGTCTTACAGAGTGAGGGTATGTCTTACAGTGAGGGTGTGTCTTACAGAGTGAGGGTGTGTCTTACAGTGAGGGTGTGTCTTACAGAGTGAGGGTGTGTCTTACAGAGTGAGGGTGTGTCTTACAGTGAGGGTGTGTCTTACAGAGTGAGGGTGTGTCTTACAGAGTGAGGGTATGTCTTACAGTGAGGGTGTGTCTTACAGAGTGAGGGTGTGTCTTACAGAGTGAGGGTGTGTCTTACAGAGTGAGGGTATGTCTTACAGAGTGAGGGTATGTCTTACAGTGAGGGTGTGTCTTACAGTGAGGGTATGTCTTACAGAGTGAGGGTGTGTCTTACAGAGTGAGGGTATGTCTTACAGAGTGAAAGTGTGTCTTACAGTGAGGGTGTATCTTATAGTGAGGGGTGTGTCTTGCAGAGTGAGAGTGTATCTTACAGAGTAAGGGTGTGTCTTACAGAGTGAGGGTGTGTCTTACAGAGTGAGGGTATGTCTTACAGAGTGAGGGTATGTCTTAAAGTGAGGGTGTGTCTTACAGAGTGAGGGTGTGTCTTACAGAGTGAGGGGTGTGTCTTGCAGAGTGAGGGTGTGTCTTACAGAGTGAGGGTATGTCTTACAGTGAGGGTGTGTCTTACAGAGTGAGGGTGTGTCTTACAGTGAGGGTGTGTCTTACAGAGTGAGGGTGTGTCTTACAGAGTGAGGGTGTGTCTTACAGTGAGGGTGTGTCTTACAGAGTGAGGGTGTGTCTTACAGAGTGAGGGTATGTCTTACAGTGAGGGTGTGTCTTACAGAGTGAGGGTGTGTCTTACAGAGTGAGGGTGTGTCTTACAGAGTGAGGGTGTGTCTTACAGAGTGTCTTACAGAGTGAGGGTATGTCTTACAGAGTGAGGGTATGTCTTACAGTGAGGGTGTGTCTTACAGAGTGAGGGTGTGTCTTACAGAGTGAGGGTGTGTCTTACAGAGTGAGGGTGTGTCTTACAGAGTGAGGGTATGTCTTACAGAGTGAGGGTATATCTTACAGAGTGAGGGTGTGTCTTACAGTGAGGGTGTATCTTACAGAGTGAGGTGTATCTTATAGTGAGGGTGTGTCTTACAGTGAGGGGTGTGTCTTACAGAGTGAGGGTGTGTCTTACAGAGTGAGGGTGTGTCTTACAGAGTGAGGGTGTGTCTTACAGAGTGAGGGGTGTGTCTTGCAGAGTGAGGGTGTGTCTTGCAGAGTGAGGGTGTGTCTTACAGAGTGAGGGTGTGTCTTACAGAGTGAGGGTGTGTCTTACAGTGAGGGTGTGTCTTACAGAGTGAGGGTGTGTCTTACAGAGTGAGGGTGTGTCTTACAGTGAGGGTGTATCTTACAGAGTGGGGTGTGTTTTACAGTAAGGGTGTGTCTTACAGCGAGGGGTGTGTCTTACAGAGTGAGGGGTGTGTCTTACAGAGCGAGGGGTGTGTCTTACAGTGAGGGTGTGTCTTATAGAGTGAGGAGTGTGCCTTGCAGAGTGAGGGTGTGTCTTACAGAGTGAGGGTATGTCTTACAGTGAGGGTGTGTCTTACAGAGTGAGGGTGTGTCTTACAGAGTGAGGGTGTGTCTTACAGAGTGAGGGTATGTCTTACAGTGAGGGTGTGTCTTGCAGAGTGAGGGTGTGTCTTACAGAGTGAGGGTATGTCTTACAGTGAGGGTGTGTCTTACAGAGTGAGGGTGTGTCTTACAGTGAGGGTGTGTCTTACAGAGTGAGGGTGTGTCTTACAGAGTGAGGGTGTGTCTTACAGTGAGGGTGTGTCTTACAGAGTGAGGGTGTGTCTTACAGAGTGAGGGTATGTCTTACAGTGAGGGTGTGTCTTACAGAGTGAGGGTGTGTCTTACAGAGTGAGGGTGTGTCTTACAGAGTGAGGGTGTGTCTTACAGAGTGAGGGTATGTCTTACAGAGTGAGGGTATGTCTTACAGTGAGGGTGTGTCTTACAGAGTGAGGGTGTGTCTTACAGAGTGAGGGTGTGTCTTACAGAGTGAGGGTGTGTCTTACAGAGTGAGGGTATGTCTTACAGAGTGAGGGTATATCTTACAGAGTGAGGGTGTGTCTTACAGTGAGGGTGTATCTTACAGAGTGAGGTGTATCTTATAGTGAGGGTGTGTCTTACAGTGAGGGGTGTGTCTTACAGAGTGAGGGTGTGTCTTACAGAGTGAGGGTGTGTCTTACAGAGTGAGGGTGTGTCTTACAGAGTGAGGGGTGTGTCTTGCAGAGTGAGGGTGTGTCTTGCAGAGTGAGGGTGTGTCTTACAGAGTGAGGGTGTGTCTTACAGAGTGAGGGTGTGTCTTACAGTGAGGGTGTGTCTTACAGAGTGAGGGTGTGTCTTACAGAGTGAGGGTGTGTCTTACAGTGAGGGTGTATCTTACAGAGTGGGGTGTGTTTTACAGTAAGGGTGTGTCTTACAGCGAGGGGTGTGTCTTACAGAGTGAGGGGTGTGTCTTACAGAGCGAGGGGTGTGTCTTACAGTGAGGGTGTGTCTTATAGAGTGAGGAGTGTGCCTTGCAGAGTGAGGGTGTGTCTTACAGAGTGAGGGTATGTCTTACAGTGAGGGTGTGTCTTACAGAGTGAGGGTGTGTCTTACAGAGTGAGGGTGTGTCTTACAGAGTGAGGGTATGTCTTACAGTGAGGGTGTGTCTTGCAGAGTGAGGGTGTGTCTTACAGAGTGAGGGTATGTCTTACAGTGAGGGTGTGTCTTACAGAGTGAGGGTGTGTCTTACAGTGAGGGTGTGTCTTACAGAGTGAGGGTGTGTCTTACAGAGTGAGGGTGTGTCTTACAGTGAGGGTGTGTCTTACAGAGTGAGGGTGTGTCTTACAGAGTGAGGGTATGTCTTACAGTGAGGGTGTGTCTTACAGAGGGAGGGTGTGTCTTACAGAGTGAGGGTGTGTCTTACAGAGTGAGGGTGTGTCTTACAGAGTGAGGGTATGTCTTACAGAGTGAGGGTATGTCTTACAGTGAGGGTGTGTCTTACAGAGTGAGGGTGTGTCTTACAGAGTGAGGGTGTGTCTTACAGAGTGAGGGTGTGTCTTACAGAGTGAGGGTATGTCTTACAGAGTGAGGGTATATCTTACAGAGTGAGGGTGTGTCTTACAGTGAGGGTGTATCTTACAGAGTGAGGTGTATCTTATAGTGAGGGTGTGTCTTACAGTGAGGGGTGTGTCTTACAGAGTGAGGGTGTGTCTTACAGAGTGAGGGTGTGTCTTACAGAGTGAGGGTGTGTCTTACAGAGTGAGGGGTGTGTCTTGCAGAGTGAGGGTGTGTCTTGCAGAGTGAGGGTGTGTCTTACAGAGTGAGGGTGTGTCTTACAGAGTGAGGGTGTGTCTTACAGTGAGGGTGTGTCTTACAGAGTGAGGGTGTGTCTTACAGAGTGAGGGTGTGTCTTACAGTGAGGGTGTATCTTACAGAGTGGGGTGTGTTTTACAGTAAGGGTGTGTCTTACAGCGAGGGGTGTGTCTTACAGAGTGAGGGGTGTGTCTTACAGAGCGAGGGGTGTGTCTTACAGTGAGGGTGTGTCTTATAGAGTGAGGAGTGTGCCTTGCAGAGTGAGGGTGTGTCTTACAGAGTGAGGGTATGTCTTACAGTGAGGGTGTGTCTTACAGAGTGAGGGTATGTCTTACAGAGTGAGGGTGTGTCTTACAGAGTGAGGGTATGTCTTACAGAGTGAGGGTATGTCTTACAGTGAGGGTGTGTCTTACAGTGAGGGTGTGTCTTACAGAGTGAGGACAGTCACTGTGATGACTGTCAAGTTGATAAGTACAGTCAGGACAGTCACTGTGATGACTGTACTAATTATATCATCACTTGTGAACAGAAGTACATTAAAGAGCATTTTCCAGTCTTCTGTATAATTAATTGCGAGTTTAACAGACAAGCAGTGTGGTAGGTAGTGTGGCAGGCAGTGTGGCAGGCAGTGTGGCAGGCAGTGTGGCAGGCAGTGTGGTAGGCAGTGTGGCAGGCAGTGTGGCAGGCAGTGTGGCAGGCAGTGTGGTAGGCAGTGTGGCAGGCAGTGTGGCAGGCAGTGTGGCAGGCAGTGTGGCAGGCAGTGTGGCAGGCAGTGTGGCAGGCAGTGTGGCAGGCAGTGTGGCAGGCAGTGTGGCAGGCAGTGTGGCAGGCAGTGTGGCAGGCAGTGTGGCAGGCAGTGTGGCAGGCAGTGTGGCAGGCAGTGTGGCAGGCAGTGTGTCAGGCAGTGTGTCAGGCAGTGTGGCAGGCAGTGTGGCAGGCAGTGTGGCAGGCAGTGTGGCAGGCAGTGTGGCAGGCAGTGTGGCAGGCAGTGTGGCAGGCAGTGTGGCAGGCAGTGTGGCAGGCAGTGTGGCAGGCAGTGTGGCAGGCAGTGTGGCAGGCAGTGTGGCAGGCAGTGTGGCAGGCAGTGTGGCAGGCAGTGTGGCAGGCAGTGTGGCATGCAGTGTGGCAGGCAGTGTGGCAGGCAGTGTGGCAGGCAGTGTGGCAGGCAGTGTGGCATGCAGTGTGGCAGGCAGTGTGGCAGGCAGTGTGGCAGGCAGTGTGGCAGGCAGTGTGGTAGGTAAGGAGGCAGTGTGGTAGGTAGGCAGGCAGTGTGGTAGGTAGGTAGGCAGTGTGGTAGGTAGGCAGACAGTGTGGTAGGCAGTGTGGCAGACAGTGTGGTAGGTAGCCAGGCAGTGTGGTAGGCAGTGTGGTAGGCAGTGTGGCAGGCAGTGTGGCAAGCATTGTGGCAGGCAGTGTGGTAGGTAGTGTGGTATGTAGGCAGGCAGTGTGGCAGGCAGTGTGGTAGGCAGGCAGGCAGTGTAGCAGGCAGTGTAACAGGCAGTATGGCATGCAGTGTGGAAGGCAGGCAGTGTGGTAGGTAGGCAGGCAGTGTGGCAGGCAGTGTGGCAGCAGAGGGGTAGGTAGGCAGGCAGTGTGGCCTTCAGGCAGTATGGCAGGCAGTGTGGTTGGCAGGCAGTGTGGCAAGCAGTGTGGTAGGTAGGCAGGCAGTGTGGCACAGGCAGTGTGGTAGGTAGGCAGGCAGTGTAGCAGGTAGTGTGGTAAGCAGGCAGTGTTGCAGGCAGGCAGTGTAGTAGGCAGTGTGGCATGCAGTGTGGTAGGCAGGCAGTGTGGTAGGTAGGCAGGCAGTGTGGCAGGCAGGCAGTATGGCAGGCAGTGTGGCAGGCAGTGTGGCATGCAGTGTGGTAGGCAGTCAGTGTGGTAGGTAGACAGGCAGTGTGGTAGGCAGACAGTGTGACAGGCAGGCAGTGTAGCAGGCAGTGTGAAATGCAGTGTGTTAGGCAGGCAGTGTGGTAGGTAGGCAGGCAATGTGGCAGGCAGACAGGCAGTGTGGTAGGAAGGCAGTGTGGTAGGTAGGCAGGTAGTGTGGTAGGTAGGCAGGCAGTGTGGCAGGCAGGCAGGCAGTGTGTTAGGCAGGCAGTGTGGCAGGCAGGCAGTGTGGCAGGCAGTGTGGTAGGTAGGCAGTCGGTGTGGTAGGTAGATAGGCAGTGTGGCAGGCAGGCAGTGTAGCAGGCAGTGTGGCAGGCAGTGTAGCAGGCAGTGTGGCATGCAGTGTGGTAGGCAGGCAGTGTGGTAGGTAGGCAGGCAGTGTGGTAGGTAGATAGGCAGTGTAGCAGGCAGTGTGGCATGCAGTGTGGTAGGCAGTGTGGTAGGCAGGCAGTGTGGCAGGCAGGCAGTGTGGCATGCAGTGTGGTAGTCAGGCAGTGTGGCAGGTAGGCAGGCAGTGTGGTAGGCATTCAGTGTGGCATGGTGTGGCAGGCAGGCAGTGTGGTAGGTAGGCAGGTAGTGTGGTAGGCAGGCAGTGTGGCAGACAGGCAGTGTGGTAGGCAGGCAGTGTGGCATGCAGTGTGGTAGGTAGGCAGGCAGTGTGGTAGGCAGGCAGTGTGGCAAACAGGCAATGTGGCAGGCAGTGTGGCATGCACTGTGGTAGGCAGGCAATGTGGTAGGCAGGCAGTGTGGCAGGCAGGCAGGCAGTGTGGTATGCAGTGCGGTAGGCAGGCAGTGTGGCATGCAGTGTGTTAGACAGGCAGTGTGTTAGACAGGCAGTGTGGCATGCAGTGTGTTAGACAGGCAGTGTGGCAGGCAGGCAGTATTGTAGGTAGGCAGGAAGTGTGGTACGCAGGCAGGGTGGCAGGCAGTGTGGCAGGCATTGTGGTAGGCAATCAGAGTGGTAGGCAGTGTGGCAGGCATTGTGGTAGGCAGGCAGGCAGTGTAGCAGTGTGGCAGGCAGTGTGGTAGGCAGGTACTGTGGCAGGCAGTGTGGTACGTAGGCAGGCAATGTGGCAGGCATGCAATGTGGCAGGCAGGCAGTGTAGCAAGCAGTGTGGCAGGCAGTGTAGCAGGCAGGCAGTGTGGCAGGCAGTGTAGCAGGTAGGCAGTGTAGTAGGCAGGCAGTGTAGCAGGCAGTGTGGAGGCAGGCAGTGTAGCAGGCAGTGTGGCAGGCAGGTAGTGTAGCAAGCAGTGTGGCAGGCAGGCAGTGTAGCAGGCAGTGTGGCAGGGAGGCAGTGTGGCAAGAAGTGTGTTAGGCAGGCAGTGTGGTAGGCAGTGTGGCAGGCAGGCAGTGTAGTAGGCAGGCAGTGTGGGAGGCAGGCAGTGTGGCAGGCAGGTAGTGTAGCAAGCAGTGTGGCAGGCAGGCAGTGTAGCAGGCAGTGTGGCAAGGAAGTAGTGTGGCAAGAAGTGTGTTAGGCAAGCAGTGTGGTAGGCAGTGAGGCAGAGTAGCAGGCAGTGTGGCAGGCAGGCAATGTAGTAGGCAAGCAGTGTAGCAGGCAGTGTGACAGGCAGGCAGGCAGTGTAGCAGGTAGTGTGGCAGGCAGGCAGGCAGTGTAGCGGGCAGTGTGGCAGGAAGGTAGTGTAGTAGGCAGGCAGTGTAGCAGGCAGTGTGGCATGCAGTGTGGTAGGCAGGTAGTGTGGCATGCAGTGTGGTAGGTAGGCAGGCAGTGTGATAGGCAGGCAATGTAGTAGGCAAGCAGTGTAGCAGGCAGTGTGACAGGCAGGCAGGCATTGTAGCAGGTAGTGTGGCAGGCAGGCAGTGTAGCGGGCAGTGTGGCAGGAAGGTAGTGTAGTAGGCAGGCAGTGTAGCAGGCAGCGTGGCATGCAGGCAGTGTGGGAGGCAGGCAGTGTGGCAGGCAGGCAGTGTAGCAGGCAGGTAGTGTAGAAGGCAGTGTGGCAGGCAGGCAGTGTAGCAGGCAGACAGTGTGGCAGGCAGGTAGCGTGGCAGGCAGGCAGAGTAGCAGGCAGTGTGGTATGCAGGCAGTGTGGCAGGTAGGCAGTATAGCAGGTAGAAGGCAGTGTGGGAGGCAGGCAGTGTGGCATGCAGAGTGGTAGGTAGGCAGGCAGTGTGATAGGCAGGCAATGTAGTAGGCAAGCAGTGTAGCAGGCAGTGTGACAGGCAGGCAGGCATTGTAGCAGGTACTGTTGCAGGCAGGCAGTGTAGCGGGCAGTGTGGCAGGAAGGTAGTGTAGTAGGCAGGCAGTGTAGCAGGCAGCGTGGCATGCAGGCAGTGTGGGAGGCAGGCAGTGTAGCAGGCAGGTAGTGTAGCATGCAGGCAGTGTAGCAGGCAGGTAGTGTAGCATGCAGGCAGTGTAGCAGGCAGGTAGTGTAGCATGCAGGCAGTGTAGCAGGCAGGTAGTGTAGCATGCAGGCAGTGTAGCAGGCAGTGTGGCAGGTAGGCAGTATAGCAGGTAGAAGGCAGTGTGGCAGGTAGGCAGTATAGCAGGTAGAAGGCAGTGTGGGAGGCAGGCAGTGTGGGAGGCAGGCAGTGTATTAGGCAGGCAGTGTAGTAGGCAGGCAGTGTAGCAGGCAGTGTAGCAGGCAGTGTAGCAGGCAGTGTGGCAGGCAGACAGTGTAGCAGGGTAACAGGCAGTGTGGCAGGCAGGCAGCGTAGCAGGCAGGCAGTGTGGCAGGCAGGCAGTGTGGCATACAGGTAGTGTCGCAGGGTAGCAGGCAGTGTGGTAGGCAGGCAGTGTAGTAGGCAGTGTGGTATGCAGGCAGTGTAGTAGGCAGTGTGGCATGCAGGCAGTGTAGCAGGCAGTGTAGCAGGCAGTGTGGCAAGCAGGTAGTGTGGCAGGCAGGCAGTGTAGCAGGCAGTGTGGCAGGCAGGCAGTGTAGAAGGCAGTGTTGCAGGCAGGCTGTGTAGCAGGCAGTGTAGCAGGCAGTGTTGCAGGCAGGCAGTGTAGCAGGCAGTGTGGCAGGCAGGTAGTTTGGCAGGCAGTGTAGCAGCCAAAGTTGCAGGCAGGCAGTGTTGCAGGCAGGCAGTGTTGCAGGCAGGCAGTGTTGCAGGCAGCGTGGCAGGCAAACAGTGTTGCAAGCAAGTAGTGGGGCAGTCAATCAGTGTGGTAGTCAAACCAGTGTGGCAGGCAGTGTGGCAGACAAGCAGTGAGGCAGACAAGCAGTGTGGCAGACAAGCAGTGAGGCAGACAAGCAGTGAGGCAGACAAGCAGTGAAGCAGACAAGCAGTGAGGCAGACAAACAGTGAGGCAGACAGTGAGGCAGACAAGCAGTGAGGCAGACAAACAGTGAGGCAGACAAACAGTGAGGCAGACAAACAGTGAGGCAGACAAGCAGTGAAGCAGACAAGCAGTGAGGCAGACAAGCAGTGAGGCAGACAAGCAGTGAAGCAGACAAGCAGTGAGGCAGACAAACAGTGAGGCAGACAAGCAGTGAGGCAGACAAGCAGTGTGGCAGACAAGCAGTGAGGCAGACAAACAGTGAGGCAGACAAGCAGTGAGGCAGACAAGCAGTGTGGCAGACAAGCAGTGAGGCAGACAAACAGTGAGGCAGACAAGCAGTGAGGCAGACAAGCAGTGAAGCAGACAAGCAGTGAGGCAGACAAACAGTGAGGCAGACAAGCAGTGAGGCAGACAAGCAGTGAAGCAGACAAGCAGTGAGGCAGACAAACAGTGAGGCAGACAAGCAGTGAGGCAGACAAGCAGTGAAGCAGACAAGCAGTGAGGCAGACAAGCAGTGAGGCAGACAAGCAGTGAAGCAGACAAGCAGTGAGGCAGGCATGCAGTGAAGTAGGCAAGTAGTAAGGTAAGCAAGCAGTGTGACAAGCAAGCAGTGTTACAAGCAAGCAGAGTGGAAGCCAAGTAGTGAGGCAGGCAAGCAGTGAAGCAGGCAGACAGGTAGGCAGGCAGACAGATAGGCAGGCAAGCAATTAGGCAAGCAGACAGGTAGGCAAGAGGTAAACGAACATAAAGTGAAGTAGGCAATCAGGCAGGCAGACAGGCAGGCAGAGAGAGCAACCAGGGAGGGCATCAGACAGGAAAACGCTCAGGGAGCCAGACCAGCAGGCAGACATCCATGGAAGCTGACAGACAAGAGGGCAGTTAGTCAAACAGGTGGGTTATGTATGAGAGAGAGAGAGAGAGAACCTTGTGTATATGTGGGTGTGTGGGAGCGTGGTGGGCGTGCGTGGGTAGCAGTTGAGTGGGTGGGTGGGTAAGTGGGTGGGCGGGTGGGTCGTGGGAGCGTCTGTGGGCCGAGCGACACCTGTGCATGTGTGTGTGTGACCTCAGGGTTATAAGAGCCTGGCCAATCTGCGCCAGATGACGGTATTTTCTCGTCCAGGGCTACCCCGGGCCCCGCGCCTCCCGCGCCCTTCTTGCCCGCGCGCCATCTGTTGCTGCACCTTCGGCACCCCCAAATTCAACTAACATCTCTCTGTAATTACACCTGCATCGCTAACCACCTCGTTTATTATGACCCTTGCGGCGGTGGGGCTCAGGGGCCAGATTTTCCTGCTCCTCCTGTCCCTGTACGTACTTATGTACGTACTGAGATGTACTCTCTCTCTCATCCCTCTATTAAAAATCTCTCTCTCTCTCTCTCTCTCATCTTCTATTAAAAATATTTTTGTCTCTGGATATTCTCTCTCTCATCTATTAAAAATATTTTTGTCTCTGGATATTCTCTCTCTCATCTTCCATTAAAAATATTTTTGTCTCTGGATATTCTCTCTCTCTCTCATCTCCACTTCAACACAACAAACACTGCGAGACTTGGGAGCGCCACATATATAATTATCAACTATGTGTAAATAGATTCAGGTCAGTTGGGGTCAAGCTCAGGGCCCCAGGCCACAATAGACACACCAAGCATCATTTTTTAAAACATCTGAATTTACATGCTAAGAGTTGCTATCCTACCTCAATTTACAGGATGAGATGTTATTCTGTCTCAACTCAATTTACAGGATGAGATGTTATCCTGTCTCAACTCAATTTACAGGATGAGATGTTATCCTGTCTCAACTCAATTTACAGGATGAGATGTTATCCTGTCTCAACTTAATTTACAGGATGAGAGATGTTATCCTGTCTCAACTCAATTTACAGGATGAGAGATTTTATCCTGTCTCAATTCAGTTTACAGGATGAGAGATGTTATCCTGTCTCAACTTAATTTACAGGATGAAAGAAGTTATCCTGTCTCAATTCAGTTTATAGGATGAGAGGTGTTATCCTACCTGAGCACAAATCAAAGCTTCGTTACCCAGGATGCCACCCACAACAGTCAACCAACACCCAGGTACGTACTTACTGCTAGCTGAAAAAGAGGTACAGTGGGTGTGAGTGGACTTGCCCATACGTCTCACCCAGACCAGGAATCAAGCTCAGGTTCTTTCGGTTATCACTAATCAACTGAGTAACGACGACAGATATTACAAGACTGAAGTATAAAAAATCACAAGACCGTGACTAGAACAATACAAAAATAAGCCGCACACACGAGAGAAGAGAGTAGCTGCTGTCTCTTACGTGCGGGGTATTTGTGTATTATACGACTGAGGTCAAATATTTATAATTATTATGCTAATATCTGAAATATTAGTGTCTTATTATATTCATAAGGAATTTCTAAACCCGTAGGGGTCATACAGCAGCTGAGGAATGGGAGATAATCATGGTTGATTCATGGAAGGAGAGGGTAACTCAAATTCCTCTTAGTAAAATCCCATTACAAGCATAATGTCACTTCCCCTCCCCCCACACACACTGAAGTTAAATAAATCACGGAACGGGTGGGATTTGAATCCGTGCAAGTCCTAAACCAGTAAGTGTATAGAAATATACCTAGTTAAATGAATCTTACTTAAAGCCAGCTGGCCCAGTGGTTAGCGCACTGGCCGTTCCGTGATTCGTCTGCAGTCGTATTAATATGATTTCGTGAGTGAAGACAGTGCAGGTAGTAGAACACAGTGCAGAGTGCCAGCTGGCACAATACCAGCCTATGTCCTCAGGTAATAGTTTGGCAGACAACAATCACAAAGGTATTGTATACCATTTACATATTTACGCAGATGTTATTGTTCACTTGTCTGGACTAAGGTGGAACATTCTTCTGGGGTTTGGAAATGGTCTCTCTTTCTATGATATTTTCATGTGATGACCATGTGATATTGGAGGCTTTGTTATTGTCATGAACGACTGAGTGTTATTGTCATGAACGACTGAGTGTTATTGTCATGAACGACTGAGTGTTATTGTCATGAACGACTGAGTGTTATTGTCATGAACGACTGAGTGTTTTAGTCATGAACGACTTATGTACCAACCCAGCATAACAAACCAAATTCATAAAAGCAGATTTAATTTAATAACAAAATGCAGTCATTATCACACTGAGTACAATTCCGTTATCATTGTGTACATCTGAGTTAAATATCCACCAGAAAACAGTTTTGATAAATAGTGAAACATCTTGGTGGGGGTTGTTGATGGCTTCAGGTGTTTCTGCCAGGTGAATAAGGTCTTCAATGTTACTGGTTTCTAATCAGGGCAGGAAGCCCTTTCATGACATTCTCATGAATGTTTGATACAGGTTTGTGGAGCCTATCTGCTTGGTTGTACTTGTGTTCTTCCATAACACCAGCAACGTAGTCATCAGTAGTCACACCTGCCTTTATACACACCTTCCTCAGTCCTCCATCTTGGATTATAAATATAATCATAGGGGAGCGCTAAACCCGTAGGATTATACAGCGCACGTTGGGGTGAGTGGGATGAAAAGCATTCAGGCTCAATTCAGGGAACCGAAACACAGATCCGGTTCCCTAGATCAAGAGCCCCTCACCAGCGTCAAGGAACCTCCCTTGAGGTGCCTCCATGTTGGAACCTCTTTCCAATGGTTAATAATACTATGTATATGTTGTACAGAAGCACGTGCACACCTCTTCAACTTGACCAGTTTTAGCAGAGATTGCTTGGTTAAATACACACACAACCGTGTCCTGATCAACAGCACGGTGTTAAGTGACTGGCTCAACACTTCATAGACGGTAGACAACTGAGTTTCAGAAACATTAATTGTTGGCAGGAAATCTATACTATCGTGGACCAATACAAGCATGTTGCGGATCACGATGTTACAGCCAGTCCAGCTGCTGATAGACTCGGCATCTGGGTCACACATGCAAGAAAGTATCCACAACAGGTTCGTATATTTGGAATGTTTCATAACAGTCGCAGTTTCAGTCTCCACTTCATAACAGTCGCAGTTTCAGTCTCCACTTCATAACAGTCGCAGTTTCAGTCTCCACTTCATAACAGTCGCAGTTTCAGTCTCCACTTCATAACAGTTGCAGTTTCAGTCTCCACTTCATAACAGTTGCAGTTTCAGTCTCCACTTCATAACAGTTGCAGTTTCAGCCTCCACTTCATAACAGTCGCAGTTTCAGTCTCCACTTCATAACAGTTGCAGTTTCAGCCTCCACTTCATAACAGTTGCAGTTTCAGTCTCCACTTCATAACAGTCGCAGTTTCAGTCTCCACTTCATAACAGCTGCAGTTTCAGCCTCCACTCCATAATAGCTGCAGTTTCAGCCTCCACTTCATAACAGTTGCAGTTTCAGCCTCCACTTCATAACAGTTGCAGTTTCAGCCTCCACTCCATAATAGCTGCAGTTTCAGCCTCCACTTCATAACAGCTGCAGTTTCAGCCTCCACTTCATAACAGCTGCAGTTTCAGCCTCCACTTCATAACAGTTGCAGTTTCAGCCTCCACTTCATAACAGTTGCAGTTTCAGCCTCCACTCCATAATAGCTGCAGTTTCAGCCTCCACTTCATAACAGTTGAAGTTTCAGCGTCTACACTACGGACTAGTGGTGTTCCACACACCATAAGCTAACACCATCAACAATTCTCTCCCTTGTTTTCTCAACACAAGGCAAGCGTCTGAAGGTCTGGGTCTATATGACTATACTAACGTGAACTACAACTCCATTCACTCTCTGGTACGTCCCGTCAAATCTTTACCGTTTCTTCTAGTCCATCAACACGAGCACTCACCTCACACACTAGGTGTCCGTGGTTTGATCCCCGGTACGCGTCACAACGTTGGGCATGTTTCCTTACACCTGCTGCCCCTGTTCACCTAACAGTAAGTAGGTACCTGGGTGTTAGTCGACTGGTGTGGGTGGCATCCTGGAGGGTAGTAGTATACCTTAGATAGGGCTGGGACTCTAAAATGACCTGTGATAGGATAACAGCTTTTTGCATTTAAAATTGATCTGTGTAAAAAATCAACATCAATACTAACTGTATTAGGCTAAAATGGAATCAACAATACCATGTACATCACGCTGTGACGTACATGGTATCGTGTGCACACGATGTAACCACAATGTACACGCTGAGATGCATGGTAACATAGATTAATGAGCTACACATGCCTGGATACATGTAATAAGGATGGTATACACTTACGTGAGGTGCTATGTTCTTCCTCAGCCAGACTTAGACATGACTAAGATATTCCAATCACACACCTGAAAACAACATCTAACATAAGACTGGCATAAGTAAGGCGACGCTATGTTCTTTTATTAATGACCTCTTATACCCGATTAACATTAATAAGGTAGATGATCATCTACACGACTATCAATGTAAAACACCCACGGGAGAATCGAGTGATAGGTCTAGGCATGGAGTCGTTTCCTTGAACACATCAACCTGGACTTCCTACTCATTTCTGTAGCACTGCAAAGCTTCTTATGATGTGCTTACTGCAACACGGAAGGCCTTGAGCTATCATTCTCCTCCCCTCGTAGTTGTTTTGCATTCTTTATCGCTTGTTCGCGATTATTGTACACGACTATCAACAATAAAGGTGACGATAAGCCTCACAGTGTAGATAAATGGTTCAGAAAACCGACAAGTTCATAAATTAGACACATGTGCAACACTTTGGTATCTTTATTGAAGAAATGTTTCACCACACAGTGACTTTATCAGTCCAATACAGAGTGGGGTAAGGGTTGTTAGAAAGTTGTTAGAATGTTGCCACAGTTTTGTGTCTCATTCAAATGTTGCCACAGTTTTGTGTCTCATTCAAATGCTACCACAGTTTTGTGTCTCATTCAAATGCTACCACAGTTTTGTGTCTCATTCAAATGCTACCACAGTTTTGTGTCTCATTCAAATGTTGCCACAGTTTTGTGTCTCATTCAAATGCTACCACAGTTTTGTGTCTCATTCAAATGCTACCACAGTTTTGTGTCTCATTCAAATGCTACCACAGTTTTGTGTCTCATTCAAATGCTACCACAGTTTTGTGTCTCATTCAAATGCTACCACAGTTTTGTGTCTCATTCAAATGCTACCACAGTTTTGTGTCTCATTCAAATGTTGCCACAGTTTCGGGTCATGAAAAATAAATATGAACTGTCAGTGGTCAGTCAGATTGTCTAAATGAACACTATCCATAGTTAGATTGTTGTCTCAATGAACACTCTATACACTGGATCGTTGGTCCAGTGGATAGAGTGATGCGTACTTAGTTCATTTCTCACAAGGCTAGGCATGGGAACGCAGGATCGAGTCCTGACCAGCATCAAATCTGTTAATGTAAAGTAAAAGGACACAAGTGCAACTATTGTGACATTTATTGTGGCAACGTTTCGCTCTCCAGGAGCTTTATCAAGCCATTACGTAATGGCTTGATAAAGCTCCTGGAGAGCGAAACGTTGCCACAATAAATGTCACATTAGTTGCACTTGTGTCCTTTTACTTTACATATTGTCGGTAATTCTACCAACTTTATTAAAATCTGTTAATGATTTAAAATCACTTGCTTCGTGATTCCATTATTATAAAGCCAAGTAGTTTCTAGTCTGGACGTTTTCCTCTAGTTGCTGACTTACGATGAACGAATCACAGAATCGTAACAAACTGCCTCCGTCTCTGATATTATAATATTTTTTGTATTCTTCCATTTTAAGAGTCTTAAAATGAAACCTCGGTTACAAGTGCACTCAGCTCAAACACTAAGATCCGAGGTTCGATCCCCGGTACGAGTAGAAATATGAGAGCGTGTTTCCTAAAGACACCTATTGTCCATGTCTACCTAGCAGTAAATACATACCTGGGTGTTATTCGACTGGTGTGGATCGCATCTTGGGGACAAAATGATCCTAATTTGACCGAAATGCTCTGAATAACAAGGGGCTTTCTATACAATATGTCACTGATATCAGCTATGGTCTGTATATGTTGTACTTGTAGAAATAAAGACTATTATTATTATTATTATTATTATTATTATTATTAGGGTGTTTGGGGCCGGGTTTGATATATTTTCAAGGTAGTGTTACACATAAAATAGGTGGGTATTGAACGGTTGGCAAGTTCCATCTGGCGGCGTAATACAAGAGCACAACTATACACTGATTTTCAATTTCAGTCGCCAAGACCTCTACCACATCTGTGGTGGTCAGTAACTCTGTTTACATAAGCGACTCTAACATACAGTCCCCCCTTTTACCTCTTCTTGCCTGTTTTTCCCGTCACAGCGAAATAGGTTGTACCCAGGTATACGTATTTAGCTGTTAAAACAGTCACGTGGGTTTCTGTGAAAGCTACTAACACTGCATTTGATTCACTGAGGAGTATATTAACACACGGTATATTAGATGTTTTTGCTTGGTTTGACACCTTGTATGTTTGACACTTTGTATGTTTGACACTTTGTATGTTTGGCACTTTGTATGTTTGACACTTTGTATGTTTGACACCTTGTATGTTTGACATTTTGTATTCTTGACACTTTGTATGTTTGACACCTTGTATGTTTGACACTTTGTATGTTTGACACCTTGTATGTTTGACACTTTGTATGTTTGACACCTTGTATGTTTGACACTTTGTATTCTTGACACTTTGTATGTTTGACACCTTGTATGTTTGACACTTTGTATGTCTGACACCTTGTATGTTTGACACCTTGTATGTTTGACAACTTGTATGTTTGACACCTTGTGTGTTTGACACCTTGTATGTTTCACATTTTGTATGTTTGACACCTTGTGTGTTTGACACCTTATATGTTTGACACTTTGTATGTTTGACACCTTGTGTGTTTGACACCTTGTATGTTTCACATTTTGTATGTTTGACACCTTGTGTGTTTGACACCTTATATGTTTGACACTTTGTATATTTGACACCTCGTATGTTTGACACCTTCTATGTTTGACACCTCGTATGTTTGACACCTTCTATGTTTGACACTTGTAGTAGCAGCAACAGCAGCATTATAGGAAAAACTTCTGCTATCTAACTAGATCTCATGTGTAGAGGTAAGATCTCTGGCTATTCCAGAGAGTGTAGTTTATATGTACTCACCTAACTGTACTGCTCATCTAATTGTGGTTGAAGGGGTCGAATCCTGGCCATTTCTCTTCACTGGTCGCTACTAGGTCCACTCCCTGCTCTATGAGCTTAATCATATCCCTTCTTAAAGCTAAAGTTTATATGTGTGTGTACTCACGTAGTCGTGGTTGCAGAGGTCGATTCACAGCTCCTGGCCCCGTGCGTGTGTGTGTGTGTGTGTGTGTGTGTGTGTGTGTGTGTGTGTGTGTGTGTGTGTGTGTGTGTGTGTGTGTGTGTGTGTGTGTGTGTGTGTGCGCGTGTACTCTCACGTTATGGACAGTGTACACTAGGTAAGGTGGCCGCAGGTGTCTGGTTACTGTGTGAAGCAGCACTATCCTCACACCCTAATTCTTCGCCTCACTATCCTCACATCCTCATTCTTCGCCTCACTATCATCACATCCTCATTCTTCGCCTCACTATCCTCACATCCTCATTCTTCGCCTCGCTATCCTCACATCCACATTTTTTGCCTCACTATCCTCACATCTTCACACCATCGATGATCCTTTTCAAATCACTTGTTCTCTCTAGGCTGGAATACTGCTGTACATTAACATCTCCATTCAAAGCAGGTGAAATCGCAGATCTAGAGAGAGTGCAGAGATCCTTTACTGCACGTATAAGTTCTGTCAAGCACCTTAACTACTGGGAACGCTTGGAAGCACTTGACTTGTACTCGTTGGAACGCAGGAGGGAGAGATATATCATAATCTACACTTGGAAAATCTTGGAAGGAATATTCCCAAATGTGCACACAGAAATCACTCCCTACGAAAGTAAAAGACTGGGCAGGCGATGCAAAATGCCCCCAATAAAAAGTAGGGGCGCCATTGGTACACTAAGGGAAAACACCACAAGTGTCCGGGGCCCAAGACTGTTCAACAGCCTCCCATCAAGCATTAGGGGAACTGCCAATAAACCCCTGGCTGCCTTCAAGAGAGAGCTGGACAGACACCTAAATTCAGTGCCGGATCAGCCGGGCTGTGGCTCGTACGTTGGACTGCGTGCGGCCAGCAGTAACAGCCTAGTTGATCAGGCCCTGATCCATCGGGAGGCCTGGTCATGGACCGGGCCGCGGGGGCGTTGATCCCCGGAATAACCTCCGGGTAACCTTCACTTCCTACACACCTTCCCTCCCTACACTCCTTCCCTCCCTTCACTCCTTCCCTCCCTACACTCCTTCCCTCCCTACACTCCTTCCCTCCCTACACTCCTTCCCTCCCTACACTCCTTCCCTCCCTTCACTCCTTCCCTCCCTTCACTCCTTCCCTCCCTTCACTCCTTCCCTTCCTACACTCCTTCCCTCCCTACACTCCTTCCCTCCCTACACTCCTTCCCTCCCTACACTCCTTCCCTCCCTGCCACCAGCAGCCACGGGAGGGCACTGCCACCAGCAGCCACGGGCAGGGCACTGCCACCAGCAGCCACGGGCAGGGCACTGCCACCAGCAGCCACGGGCAGGGCACTGTCACCAGCAAGCACGGGTAGGGCACTGCCACCAGCAGCCACGGGGAGGAGACTGCCACCAGCAGCCACGGGGAGGGCACTGCCACCAGCAGCCACGGGGAGGGCACTGCCACCAGCAAGCACGGGGAGGGCACTACCACCAGCAGCCACGGGGAGGGCACTGCCACCAGCAGCCACGGGGAGGGCACTGCCACCAGCAAGCACGGGGAGGGCACTGCCACCAGCAGCCACGGGGAGGAGACTGCCACCAGCAGCCACGGGGAGGGCACTGCCACCAGCAGCCACGGGGAGGGCACTGCCACCAGCAAGCACGGGGAGGGCACTACCACCAGCAGCCACGGGGAGGGCACTGCCACCAGCAGCCACGGGGAGGACATTGCCATCAGCAAGCACGGGGAGGTCACTTCCACCAGCAGCCACGGGGAGGGTACTGCCACCAGCAAGCACGGGCAGGGCACTGCCACCAGCAGCCACGGGGAGGGTACTGCCACCAGCAAGCACGGGGAGGGCACTACCACCAGCAGCCACGGGGAGGGCACTGCCACCAGCAGCCACGGGGAGGGCACTGCCACCAGCAGCCACGGGGAGGGCACTGACACCAGCAGCCACGGGCAGGGCACTACCACCAGCAAGCATGGGGAGGGCACTACCACCAGCAGCCACGGGGAGGACACTGCCACCAGCAGCCACGTGGGGGGGGCAGTGCCACCAGCAGCCACGGGCAGGGCACTGCCACCAGCAAGCACGGGGAGGGCACTACCACCAGCAGCCACGGGGAGGGCACTGCCACCAGCAGCCACGGGCAGGGCCCTGCCACCAGCAAGCACGGGGAGGGCACTGCCACCAGCAGCCACGGGCAGGGCACTGCCACCAGCAAGCACGGGGAGGGCTCTACCACCAGCAGCCACGGGGAGGACACTGCCACCAGCAGCCACGGGGGGGGCAGTGCCACCAGCAGCCACGGGCAGGGCACTGCCACCAGCAAGCACGGGGAGGGCACTACCACCAGCAGCCACGGGGAGGGCACTGCCACCAGCAGCCACGGGGAGGGCACTGCCACCAGCAGCCACGGGGAGGGCACTGCCACCAGCAGCCACGGGCAGGGCCCTGCCACCAGCAGCCACGGGGAGGGCACTGCCACCAGCAGCCACGGGGAGGGCACTGACACTAGCAGCCACGGGCAGGGCACTCCCACCAGCAAGCACGGGGCGGACCCTGCCACCAGCAGGCACGGGGAGGACACTGCCACCAGCAGCCACGGGGAGGGGACTGCCACCAGCAGCCACGGGGGGGGGGCAGTGCCACCAGCAGCCACGGGCAGGGCACTGCCACCAGCAAGCACGGGGAGGGCACTACCACCAGCAGCCACGGGGAGGGCACTGCCACCAGCAGCCACGGGCAGGGCCCTGCCACCAGCAAGCACGGGGAGGGCACTGCCACCAGCAGTCACGGGGAGGGCACTGCCACCAGCAGTCACGGGGAGGGCACTGCCACCAGCAGCCACGGGGAGGGCACTGCCACCAGCAAGCACGAGGAGGGCACTGCCACCAGCAAGCACGAGGAGGGCACTACCACCAGCAGCCACGGGCAGGGCACTGCCACCAGCAAGCACGGGGAGGGCACTACCACCAGCAGCCACGGGCAGGGCACTGCCACCAGCAAGCACGGGGAGGGCACTACCACCAGCAGCCACGGGCAGGGCACTGCCACGGGTCGTCGAGGTCATCACAGTTAATTACAGCATCAGAGTTAATACCTCTCACAAATTATAGCTTCAAACGCGGCCAACAAGTTAGCTCATTTGACAGTTAATATTAAGTGTCAAGGGGCATCATATCTCATAATACCCATGATGCCCCCGTCGCTGCTCCCCGCTACTGCTTCTGGTGCCCCCTCTGCTGCTGCTGGTGCCCCCTCCGCTGCTGCTGGTGCCCCCTCCGCTGCTGCTGGTGCCCCCTCCGCTGCTGCTGGTGCCCCCTCCGCTGCTGCTGGTGCCCCCTCCGCTGCTGCTGGTGCCCCCGCCGCTGCTGCTGGTGATGCTCCCGTTGGCTCTGCTGCCGCCACCGCCGCCACCGCCGCCGCCGCCCCGCTGCCAAATCTACGTCATTAAAGTCAAACTCTGCACTTTAACCACTGCTTTCACACTCTACTGATGAATGTCAACCATGGTACCATGGTTCACACACTACTGATGAATGTCAATCATGGTACCATGATTCACACTACTGATGAATGTCAATCATGGTACCATGATTCACACTACTGATGAATGACAATCATGGTACCATGATTCACACTCTACTGCTGAATGACAATCATGGTACCATGGTTCACACTTTACTGATGAATGTCAATCATGGTACCATGATTCACACTCTACTGATGAATGTCAATCATGGTACCATGGTTCACACTTTACTGATGAATGTCAATCATGGTACCATGATTCACACTCTACTGATGAATAACAATCATGGTAACATGATTCACACTATACTGTTGAATGACAATCATGGTACCATGGTTCACACTTTACTGATGAATGTCAATCATGGTACCATGATTCACACTCTACTGATGAATGACAATCATGGTACCATGGTTCACACTACTGATGAGCAACAATCATGGTACCATGGTTCACTCTACTGATGAATGTCAATCATGGTACCATGGTTCACACTCTACTGATAAATGACAATCATGGTACCATGATTCACACTACTGATGAATGACAATCATGGTACCATGGTTCACTACTGATGAATGTCAATCATGGTACCATGGTTCACACCATACTGATGAACAGCAATCATGGTACCATGGTTCACACCATACTGATGAACAATCATGGTACCATGGTTCACACCATACTGATGAACAATCATGGTACCATGGTTCACACCATACTGATGAACAATCATGGTACCATGGTTCACACCATACTGATGAACAATCATGGTACCATGGTTCACACCATACTGATGAACAATCATGGTACCATGGTTCACACCATACTGATGAACAATCATGGTACCATGGTTCACACCATACTGATGAACAATCATGGTACCATGGTTCACACCATACTGATGAACAATCATGGTACCATGGTTCACACCATACTGATGAACAATCATGGTACCATGGTTCACACCATACTGATGAACAATCATGGTACCATGGTTCACACCATACTGATGAACAATCATGGTACCATGGTTCACACCATACTGATGAACAATCATGGTACCATGGTTCACACCATACTGATGAACAATCATGGTACCATGGTTCACACCATACTGATGAACAATCATGGTACCATGGTTCACACCATACTGATGAACAATCATGGTACCATGGTTCACACCATACTGATGAACAATCATGGTACCATGGTTCACACCATACTGATGAACAATCATGGTACCATGGTTCACACCATACTGATGAACAATCATGGTACCATGGTTCACACCATACTGATGAACAATCATGGTACCATGGTTCACACCATACTGATGAACAATCATGGTACCATGGTTCACACCATACTGATGAACAATCATGGTACCATGGTTCACACCATACTGATGAACAATCATGGTACCATGGTTCACACCATACTGATGAACAATCATGGTACCATGGTTCACACCATACTGATGAACAATCATGGTACCATGGTTCACACCATACTGATGAACAATCATGGTACCATGGTTCACACCATACTGATGAACAATCATGGTACCATGGTTCACACCATACTGATGAACAATCATGGTACCATGGTTCACACCATACTGACGAACCACAATCATGGTACCATGGTTCACACCATACTGACGAACCACAATCATGGTACCATGGTTCACACCATACTGACGAACCACAATCATGGTACCATGGTTCACACCATACTGACGAACCACAATCATGGTACCATGGTTCACACCATATTGACGAACACTACCATGATGAACAACAATCATCATACCCCAGGCAGCGCAGCGCAGTGTTGCAATACCCAGTCACTGAATTATCACACTGGGAGAGGGCAAGCAGAAACCCGCCTATTTTAACTCTTAGCCAACCCTTCCATTAAGCTCACTTTCCCGTGCCCTCACCTCCTCACCGCTCCCCAGCTGTTGACCTGATGCTATCTTTAAACAAAAGCAAAAACAAAACAAAAAAAATCCTCGGACACCACGTAAGTCAGCAGACAAGAAAGTCTTTTGTTGTGATGAGTGTTAGTGGGGAGGTAAGGCGGTAATTACACCCCTAGTTAATGTTCATTACATCACCTCAATTGTTACAGTAGTGTTGGAAATTGACGTGTGTCATCGTCAACTAAGCAAGACGTGCACTGGTATCTTTAATGCCTTGCTTGTGTTTGGAGTGGCATCTTCAATGCCTTGCTTGTCTTGTGTTTGGAGTGGCATCTTCAATGCCTTGTTTGTCTTGTGTTTGGAGTGGCATCTTCAATGCCTTGTTTGTCTTGTGTTTGGAGTGGCATCTTCAATGCCTTGTTTGTCTTGTGTTTGGAGTGGCATCTTCAATGCCTTGTTTGTCTTGTGTTTGGAGTGGCATCTTCAATGCCTTGTTTGTCTTGTGTTTGGAGTGGCATCTTCAGTGCCTTGCTTGTCTTGTGTTTGGAGTGGCATCTTCAATGCCTTGTTTGTCTTGTGTTTGGAGTGGCATCTTCAATGCCTTGCTTGTCTTGTGTTTGGAGTGGCATCTTCAATGCCTTGTTTGTCTTGTGTTTGGAGTGGCATCTTCAATGCCTCGCCTATCACACCTTGGTGTGATAGGTCATCATTAATGCCTCGCCCATCTTAACTATGGCTGTAGTGGCACCATTAATGCCTCGCCCATCTTAACTATGGCTGTAGTGGCACCATTAATGCCTCGTCTCTGGTAATTACACATGGCATTAATTACATGAAAGGTATCGTCAATGCTCCACTGAGAAGCAACCCTCATGATAATCCACTCTACAATGTTCATGATAATCCACTCTACAATGTTCATGATAATCCACTCTACAATGGTCGTGATAATCCAATCTACAATGGTCGTGATAATCCACTCTACAATGGTCGTGATAATCCACTCTACAATGGTCGTGATAATCCACTCTACAATGCTCATGATAATCCACTCTACAATGTTCATGATAATCCACTCTACAATGTTCGTGATAATCCACTCTACAATGTTCGTGATAATCCACTCTACAATGTTCATGATAATCCACTCTACAATGCTCATGATAATCCATTCTAAATGTTTATGATAATCCACTCTACAATGTTCATGATAATCCACTCTACAATGTTCATGATAATCCACTCTACAATGTTCATGATAATCCACTCTACAATGTTCATGATAATCCACTCTACAATGTTCATGATAATCCACTCTACAATGTTCATAATCCACTCTACAATGTTCATGATAATCCACTCTACAATGTTCGTGATAATCCACTCTACAATGTTCATGATAATCCACTCTACAATGATCATGATAATCCATTCTAAATGTTTATGATAATCCACTCTACAATGTTCATGATAATCCACTCTACAATGTTCATGATAATCCACTCTACAATGGTCGTGATAATCCACTCTAAAATGGTCGTGATAATCCACTCTACAATGGTCGTGATAATCCACTCTACAATGCTCATGATAATCCACTCTACAATGTTCATGATAATCCACTCTACAATGTTCGTGATAATCCACTCTACAATGTTCGTGATAATCCACTCTACAATGTTCATGATAATCCACTCTACAATGCTCATGATAATCCATTCTAAATGTTTATGATAATCCACTCTACAATGTTCATGATAATCCACTCTACAATGTTCATGATAATCCACTCTACAATGTTCATGATAATCCACTCTACAATGCTCATGATAATCCATTCTAAATGTTTATGATAATCCACTCTACAATGTTCGTGATAATCCACTCTACAATGTTCGTGATAATCCACTCTACAATGTTCATGATAATCCACTCTACAATGGTCGTGATAATCCACTCTACAATGGTCGTGATAATCCACTCAACAATGTTTATGATAATCCACTCTACAATGCTCATGATAATCCACTCTACAATGTTCATGATAATCCACTCTACAATGTTCATGATAATCCACTCTACAATGCTCATGATCCAGGCACTTCAAACCTCCTCATAAATTTCCCCTAATTATCAATTTGAAGCGAGAATTATCATTTCCCAATCAGCATTAATACCTATCATTTAACCCCACTTGATTGCCAATCACTCAGAACACTCAACTATTAACTGAAATGCATAATTCTCTCTTATCCCCCCACAATTATCGCATAATTCAAGCTCACCAATTATTGTATTACATAATCTGTCACACTTATCAGAGGGTAAAATAACCTACATATAATTAGTGACTAATTATGTGAGTAAATAATGAGGAATAATCTGAAAACATTATTGAATTATCAAAATAATACCCCACAGAATGGAATTATATTGAAAACCAAAAGAAAATGGAATCTCATAAAAAATGAAATATATATATATATATATATATATATATATATATATATATATATGTATATATATATATATATATATATATATATATATGCTTAAGAAAAGCCCACGAAATTTAAATCCCCTAGTTAAGAGCGTAAATCCCCTTAAAGGATTTACATTTCACGGCCAGACCATGAAATATAAATCCTTAATACCAAACTACGAGTCACCAAACCACAAGACCAAACCATGAGTCACCAAGCATAAAGTTTAAATTCCCAGGCCGAAGACGTGAGATATAATACGATCCCTCATGTCAATACTGTCAGTATACTCACCACAATACTGTCAGTATACACGCCACAAGTTAACACTGCCAGTATACTCACCACAAGTTAACACTGCCAGTATACTCACCACAAGTTAACACTGCCAGTATACTCACCACAAGTTAACACTGCCAGTATACTCACCACAAGTTAACACTGCCAGTATACTCACCACAAGTTAACACTGCCAGTATACTCACCACAAGTTAACACTGCCAGTATACTCACCACAAGTTAACACTGCCAGTATACTCACCACAAGTTAACACTGCCAGTATCCTCACCACAAGTTAACACTGCCAGTATACTTACAGTCAGTAACAAACGTCTATGATATTTTCTTATACTCAACAAGTTAGAAAGATTTCCTTCACAACAAGTAACGACCCCTTGTGAAGTCTTCCCTCACACTGAATGAACAACTTACCTCGAAATTATTGCCTGTCACTTAGAATAATCAACCAGATGTTAAAATTATTACTAGGAATCTTTCCGTAAACAAGAATTATCACTAATTATTTTAAGTTACACGTTATCCTTGGGGCGTTGTTGAAGATGGTTACAGGAAGCAGATAATAGTGAATAACAGAGCTTATGGATTATAGATGAGAGATCTACACGCACTGCAAATACAACAAAATATTCTTATGCCTCACTTCTGTGGTGAGAAACAGTTATATCCTGAATTGTGTCTCACTTTTATGAAGTGAGAGTTATAACGTCCTGAAAACATTGTCTCTCACTTCTATGACGACAGTTATATCCATACAAACACTGTGTCTCACTTCTATGATAACAGTTATATCACCATACAAACACTGTGTCTCACTTCTATGATAACAGTTATATCACCATACAAACACTGTGTCTCACTTCTATAATCACAGTTATATCACCATACAAACACTGTGTCTCACTTCAATGATGACAGTTATATCACCATACAAACACTGTGTCTCACTTCTATAATGACAGTTATATCACCATACCAGGTGAGAAGATGGGTATAACGAACTTATTGTCCCATCGTATTCCACTTGAACCTGGTACTAGACCTATCTACATACCTGCGTACAGAATGCCTCATTCTCAAGTTGCTGCCGCAGAAGAATTGATCAATCAAATGCTTGATGATGGAGTTATGGCACCTAGCAATTCACCTTGGAATGCGCCCTTGATCCTAGTACCCAAAAAGGATGGTACTAGGCGCCCAGTGATTGACTTTAGGAAGTTAAATGCGAAAACTATTCCAGATCGCTTCCCACTCCCTGTACTGGGTGATCTTTTACGTAACATCGGAGATAACAAAGTCTTTTCAACCCTGGACTTGTTACAAGGGTTTTGGCAAGTCCCTCTTCACGAGGACAGCCAAGAGCTAACTGCATTCTCTACTCCCACAGGTCATTATCACTTCCTCCGTATGGCGTTTGGATTACGATCCTCCCCTATCACGTTCTCAAGGCTCATGACTAATATCTTTAGAGGTCTCATAGGTAATGCACTTATGGTGTACTTAGATGACGTAATCGTCATGTCTAAAGACGTGGATACACACTTGAAAAGACTTGATGTAGTACTTGGTAAGCTTGAAGAAGCCAATTTAAAGATCAAACTGTCTAAATGTCAATTTTTCAGATCAGAAATTAAGTTTCTTGGTCACGTAGTCACTCCTAGAGGGGTTACGACTGACCAAAGTAAAGTAACTGCAGTACTAAATTTTCCAACACCCAAAACTGCTGATGCCGTAAGATCCTTTGTGGGCTTAGCAGGTTTTTATAGATCTTTCATTGCCAATTTTTCTTCCATAGCTGCTCCTCTGAGTTGCTTAAGAAAGATGCTCCTTTTGTTTGGACTTTCCGTCAAGAAAGAGCATTCCAAACTCTAAAAGAAAAGCTAACATCTGCTCCAATTTTGAAATTTCCAGATTTTTCTAAGCCCTTCTATCTGACTACTGATGCTAGTTCTATTGGCATAGGTGCCGTACTAGCTCAGAAGACTGATGGCAAGTACAATGCAGTTGCATTTGCTAGCCGAGTCCTTACGAAGGCTGAACGTAATTATACAGCAACTGAGCAAGAAGCTTTAGCAATAGTATGGTCTTTAAAGCACTTCCGAGACATTATTTATCAGTACTCTGTTCATGTCTTGACAGACCACGCTCCACTGATACCTTTATTCCAGAACAAACAACCTACTGGAAGGTTAGCCAGATGGACCTTGACTATCCAAGAGTTCAATCCCACCGCTGCCACCATCTGTCAAGTGGGTTTTCGATACGTGGATGGGTAAAAATACTCACGTAGGCTGGTAGTACGTATAATATATATCAGGAAGTATGGGAAGCGCCAACAGCCGACCTGGCTCTCTCTGCTGCCTATCTTCGACTGACTCACAAGTGCCTACGGGTGAGGGTGTTTGAAATCCTGCTATGGTCAGCAGCAATATGAATAACAGTGATTCACACAGACG
>NC_091298.1:57319866-57322366 GCF_038502225.1 Cherax quadricarinatus
TGATACCTCTTCACGTACCATGACTCGTTGTTGCCTCCCTGTCAGGTATTCCCTGATCCATTGCAGTGCCCTCCCTGTTATATGCGCCTGATCCTCCAGCTTCTACACTAATCTCTTGTGGGGAACTGTGTCAAAGGCCTTCCTGCAGTCTAGGAAAATGCAATCAACCCACCCCTCTCTCTCGTGTCTTACTTCTGTTACCTTGTCATAAAACTCCAGAAGGTTTGTGACACAGGATTTGCCTTCCATGAATCCATGCTGGTTTTCATTTATAATCGTGTTCTGTTCCAGGTGTTCCACCACTCTCCTCCGGATAATCTTCTCCATGACTTTGCACACAATACATGTCAGAGACACAGATCTGTAGTTTAGTGCCTCATTTCTGTTTCCTTTCTTAAATATGGGGACTACATTTGCTGTCTTCCATTTCTCAGGTAGTTGCCCAGTTTCAAGGGATGTGTTGAAGATTGTGGTTAGGGGCATGCACAGCATCTCTGCTCCTTCTCTAAGGACCCATGGGGAGATGTCCGGTCCCATCGCCTTTGAGGTATCAAGGTCACTTAGCAGCTTTTGCACCTCCTCCTCGGTTGTATTCGTATGTCATCCAACACTTGTTGGTATATTCCCTCTTGATGTTTCCTTCTGTGCTGTCTTCCCAGAGCACTTCCTGTCTCTACTGTAAAAACTTCCTTAAACCTCCTGTTTAGCTCCTCACATACCTCCTGATCATTTCTTGTGAGTTCTCCACCTTCTGTCCTCAGTCACCTGGTCTTTGACTGTTGTCTTCCTCCTGATGTGGCTATACAACAGTTTCGGGTCAGTCTTGATTTTCGATGCTATGTTATTTTCATACTGTCGCTGGGCCTCCCTCCTTACCTGTGCATACTCGTTCCTGGCTCTGCGGCTAATCTCCCTATTTTCATGTGTTCTCTGCCTTCTGTACTTTTTCCATTCTCTATTGCACTTTGTTTTTGCCTCCTTACACCGTCGGGTAAACCAGGGGCTCGTTCTGGTCTTCCCAGAACGATCCCCTGTGTGTGTGTGTGTGTGTGTGTGTGTGTGTGTGTGTGTGTGTGTGTGTGTGTGTGTGTTGTGTGTGTTTGTTGTGTGTGTTTGTTGTGTATGTGTGTGTGTGTGTGTGTGTGTGTGTGTGTGTGTGTGTATGTGTGTGTGTGTGTGTGTGTGTGTGTGTGTGTTGTGTGTGTGTTTGTGTGTGTGTGTTTGTGTGTGTGTGTGTGTGTGTGTGTGTGTGTGTGTGTGTGTGTGTGTTTGTTGTGTGTGTGTTTGTTGTGTGTGTGTGTGTGTGTGTGTGTGTGTGTGTGTGTGTGTGTGTGTGTGTGTACACATGTGTACTCACCTAGTTGTGGTTACAATGGTGGTCAAGAATCTGCTAGCCCCGCCTCTTTATTACCAGCGACCGGTTTACAGGTTACTAACATCTTGAACCTTGTTGTACCAGTACTGGAAGTTACCAGCATCTTGAACCTTGTTGTACCAGTACTGGAAGTTACCAGCATCTTGAACCTTGTTGTACCAATACTGGAAGTTACCAGCATCTTGAACCTTGTTGTACCAGTACTGGAAGTTAGCAGCATCTTGAACCTTGTTGTACCAGTACTGGAAGTTACCAGCATCTTGAACCTTGTACCAGTACTGGAAGTTACCAGCATCTTGAACCTTGTTGTACCAGTACTGGAAGTTACCAGCATCTTGAACCTTGCTGTACCAGTACTGGAAGTTACCAGCATCTTGAACCTTGTTGTACCAGTACTGGAAGTTACCAGCATCTTGAACCTTGTACCGGTACTGGAAGTTACCCGTATCTTGAACCTTGTTGTACCAGTACTGGAAGTTACCAGCATCTTGAACCTTGTTGTACCAGTACTGGAAATTACCAGCATCTTGAACCTTGTTGTACCAGTACTGGAAGTTTCCAGCATCTTGAACCTTGTTGTACCAGTACTGGAAGTTACCAGCATCTCGAACCTTGTTGTACCAGTACTGGAAGTTACCCGTATCTTGAACCTTGTTGTACCAGTACTGGAAGTTACCAGCATCTTGAACCTTGTTGTTCCAGTACTGGAAGTTACTAGCAGCTGGAACTTTGTTGTTCCAGTACTGGAAGTTACTAGCACCTTGAACCTTGTTGTACCAGTACTTGAAGTTATCAGCATCTTGAACCTTGTTGTTCCATTACTGGAAGTTACTAGCATGTGGAACCTTGTTGTACCAGTACTGGAAGTTACCAGCATCTTGAACCTTGTTGTTCCAGTACTGGAAGTTACCAGCATCTTGAACCTTGTTGTTCCATTACTGGAAGTTACTAGCATGTGGAACCTTGTTGTACCAGTACTGGAAGTTACTAGCATGTGGAACCTTGTTGTACCAGTACTGGAAGTTACTAGCATTTGGAACCTTGTTGTTCCATTACTGGAAGTTACTAGCATGTGGAACCTTGTTCCATTACTGGAAGTTACTGGCATGTGGAACCTTGTTCCAT
>NC_091298.1:57327366-57330182 GCF_038502225.1 Cherax quadricarinatus
CACACAGATGGCAATAACCTCTGGATGCACACACACAGATGGCAACAACCTCTGGATACACACACACTTATGGCAATAATCTCTGGATGCACACACACATATGGCAACAACCTCTGGATACACACACACAGATGGCAATAACCTCTGAATACACACACACACAGATGGCAATAGCCTCTGGATACACATACAGAGATGACACTTGCTTCTGGATACACACACAGATGATAGTATCCTGAGGATACACACACAGATGGCAGTATCCTGAGGATACACACACAGATGGCAATATCCTGGGGATGCACACACAGATGGTGACCACATTCACCATCTGTTACCATCTCTCTCAGCCGCGCCTCCCAATTTATGAGGAACCAGCATCTCGGAACTCTATAAATCTCTTGTATAAATTCCTGCTTATCGAACAGGTTTTCCTGGTTTTCAAGGACGGTTCGTGGGAAGGTGCACACGCTACGTACTGTGCGTGGGAAGTGTCCGTGGATTGTGCACATACTACGGACTGTACATGAGAAGAGTGAACGGAAGGGAGTACGCGGTACGGCCTGTGCGTGAGAAGGCACACACGCCACGGACTGTACGTGAGATGTGTGCTGTATAACTACAGGCCATGGAAGACATGCGTGTCTGGCGACCGTACGTGGCGCGCTGGAAACAAGGACGGTAATGTTTACCTGTTAAGCGACCTTGAGGTGCAGATTCTAAGAACGGCGCATGACTGCCGTGTTGCGAGCCATCGTCCGTGAGGTTCAGGTTCCACGGACGGGGCAGAAGTGATGGCTGGTTCCTGGGTCCGTGACGTAACCACCAACACACAAATGACTATTATTTTCCAAACTGTTCAACGAAAATTAATTCATTTGCAATTTTACGACTTTCGCGACCTATGTTGCGCAAGATTAATTTGTTTCCTTTGCAACAAGATTATATATATATATATATATATATATATATATATATATATATATATATATATATATATATATATATATATATATATATATATATATATATATATAGTATGTCGTGCCGAATAGGTAAAATTGGTCAATTAGCAAGAACTCATTTAAGTCCTGTCTAAAATTTTCTCTTATACGTTTAAAGATATATTTTTTTCATTTACGTTAATGTAAAAAATAATAATTTTGTATCAAAAGAACCTTAGAAAACTTACCTAACATTATAACAGGCGACTAAAATGTCGAGAGCAAAGGGCTCGTAACACCTTTGTTTTTCTTTTTGGGCCACCCTGCCTCGGAGGGATGTGTGTGTGTGTGTTAGTATGTACTCACCTAATTGTGGTTGCAGGGGTCGATACTCAACTCCTGGCCCCGCCTCTTCACTGAGTGCTACTAGGTCCTCTGTCTCCCTGCTCCATGAGCTTATCATACTTCATCTTAAAGCTATGTATGGTTCCTGCCTCCACTACCTCAACTGCTAGGCTATTCCACTTCCTGATTACTCTATGACTAAAGAAATACTTCCTAACATCCCTCTTGACTCATCGGGGTCTTCGACTTCCAATTGTGACCCCTTGTTTCTGTGTCCCCTCTCTGGAACATCCTGTCTCTGTCCACTTTGTCTATTCCACGCAGTACTTTGTATGTCGCTATCATGTCTCCCCTGACCCTCCTGTCCTCCAGTGTCGTCAGTCCGACTTCCCTTAACCTTTATTCATAGGATATTTCCTTTAGCTCTGGAATTAATCTTGTCGCAAACCTTTGCACTTTCTCTAATTTCTTGACGTGCTTGATCAAGTGTGGGTTCCAAACAGGTGCTGCATACTCCAGTATGGGCCTGACGTACACGGTGTACAGTGTCTTGAACGATTCCTTACTAAGGTATCGGAACTCTCAGGTTTGCCAGGCGCCCATATGCTGCAGCAGTTATCTGGTTGATGTGTGCTACCGGAGACGTGCTCGGTTTTGTACTCACCCCAAGATCTTACTCCTTGAGTGAGGTTTGCAGTCTTTGGCCACCTAGCCTATACTCCGTCTGCGGTCTTCTTTGCCCTTCCCCGATCTTCATGACTTTGCATCTGGCGGGGTTAAATTCGAGAAGCTAGTTGCTTAACTAGGTGTTCAACCTGTCCAGGTCTCTTTGAAGGTCTGCCCGGTCCTCAACTGAATTAATTCTCCTCATTAACTTCACATCTTCTGCGAACAGGGACACCTCTGAGTCTATTCCTTCCATCATGTCATTCACATATACCAAAAATAGCACTGGTCCTAGGCCCGACCCCTGTGGGACCCCGCTCGACACAGGTGCCCACTGTGGTACCTCATCACGTGTACTCATCTAGTTGAGGTTGCAGGGGTCGCGTCCTAGCTCTGTCTGTGTGTGTGTGTGTGTGTGTGTGTGTGTGTGTGTGTGTGTGTGTGTGTGTGTGTGTGTGTGTGTGTGTGTGTGTGTGTGTATGTATGTATGTATGTGCGTGCGTGTGTGAAATTAAAATAAGAAAAATGCCGAAAAAAATTCGAGATATATATATATATATATATATATATATATATATATATATATATTGGCCTAAATCCAGACCAAAAAATGTTAAACCCACACACTCCCGACCACACCTTAACTACACATTTTTATACCAGTTTTTTGGGGATGTTCACGGCGGGTTTTTCACCAGTTGGATCTGATAGATAATAATAAAAGTATCCCCAAAACCCACTTTTTATCCACTACACTCAGAAGAAAAAATTTTGAGTCATGGGGCATCTGCGTGTCCATGTTTTTCTTTCAGTTTTACTTTATATTTTCGCTTAATGTGAACCGAAGAGACGTAATTTTGG
>NC_091298.1:57330282-57377782 GCF_038502225.1 Cherax quadricarinatus
CTTCTTCCATTTTCTTGCCTCTTCAGTTTCTTCCTCTCTATTACCTATTACTTTTTATTTTACCCTCTCTCATCCCTTCCTTCACACACTCACGTATCTTAAATCTTTCATCCCTCACTTTCTCCTCCCCTCCCTCTCACACCTTTCACTTCTCTCTGACTTCTTCCTCATCTCTCTTTCCATCTTTTCCTTTCCCCTCACCTTTCCTTTCCTCTCATCTTTCATTCCCCTCACCTTTCCTTTCCTTTCATAATTCTAATCATCCTTAACCTCCCATTCCTTCCTCTTTTCTCTCAAAACCCCTTTCCCACTCATATTTCCCCTTTTCACCCATTTACCTTATCTACTCCCCTCTTCCATCCCTCCCCGGGTCATGTAGCAATCTGATACCCCTGAGACCTTGTCACTCACCTCCCCTCAGACACCCCTCTTATCTCCCCCTCCCCCCTCATTTTCTACCCGTTCCTCTCTCCAACCTTCATCCTTCCTTCCCGTAAGCACCCTTCCTCACCAAAACCATTCCTCCCTTTCCCATTCCTACCTCACTACACAAAAATACCTCACCCCTACCACACCACTTAAAAAATACCTCACCCCTACCACACTACTTAAAAAAAACCTCACCCCTACCACAGTCACTTAAAACAACGGATATAGCCCCACTCCATAAAGGTGGCAGCAAAGCATTAGCTAAGAACTATAGACCAATATCTCTGACGTCCCACATCATAAAAATCTTTGAAAGAGTGCTAAGAAGCAGGATTGCAAATCACCTGGATTCCCAAAATCTGCACAATCCAGGGCAACATGGATTCAGGACAGGTCGCTCCTGCCTCTCACAACTATTGGATCACTATGATATGGCCTTGGATGCACTGGAAGAAAATCAGAATGCAGATGTAATATACACAGACTTTGCAAAAGCGTTTGACAAATGTGATCATGGCGCAATAGCGCACAAAATACGTGCTAAAGGAATAACTGGGAAAGTGGGGAGATGGATCTTCAACTTCCTAACAAATCGAACACAAAGAGTAGTGGTCAACAGAGTTCAATCGGAGGCTGCCATAGTGAAGAGCTCTGTTCCACAAGGCACAGTACTCGCCCCCATCTTATTCCTTATCCTCATATCAGACATAAACAGAGATATACACCACAGCACCGTATCATCCTTTGCGGATGCTACTAGGATCTGCATGAGGCTGTCATCTGCTGAGGATGCGGTTAACCTCCAAGAAGATATAAACAAAGTTTTCCAGTGGGCAACGGTAAACAATATGATGTTCAATGAGGACAAATTCCAACTACTCCGTTATGGAAAAGTGGAGGAGATAATAACTAGAACAGAGTATACTACAGACTCTGGCCATACAATAGAGCGGAAAAATAATGTAAGGGACCTGGGAGTAGTAATGTCTGAGGATCTCACTTTCAAGGATCACAACAGTGTCACGATCGCACGTGCAAAGAAAATGATAGGATGGATAATGAGAACTTTCAAAGCGAGAGATGCCAAGCCCATGATGATCCTTTTCAAATCACTTGTTCTCTCTAGGCTGGAATACTGCTGTACACTAACATCTCCATTCAAAGCAGGTGAAATCGCAGATCTAGAGAGTGTACAGAGATCCTTTACTGCACATATAAGTTCTGTAAAGCACCTTAACTACTGGGAATGCTTGGAAGCACTTGACTTGTACTCGTTGGAACGCAGGAGGGAGAGATATATCATAATCTACACTTGGAAAATCTTGGAAGGAATGGTCCTTAATCTGCACACAGAAATCACTCCCTACTAAAGTAAAAGACTGGGCAGGCGATGCAAAATGCCCCCAATAAAAAGTAGGGGCGCCATTGGTACACTAAGGGAAAACACCATAAGTGTCCGGGGCCCAAGACTGTTCAACAGCCCCCCATCAAGCATTAGGGGAATTGCCAATAAACCCCTGGCTGCTTTCAAGAGAGAGCTGGACAGACACCTAAAGTCAGTGCCGGATCAGCCGGGCTGTGGCTCGTACGTTGGACTGTGTGCGGTCAGCAGTAACAGCCTAGTTGATCAGGCCCTGATCCATCGGGAGGCCTGGTCATGGACCGGGCCGCGGGGGCGTTGATCCCCGGAATAACTTCCAGGTACCACACCACTAAAAAAACATCTCACCCCTACCACACCACTTAAAAAAGCCTCACTCCTACCACACCACTTAAAAAAAGCCTCACCCCTACCACACCACTTAAAAAATACCTCACCTCTACCACACTACTTAAAAAACCCATCCCTACCACATAACTTAAAAAACATCATCCCTACCACACTACTTAAAAAAAGCATCATCCCTACCATACCACTTAAAAAAATACCTCACCCCTACCACACTACTTAAAAAAAAACATCCCTACCACACCACTTAAAAACATCACCCCTACCACACCACTTAAAAACCCCTTTCCACCTAACCACTTAAAAAAAACCTATCTCACCCCCATAAAATAAACCTTCTCACTACTTAAAAACCCCTTCTACCCCGCTAAAACCTCCATTTCCCCTCCCCCTTGAGATCCCAAACTACCACCCATGAAGCTAGCTTCTCGTGAGGGCAGAAATTAGCGCCACGTGACCCATACACTAATTAACTCCCAAGAGCCAGAGCTTTATTTCCTACCAAACCAAAGATGATTCTTTTAGAAGGATCAGAGAGTATTAAGATGATTCTTTTAGAAGGATCAGAGAGTATTTAAAATACTACGAGGTATAAAAATACTATTTCACGAGATATATATATGTCGTGCCGAATAGGTAAAAAACTTTCAATTTTGGCATAAATAGCAACGCACTTCTTGCTGAATAGGGCAAGCAAAACTGTGGTGGTGGTGGTGGGTGGTGGTGGTGGGTGGTGGTGGTGGTGGTGGTGGTGGGTGGTGGTGGGTGGTGGTGGGTGGTGGTGGGTGGTGGTGGTGGGTGGTGGTGGTGGTGGTGGATGGTGGTGGTGGTGGTGGATGGTGGTGGGGGGGGATGGTGGTGGTGGGTGGTGGTGGGTGGTGGTGGGTGTTGGTGGTGGTGGGTGGTGGTGGGTGGTGGTGGTGGGTGGTGGTGGTGGTGGTGGTGGGTGGTGGTGGTGGGTGGTGGTGGTGGGTGGTGGTGGGTGGTGGTGGTGGGTGGTGGTGGTGGGTGGTGGTGGGTGGTGGTGGTGGTGGTGGGTGGTGGTGGTGGGTGGTGGTGGTGGGTGGTGGTGGTGGGTGGTGGTGGTGGATGGTGGTGGTGGGTGGTGGTGGTGGTGGGTGGTGGGTGGTGGGGGTGGTGGGGGTGGTGGTGGTGGTGGTGGTGGGTGGTGGTGGTGGTGGGTGGTGGTGGTGGGTGGTGGGTGGTGGTGGTGGGTGGTGGGTGGTGGGGGTGGTGGGGGTGGTGGTGGTGGTGGTGGTGGTGGTGGTGGTGGGGGTGGTGGTGGTGGTGGTGGTGGTGGTGGTGGTGGTGGCGGCGGCGGCAGTTAGTAGGGGTGATAGACTGATAACATCGTCTTTACAACTCTACTGCTTCTGCTCACTCTTCTGTACTCGACAGAAGAAGCCTGCTGTGTTGGCGAAACGTTTCAGAATAAACATAAAGTGTTGCACATGTGTCTTATTATCAACCTGGCGGTACTGTATACCGTTTTAAAATTCAACGGAGAATGTTGTTACAAAATTCACAAAATTCTATTGTTATCGAATTGTAATGAACAAGATAGCTAGAAGGAGAATGACACACCACATGTAGAGCCTGGTAACTAGAGTGACGAACAAGATAGCTAGATGGAGAATGACACACCACATGAAGAGCCTTTTAACTAGAGTGACGAACAAGATAGCTAGATGGAGAATGACACACCACATGTAGAGCCTGTTAACTAGAGTGACGAACAAGATAGATAGATGGAGAATGACACACCACATGTAGAGCCTGTTAACTAGAGTGACGAACAAGATAGCTAGATGGAGAATGACACACCACATGTAGAGCCTGTTAACTAGAGTGACGAACAAGATAGCTAGATGGAGAATGACACACCACATGTAGAGCCTGTTAACTAGAGTGACGAACAAGATAGCTAGATGGAGAATAACACACCACATGTAGAGCCTGGTAACTAGAGTGACGAACAAGATAGCTAGATGGAGAATGACACACCACATGTAGAGCCTGGTAACTAGAGGTACGAACAAGATAGATAGGAGGATGGCAGAGCACATGTAGAGCCTGGTAACTAGAGGTACGAACAAGATAGATAGGAGGGTGGCAGAGCACATGTAGAGCCTGGTAACTAGAGGTACGAACAAGATAGCTAGGAGGATGGCAGAGCACATGTAGAGCCTGGTAACTGGAGTGACAAACTATTAAGACATAAAGAAAGTAAATTTAACAATTCACAGGTAACCCGCATATAAGACAAACTTTTGACGACGTTTGGGTCCGTCTTGGACCATTAACTAGTGACACACGAAGGTAAGGGAGGCAGTATATATATACGGGAGGAGGGCAGGGATGGGAGAAAGAAATAAAAAAAAAGTAGGTGGTGCAGATAGTAGTGAAAGAAGTAGTGCAAGAAAGGTATAAAATACCGACAATATGAAAGTTAAGACACATGTGCAACATCTGGATATCTTTATTGTAAACGTTTCGCCATCCAGTGGCTTTATCAATACAGATTCTTGGACATAACTAGAAGACAGTAGAACTATATACAAAAGACGAGGTAATCAGTCCCTCAGCCTTGGAGTTGGTGTTCACAGCATCGATGCTGTGAACACCTACTCCAAGGCTGAGGGACTGATTACCTCAAACTACTCCTGGTCTTCACCATTCTCCTTTGTATGGACTGATGAAACCATTGTGTGGCGAAACATTTCTTCAATAAAGATACCCAAGTATTGCACTGTTGTTAGTGGGTTTGAGTTTGAGAAGGACCTGCTAGTATGGGCCAGTAAGCCTACTGCAGTGTTCCTCCTTCCTTATGTTTTCAGAGTAACTGATGGGAGAGTATGGTTGCCATACACAAGACACTCAGAACAACTGATGGGAGAGTATGGTTGCCACACACATGACACTCAGAACAACTGATGGGAGAGTATGGTTGCCACACACAAGACACTCAGAGTAACTGATGGGAGAGTATGGTTGCCACACACATGACACTCAGAACAACTGATGGGAGCGTATGGTTGCCACACACATGACACTCAGGACAACTGATGGGAGGGTATCGTTGCCACACACAAGACACTCAGAGTAACTGATGGGAGGGTATGGTTGCCACGCACATGACACTCAGAACTGATGGGAGGGTATGATTGCCACAATGACACTCAGAACTGATGGGAGGTATGGTTGCCACACACATGACACTCAGAACAACTGATGGGAGGGTATGGTTGCCTCAATGATACTCAGAACAACTGATGGGAGGGTATGGTTGCCACACACAAGACACTCAGAACAACTGATGGGAAGGTATGGTTGCCACAAATGACACTCAGAACTGATGGGAGGGTATGGTTGCCACAATGACACTCAGAACAACTGATGGGAGGGTATGGTTGCCACACACATGACACTCAGAACAACTGATGGGAGGGTATGTTTGCCACACACATGACACTCAGAACTGATGGGAGCGTATGGATGCCACAATGACACTCAGAACAACTGATGGAAGGGTATGGTTGCCACACACATGACACTCAGAACTGATGGGAGGGTATGGTTGCCACACACATGACACTCAGAACAACTGATGGGAGGGTATGGTTGCCACACACATGACACTCAGAACTGATGGGAGGGTATGGTTGCCACACACATGACACTCAGAACTGATGGGAGGGTATGGTAGACACAATGACACTCAGAACAACTGATGGGAGGGTATGGTTGCCACACACATGACACTCAGAACTGATGGGAGGGTATGGTTGCCACAATGACACTCAGAACAACTGATGGGAGGGTATGGTTGCCACACACATGACACAGAACTGATGGGATTGTATGGTTGCCACACACATGACACTCAGAACAACTGATGGGAGGATATGTTTGCCACACACATAACACTCAGAACTGATGGGAGTGTATGATTGCCACAATGATACTCAGAACAACTGATGGGACTGTATGGTTTCCACAATCACACTCAGAACTGATGGGAGGGTATGTTTGCCACAATGACAGTCAGAAAAACTGATGGGAGGGTATGGTTGCCACACACATGACACTCAGGACAACTGATAGGAGGGTATGGTTGCCACACACATGACACTCAGAACAACTGATGGGAGGGTATGGTTGCCGAACACATGACACTCAGAATAACTGATGGGAGGGAATGGCTGCCAAACATGACACTCAGAACAACTGATGGGAGGGTATGGTTGCCACACACACATGACACTCAGAACTGATGGGAGGGTATGGTTGCCACAATGATACTCAGAACTGATGGGATGGTATGGTTGTCACACACATGACACTCAGAACTGATGGGAGGGTATGGTTGCCACACACAAGACACTCAGAACAACTGATGGGAGGGTATGGTTGCCACACACAAGACACTCAGAACAACTGATGGGAGGGTATGGTTGCCACACACAAGACACTCAGAACAACTGATGGGAGGGTATGTTTGCCACATACATGACACTCAGAACAACTGATGGGAGGGTATGGTTGCCACAATGATACTCAGAACAACTGATGGGAGGGTATGGTTGCCACACACATGACACTCAGAACAACTGATGGGAGGGTATGGTTGCCACAGACATGACACTCAGAACACCTGATGGGAGGGTATGGTTGCCACACACATGACACTCAGAACAACTGATGGGAGGGTATGGTTGCCACACACATGACACTCAGAACAACTGATGGGAGGGTATGGTTGCCACACACATGACACTCAGAACTGATGGGAGGGTATGGTTGCCACACACATGACACTCAGAACAATTGATGGGAGGGTATGGTTGCCACACACATGACACTCAGAACAACTGATGGGAGGGTATGGTTGCCACACACATGACACTCAGAACAACTGATGGGAGGGTATGGTTGCCACAGACATGACACTCAGAACACCTGATGGGAGGGTATGGTTGCCACACACATGACACTCAGAACAACTGATGGGAGGGTATGGTTGCCACACACATGACACTCAGAACAACTGATGGGAGGGTATGGTTGCCACACACATGACACTCAGAACAACTGATGGGAGGGTATGGTTGCCACACACATGACACTCAGAACAACTGATGGGAGGGTATGGTTGCCACAGACATGACACTCAGAACACCTGATGGGAGGGTATGGTTGCCACACACATGACACTCAGAACAACTGATGGGAGGGTATGGTTGCCACACACATGACACTCAGAACAACTGATGGGAGGGTATGGTTTCCACACACATGACACTCAGACAACTGATGGGAGGGTATGGTTGCCACACACACATGACACTCAGAACTGATGGGAGGGTATGGTTGCCACAATGATACTCAGAACTGATGGGATGGTATGGTTGTCACACACGACACTCAGAACTGATGGGAGGGTATGGTTGCCACACACAAGACACTCAGAACAACTGATGGGAGGGTATGGTTGCCACACACAAGACACTCAGAACAACTGATGGGAGGGTATGGTTGCCACACACAAGACACTCAGAACAACTGATGGGAGGGTATGTTTGCCACATACATGACACTCAGAACAACTGATGGGAGGGTATGGTTGCCACAATGATACTCAGAACAACTGATGGGAGGGTATGGTTGCCACACACATGACACTCAGAACAACTGATGGGAGGGTATGGTTGCCACACACATGACACTCAGAACAACTGATGGGAGGGTATGGTTGCCACACACATGACACTCAGAACAACTGATGGGACTGCATGGTTGCCACACACATGACACTCGGAACTGATGGGAGGGTATGTTTGCCACACACATGACACTCAGAACTGATGGGAGGGTATGGTTGCCAAACACATGACACTCAGAATAACTGATGGGAGGGTATGGTTGCCACACATGACACTCAGAACAACTGATGGGAGCGAATGGTTGCCACACACACATGACACTCAGAACAACTGATGGGAGGGTATGGTTGCCACACACATGACACTCAGAACAACTGATGGGAGGGTATGGTTGCCACAATGATACTCAGAACAACTGATGGGAGGGTATGGTTGCCACACACATGACACTCAGAACAACTGATGGGAGGGTATGGTTGCCACACACATGACACTCAGAACAACTGATGGGAGGGTATGGTTGCCACACACATGACACTCAGAACAACTGATGGGAGGGTATGGTTGCCACACACATGACACTCAGAACAACTGATGGGAGGGTATGGTTGCCAAACACATGACACTCAGAACAACTGATGGGAGGGTATGGCTGCCACACACATGACACTCAGAACAACTGATGGGAGGGTATGTTTGCGACACACATGACACTCAGAACAACTGATGGGATTGTATGGTTGCCACACACATGACACTCAGACAACTGATGGGAGGCTATGGTTGCCACACACACATGGCACTCAGAACTGATGGGAGGGTATGGTTGCCACAATGATACTCAGAACAACTGATGGGAGGGTATGGTTGCCACACACATGACACTCAGAACTGATGGGAGGGTATGGTTGCCACACACAAGACACTCAGAACAACTGATGGGAGGGTATGGTTGCCACAAACATGACACTCAGAACTAATGGGAGGGTATGGTTCCCACAATGATACTCAGAACAACTGATGGGAGGGTATGGTTGCCACACACATGACACTCAGAACAACTGATGGGAGGGTATGGTTGCCACACACATGACACTCAGAACAACTGTTGGGAGGGTATGGTTGCCAAACACATAACACTCAGAATAACTGATGGGAGGGTATGGTTGCCAAACACATGACACTCAGAACAACTGATGGGAGGGTATGGTTGCCACACACATGACACTCAGAACAACTGATGGGAGGGTATGTTTGCGACACACATGACACTCAGAACAACTGATGGGATTGTATGGTTGCCACACACATGACACTCAGACAACTGATGGGAGGGTATGGTTGCCACACACACATGGCACTCAGAACTGATGGGAGGGTATGGTTGCCACAATGATACTCAGAACAACTGATGGGAGGGTATGGTTGCCACACACATGACACTCAGAACAACTGATGGGAGGGTATGTTTGCCACACACACATGATACTCAGAACTGATGGGAGGGTATGGTTGCCACACACAAGACACTCAGAACTGATGGGAGGGTATGGTTGCCACAATGACACTCAGAACAACTGATGGGAGGGTATGGCTGACACACACCCGATACTCAGAACTGATGGGAGGGTATGGTTGCCACACACAAGACACTCAGAACTGATGGGAGGGTATGGTTGCCACAATGACACTCAGAACAACTGATGGGAGGGTATGGTTGCCACACACATGATACACAGAACTGATGGGAGGGTATGGTTGCCACAATGACACTCAGAACAACTGATGGGAGGTTATGGTTGCCACACACATGATACACAGAACTGATGGGAGGGTATGGTTGCCACAATGACACTCAGAACAACTGATGGGCGGTATGGTTGCCACAATGACACTCAGAGCAAATGATGGGAGGGTATGGTTGCCACACACATGACACTCAGAACTGATAGGTGAATATGGTTGCTACACACATGCCACTCAGAACAACTGATGGGATGGTATAGTTTCTGCTATAAGTGCAACCATCACCAACAAAGGGGATGTAAATACAAACTACAAACACTACTGTGTTACAAGGATGTTAGAAAGATATTCTTCAGTCTTAGGGTAGGAAGGGAAATGAATGAACTAGATGAGGAAGAGGTGGAGGTAAACTTGTTACACAGTTTCAAAAGAAGGTACGACAGGCCTGAAGAAACCATAAATCCGAAATTTCAATCAATGTACAATAGTTCAAGATAACATACTAGGAATAACTGTTGCACCCTCGTGAACTCTCTCTCTCTCTCTCACAGCTTTAAGAAGAAGTACGATAAAACTCTTGGAGCAGGGAGACATAGTCGACCTAGCAGCGACCAGTGAAGAGGCGGACCCAGGACCTATGAATCGACCCCTTGCAACCACAAATAGGTGAGTACACACACACACACACACACACACACACACACACACACACACACACACACACACACACACACACACACACACGCACACGCGCGCACACACACACACACACGCACCCTACTGACTCCTTTGTTTGACAATTTATTCAAGATCAACTTTATTGTTTTTGTTGTAAGTCTCTGGTGATGTGAGTGGTGGAGCTGCCACGTGCTGCCCCCACCCACCCCTCACCTCTCACACAAATTCCCCTCTAACCCTCACCCACTTCCCCCTTTTCCTTTACACTATGCTTCGCCCCATCCCCTTCACTTCCCTCTTCTACCCTTATCCCTCATCTCCCTTCACTCTCTCCTTTACTCACATATCTTTGGATGTCTCCTTTTCCTTCCTTCAGTTCTATTTACTTCACCACTCTAACCATCCTTCCATTGATGTCTCCAGGTTCACCCTCTTCCACTGACACCCTCTTCCACTGACACCCTCTTCCACTGACACCCTCTTCCACTGACACCCTCTTCCACTTACGCCCTCTTCCACTGACACCCTCTTCCACTGACACCCTCTTCCACTTACGCCCTCTTCCACTTACGCCCTCTTCCACTGACACCCTCTTCCACTTACGCCCTCTTCCACTTACGCCCTCTTCCACTGACACCCTCTTCCACTGACACCCTCTTCCACTGACACCCTCTTCCACTGACACCCTCTTCCACTGACACCCTCTTCCACTGACACCCTCTTCCACTGACACCCTCTTCCACTGACACCCTCTTCCGCTGACACCCTCTTCTACTTACACCCTCTTCCACTTACATCCTCCTCCACTTACACCCTCTTCCACTTACACCCTCTTCCACTTACACCCTCTTCCACTTACATGATCTTCCACTTACATGATCTTCCACTTACATGCTCTTCCACTTACACCCTCATCCAATGACACCCTCTTCCACTTACATGCTTTTCCATTTACATGATCTTCCACTCCTGCCTAACTTTTAGACATGACGTACTTATACTAGTGGATAATTCCCCTAGTGACTCACTTGACACCAGCAAAACAGTCACTTCTCCGAGCACATGCTGCACTTTTCTCAAGACTGACGGACTGAACATGTTGACTCCAGACTGAGGGACTGATTACCTCAAACTCCTCATCTTCCAACGTTCTTCTCTGTAATGGACTGAACAAGCCACTGGCTGGCGAAACGTTTCCGTGATAAAGCTGAGCAATTGTTGCACAAGTATCTTATTCTCTACATCCTCACAACCACCACCACTGTTTCTTCCTCACCACCACCACCACTGTTTCTTCCTCACCACCACCACCACTGTTTCTTCCTCACCACCACCACCACTGTTTCTTCCTCACCACCACCACCACTGTTTCTTCCTCACCACCACCACTGTTTCTTCCCCACCACCACCACCACTGTTTCTTCCTCACCACCACCACCACTGTTTCTTCCTCAGCACCACCACCACCACTGTTTCTTCCTCACCACCACCACCACTGTTTCTTCCTCACCACCACCACCACCACTGTTTCTTCCTCACCACCACTATTTCTTCCTCACCACCACCACCACCACTGTTTCTTCCTCACCACCACCACCACTGCTTCCTCACCATCACTGTTTCTTCCTCACCACCACCACCACTGTTTCTTCCTCTCCACCCGCACCACCACCACTGTTTCTTCCTCTCCACCCGCACCACCACCACTGTTTCTTCCTCTCCACCCGCACCACCACCACTGTTTCTTCCTTAGGAACCCCAAGAAAGTATGTGGCCAGCCGCATGGACACTTATTAATTAAGGAATATAGAGATAAACAGTATAATAACCTAATCCCAAATCTGCACACAGAAATCACTCCCTACGAAAGTAAAAGACTGGGCAGGCGATGCAAAATGCCCCCAATAAAAAGTAGGGGCGCCATTGGTACACTAAGGGAAAACACCATAAGTGTCCGGGGCCCAAGACTGTTCAACAGCCTCCCATCAAGCATTAGGGGAATTGCCAATAAACCCCTGGCTGCCTTAAAGAGAGAGCTGGACAGATACCTAAAGTCAGTGCCGGATCAGCCGGGCTGTGGCTCGTACGTTGGACTGCGTGCGGCCAGCAGTAACAGCCTAGTTGATCAGGCCCTGATCCATCGGGAGGCCTGGTCATGGACCGGGCCGCGGGGGCGTTGATCCCCGGAATAACCTTCAGGTAACCAGGTATGTGACATGTCAAGATAAAAATGAAAATAACATACCAGACTTATTGAAATAGATGAGTGAACTGCAGATACAAATCAAGATATACACCTGTAAACCTGTTTGAAGCCTAGTTCCTAGGTCTTGTGTGTGTCTTGAAGCCTAGTTCCTAGGTCTTGTGTGTGTCTTGAAGCCTAGTTCCTAGGTCTTGTGTGTGTCTTGAAGCCTAGTTCCTAGGTCTTGTGTGTGTCTTGAAGCCTAGTTAATAGGTCTTGTGTGTGTCTTGAAGCCTAGTTAATAGGTCTTGTGTGTGTCTTGAAGCCTAGTTAATAGGTCTTGTGTGTGTCTTGAAGCCTAGTTCCTAGGTCTTGTGTGTGTCTTGAAGCCTAGTTCCTAGGTCTTGTGTGTGTCTTGAAGCCTAGTTCCTAGGTCTTGTGTGTGTCTTGAAGCCTAGTTCCTAGGTCTTGTGTGTGTCTTGAAGCCTAGTTCCTAGGTCTTGTGTGTGTCTTGAAGCCTAGTTCCTAGGTCTTGTGTGTGTCTTGAAGCCTAGTTCCTAGGTCTTGTGTGTGTCTTGAAGCCTAGTTCCTAGGTCTTGTGTGTGTCTTGAAGCCTAGTTCCTAGGTCTTGTGTGTGTCTTGAAGCCTAGTTCCTAGGTCTTGTGTGTGTCTTGAAGCCTAGTTCCTAGGTCTTGTGTGTGTCTTGAAGCCCTAGGTCTTGTGTGTGTCTTGAAGCCCTAGGTCTTGTGTGTGTCTTGAAGCCTAGTTCCTAGGTCTTGTGTGTGTCTTGAAGCCTAGTTCCTAGGTCTTGTGTGTGTCTTGAAGCCTAGTTCCTAGGTCTTGTGTGTGTCTTGAAGCCTAGTTCCTAGGTCTTGTGTGTGTCTTGAAGCCTAGTTCCTAGGTCTTGTGTGTGTCTTGAAGCCTAGTTCCTAGGTCTTGTGTGTGTCTTGAAGCCTAGTTCCTAGGTCTTGTGTGTGTCTTGAAGCCTAGTTCCTAGGTCTTGTGTGTGTCTTGAAGCCTAGTTCCTAGGTCTTGTGTGTGTCTTGAAGCCTAGTTCCTAGGTCTTGTGTGTGTCTTGAAGCCTAGTTCCTAGGTCTTGTGTGTGTCTTGAAGCCTAGTTCCTAGGTCTTGTGTGTGTCTTGAAGCCTAGTTCCTAGGTCTTGTGTGTGTCTTGAAGCCTAGTTCCTAGGTCTTGTGTGTGTCTTGAAGCCTAGTTCCTAGGTCTTGTGTGTGTCTTGAAGCCTAGTTCCTAGGTCTTGTGTGTGTCTTGAAGCCTAGTTCCTAGGTCTTGTGTGTGTCTTGAAGCCTAGTTCCTAGGTCTTGTGTGTGTCTTGAAGCCTAGTTCCTAGGTCTTGTGTGTGTCTTGAAGCCTAGTTCCTAGGTCTTGTGTGTGTCTTGAAGCCTAGTTCCTAGGTCTTGTGTGTGTCTTGAAGCCTAGTTCCTAGGTCTTGTGTGCGTCTTGAAGCCTAGTTCCTAGGTCTTGTGTGCGTCTTGAAGCCTAGTTCCTAGGTCTTGTGTGCGTCTTGAAGCCTAGTTAATAGGTCTTGTGTGTGTCTTGAAGCCTAGTTAATAGGTCTTGTGTGTGTCTTGAAGCCTAGTTCCTAGGTCTTGTGTGTGTCTTGAAGCCTAGTTCCTAGGTCTTGTGTGTGTCTTGAAGCCTAGTTCCTAGGTCTTGTGTGTGTCTTGAAGCCTAGTTCCTAGGTCTTGTGTGTGTCTTGAAGCCTAGTTCCTAGGTCTTGTGTGTGTCTTGAAGCCTAGTTCCTAGGTCTTGTGTGTGTCTTGAAGCCTAGTTCCTAGGTCTTGTGTGTGTCTTGAAGCCTAGTTCCTAGGTCTTGTGTGTGTCTTGAAGCCTAGTTCCTAGGTCTTGTGTGTGTCTTGAAGCCTAGTTCCTAGGTCTTGTGTGTGTCTTGAAGCCTAGTTCCTAGGTCTTGTGTGTGTCTTGAAGCCTAGTTCCTAGGTCTTGTGTGTGTCTTGAAGCCTAGTTCCTAGGTCTTGTGTGTGTCTTGAAGCCTAGTTCCTAGGTCTTGTGTGTGTCTTGAAGCCTAGTTCCTAGGTCTTGTGTGTGTCTTGAAGCCCTAGGTCTTGTGTGTGTCTTGAAGCCCTAGGTCTTGTGTGTGTCTTGAAGCCTAGTTCCTAGGTCTTGTGTGTGTCTTGAAGCCTAGTTCCTAGGTCTTGTGTGTGTCTTGAAGCCTAGTTCCTAGGTCTTGTGTGTGTCTTGAAGCCTAGTTCCTAGGTCTTGTGTGTGTCTTGAAGCCTAGTTCCTAGGTCTTGTGTGTGTCTTGAAGCCTAGTTCCTAGGTCTTGTGTGTGTCTTGAAGCCTAGTTCCTAGGTCTTGTGTGTGTCTTGAAGCCTAGTTCCTAGGTCTTGTGTGTGTCTTGAAGCCTAGTTCCTAGGTCTTGTGTGTGTCTTGAAGCCTAGTTCCTAGGTCTTGTGTGTGTCTTGAAGCCTAGTTCCTAGGTCTTGTGTGTGTCTTGAAGCCTAGTTCCTAGGTCTTGTGTGTGTCTTGAAGCCTAGTTCCTAGGTCTTGTGTGTGTCTTGAAGCCTAGTTCCTAGGTCTTGTGTGTGTCTTGAAGCCTAGTTCCTAGGTCTTGTGTGTGTCTTGAAGCCTAGTTCCTAGGTCTTGTGTGTGTCTTGAAGCCTAGTTCCTAGGTCTTGTGTGTGTCTTGAAGCCTAGTTCCTAGGTCTTGTGTGTGTCTTGAAGCCTAGTTCCTAGGTCTTGTGTGTGTCTTGAAGCCTAGTTCCTAGGTCTTGTGTGTGTCTTGAAGCCTAGTTCCTAGGTCTTGTGTGTGTCTTGAAGCCTAGTTCCTAGGTCTTGTGTGTGTCTTGAAGCCTAGTTCCTAGGTCTTGTGTGTGTCTTGAAGCCTAGTTCCTAGGTCTTGTGTGTGTCTTGAAGCCTAGTTCCTAGGCCTTGTGTGTGTCTTGAAGCCTAGTTCCTAGGCCTTGTGTGTGTCTTGAAGCCTAGTTCCTAGGTCTTGTGTGTGTCTTGAAGCCTAGTTCCTAGGTCTTGTGTGTGTCTTGAAGCCTAGTTCCTAGGTCTTGTGTGTGTCTTGAAGCCTAGTTCCTAGGTCTTGTGTGTGTCTTGAAGCCTAGTTCCTAGGTCTTGTGTGTGTCTTGAAGCCTAGTTCCTAGGTCTTGTGTGTGTCTTGAAGCCTAGTTCCTAGGTCTTGTGTGTGTCTTGAAGCCTAGTTCCTAGGTCTTGTGTGTGTCTTGAAGCCTAGTTCCTAGGTCTTGTGTGTGTCTTGAAGCCTAGTTCCTAGGTCTTGTGTGTGTCTTGAAGCCTAGTTCCTAGGTCTTGTGTGTGTCTTGAAGCCTAGTTCCTAGGTCTTGTGTGTGTCTTGAAGCCTAGTTCCTAGGTCTTGTGTGTGTCTTGAAGCCTAGTTCCTAGGTCTTGTGTGTGTCTTGAAGCCTAGTTCCTAGGTCTTGTGTGTGTCTTGAAGCCTAGTTCCTAGGTCTTGTGTGTGTCTTGAAGCCTAGTTCCTAGGTCTTGTGTGTGTCTTGAAGCCTAGTTCCTAGGTCTTGTGTGTGTCTTGAAGCCTAGTTCCTAGGTCTTGTGTGTGTCTTGAAGCCTAGTTCCTAGGTCTTGTGTGTGTCTTGAAGCCTAGTTCCTAGGTCTTGTGTGTGTCTTGAAGCCTAGTTCCTAGGTCTTGTGTGTGTCTTGAAGCCTAGTTCCTAGGTCTTGTGTGTGTCTTGAAGCCTAGTTCCTAGGTCTTGTGTGTGTCTTGAAGCCTAGTTCCTAGGTCTTGTGTGTGTCTTGAAGCCTAGTTCCTAGGTCTTGTGTGTGTCTTGAAGCCTAGTTCCTAGGTCTTGTGTGTGTCTTGAAGCCTAGTTCCTAGGTCTTGTGTCTTGAAGCCTAGTTCCTAGGTCTTGTGTGTGTCTTGAAGCCTAGTTCCTAGGTCTTGTGTGTGTCTTGAAGCCTAGTTCCTAGGTCTTGTGTCTTGAAGCCTAGTTCCTAGGTCTTGTGTGTGTCTTGAAGCCTAGTTCCTAGGTCTTGTGTGTGTCTTGAAGCCTAGTTCCTAGGTCTTGTGTGTGTCTTGAAGCCTAGTTCCTAGGTCTTGTGTGTGTCTTGAAGCCTAGTTCCTAGGTCTTGTGTGTGTCTTGAAGCCTAGTTCCTAGGTCTTGTGTGTGTCTTGAAGCCTAGTTCCTAGGTCTTGTGTGTGTCTTGAAGCCTAGTTCCTAGGTCTTGTGTGTGTCTTGAAGCCTAGTTCCTAGGTCTTGTGTGTGTCTTGAAGCCTAGTTCCTAGGTCTTGTGTGTGTCTTGAAGCCTAGTTCCTAGGTCTTGTGTGTGTCTTGAAGCCTAGTTCCTAGGTCTTGTGTGTGTCTTGAAGCCTAGTTCCTAGGTCTTGTGTGTGTCTTGAAGCCTAGCTCCTAGGTCTTGTGTGTCTTGAAGCCTAGTTCCTAGGTCTTGTGTGTGTCTTGAAGCCTAGTTCCTAGGTCTTGTGTGTGTCTTGAAGCCTAGTTCCTAGGTCTTGTGTGTGTCTTGAAGCCTAGTTCCTGGGTCTTGTGTGTGTCTTGAAGCCTAGTTCCTAGGTCTTGTGTGTGTCTTGAAGCCTAGTTCCTAGGTCTTGTGTGTGTCTTGAAGCCTAGTTCCTAGGTCTTGTGTGTGTCTTGAAGCCTAGTTCCTAGGTCTTATGTGTGTCTTGAAGCCTAGTTCCTAGGTCTTGTGTGTGTCTTGAAGCCTAGTTCCTAGGTATTGTGTGTGTCTTGAAGCCTAGTTCCTAGGTCTTTTGTGTGTCTTGAAGCCTAGTTCCTAGGTCTTTTGTGTGTCTTGAAGCCTAGTTCCTAGGTCTTGTGTGTGTCTTGAAGCCTAGTTCCTAGGTCTTGTGTGTGTCTTGAAGCCTAGTTCCTAGGTCTTGTGTGTGTCTTGAAGCCTAGTTCCTAGGTCTTATGTGTGTCTTGAAGCCTAGTTCCTAGGTCTTGTGTGTGTCTTGAAGCCTAGTTCCTAGGTCTTGTGTGTGTCTTGAAGCCTAGTTCCTAGGTCTTGTGTGTGTCTTGAAGCCTAGTTCCTAGGTCTTGTGTGTGTCTTGAAGCCTAGTTCCTAGGTCTTGTGTGTGTCTTGAAGCCTAGTTCCTAGGTCTTGTGTGTGTCTTGAAGCCTAGTTCCTAGGTCTTATGTGTGTCTTGAAGCCTAGTTCCTGGGTCTTATGTGTCTTGAAGCCTAGTTCCTAGGTCTTATGTGTGTCTTGAAGCCTAGTTCCTAGGTCTTGTGTGTGTCCACATGCTCTTGCGCTACCCTCCACAGGATGAATATGACGTGCACCATAAATTAGCCACTACCATCCACAGGATGGATATGACGTGCACCATAAACTAGCCACTACCATCCACAGGATGGATATGACGTGCACCATAAACTAGCCATTACCATCCACAGGATGGATATGACGTGCACCATAAACTTGCCACTACCATCCACAGGATGGATATGACGTGCACCATAAACTAGCCACTGCCATCCACAGGATGGATATGACGAGCACAATAACTAGCCACTACCATCCACAGGATGGATATGACGTGCACCATAAACTAGCCACTACCATCCACAGGATGGATATGACGTGCACCATAAACTAGCCACTACCATCCACAGGATGGATATGAGGTACACGATAAACTAGCCACTACCATCCACAGGATGGATATGACGTGCATCATAAACTAGCCACTACCATCCACAGGATGGATATGACGTGCACCATAAACTAGCCACTACCATCCACAGGATGGATATGACGTGCACCATAAACTAGCCACTACCATCCACAGGATGGATATGACGTGCACCATAAACTAGCCACTACCATCCACAGGATGGATATGACGTGCACCATAAACTAGCCACTACCATCCACAGGATGGATATCACGTGCACCATAAACTAGCCACTACCATCCACAGGATGGATATGACGTGCACCATAAACTAGCCACTACCATCCACAGGATGGATATGACGTGCACCATAAACTAGCCATTACCATCCACAGGACGGATATGACGTGCACCATAAACTAGCCACTACCATCCACAGGACGGGTATGACGTGCACCATAAACTAGCCACTACCATCCACAGGATGCATATGGCGTGCACCATAAACTAGCCACTACCATCCACAGGATGGATATGACGTGCACCATAAACTAGCCACTACCATCCACAGGATGTATATGACGTGCACCATAAACTAGCCACTACCATCCACAGGATGGATATGACGTGCACCATAAACTAGCCACTACCATCCACAGGATGGATATGACGTGCACCATAAACTAGCCACTACCATCCACAGGATGGATATGACGTGCACCATAAACTAGCCACTACCATCCACAGGATGGATATGACGTGCACCATAAACTAGCCACTACCATCCACAGGATGGATATCACGTGCACCATAAACTAGCCACTACCATCCACAGGATGGATATGACGTGCACCATAAACTAGCCACTACCATCCACAGGATGGATATGACGTGCACCATAAACTAGCCACTACCATCCACAGGATGGATATGACGTGCACCATAAACTAGCCACTACCATCCACAGGATGGATATGACGTGCACAATAAACTATCCACTACCACCAGGATGGATATGATAAACTAGCCACTACCATCCACAGGATGGATATGACGTGTAGCCACTACCATCCACATAAACTAGCCACTACCATCCACAGGATGGATATGACGTGCACCATAAACTACCATACCATCCACTAGCCACTACCATCCACAGGATGGATATGACGTGCACCATAAACTAGCCACTACCATCCACAGGATGGATATCACGTGCACCATAAACTAGCCACTACCATCCACAGGATGGATATGACGTGCACCATAAACTAGCCACTACCATCCACAGGATGGATATCACGTGCACCATAAACTAGCCACTACCATCCACAGGATGGATATGCCACTACCATCCACGTGCACCATAAACTACCATACCATCCACAGGAATATAGCCATAAACTACCATCCACAGGATGGATATCACGTGCACCATAAACTAGCCACTACCATCCACAGGATGGATATGACGTGCACCATAAACTAGCCACTACCATCCACAGGATGGATATGACGTGCACCATAAACTAGCCACTACCATCCACAGGATGGATATGACGTGCACCATAAACTAGCCACTACCATCCACAGGATGGATATGACGTGCACCATAAACTAGCCACTACCATCCACAGGATGGATATGACGTGCACCATAAACTAGCCACTACCATCCACAGGATGGATATGACGTGCACCATAAACTAGCCACTACCATCCACAGGATGGATATGACGTGCACCATAAACTAGCCACTACCATCCACAGGATGGATATGACGTGCACCATAAACTAGCCACTACCATCCACAGGATGGATATGACGTGCACCATAAACTAGCCACTACCATCCACAGGATGGATATGACGTGCACCATAAACTAGCCGATAAACTACCATCCACAGGATGGATATGACGTGCACCATAAACTAGCCACTGCCATCCACAGGATGGATATGACGTGCACCATAAACTAGCCATTACCATCCACAGGATGGATATGACGTGCACCATAAACTAGCCACTACCATCCACAGGATGGATATGACGTGCACCATAAACTAGCCACTGCCATCCACAGGATGGATATGACGTGCACCATAAACTAGCCACTGCCATCCACAGGATGGATATGACGTGCACCATAAACTAGCCACTTCGGTAGCAAAATCTAAAAATCAACTCCATGAATTTCTCCTTTTATTTTCCCCCACTCTTATTTTCTCTCAAATATCGTTCCTCTCTCTCTTTACTTCTCCTCAGTGTTGTAGTTGCTTCTTCTTTTTCTTAATATTATTATTATTATTAAAGGTAAGAACAATGTGTAGCCCTCACTAGCGCGTGCTTCCCTTACCAGTGCTGTACTCCCTCCTTGCCCTCGCCTCTTGTCGTTCTCCAGTTAGCACGCGCGTGAGGAGGGGAGATGAGAGGAGAGATTAGGGGAGTGGAGGAGGAGTAGGAGGAGGAGGAGTATGGGAAGTGGAAAGGATAGGAGAGTGACACGTGCAGTAGAGAAGTGGTAGGACGTGTTCGTCACTTATCTCACCCCCACAGTTCTGTCTCCCACTCACCCCTCTCAGTGTGTGTGATGGCCATGTGTACCTCTGGTCTCATCGTCACCCCATTACAACTTGTAATCATCTTCCTTCTCCTCCTTTACATCCTGATCGTCCTTCTCCTACTCTCCTCTTTCATTTCTTCCTCTTTATCTTCCTCCTCTCCTCTTGTTTCCCGTCTTCTCCTGGCGTGGATCCTGGTTTCACAACCACATAGCAAGAAACGATTTTCTCTGGCATTATCATTTATTTCTTGTGTCCACATTAGTTATCAACAACTTATCTTGTACTTAACTTTTTTATCTATCAATTACCCATCTCAAGCACATCACTGCAAACAAAAACTGAGTGCATCAAAATGCTTGAGATTATCAACACTCCTCTCCTTGTTCTTCACATAAGAAAAAACTAAAGTTTATTAAACAACATTTTTAGGAATGTTACCTACATAAAAACAACAATATACTAATATATATATATATATATATATATATATATATATATATATATATATATATATATATATATATATATATATATATATATATATGCAAGGAATTCGCAAGAGCAGGCGAAATATACACAAACACTGATCTCTGGCTGAAGGAGACTCGAACCTACGAACCTTGGAACAAGGTACGCAGTGCTTTATGCGCATATATATATATATATATATATATATATATATATATATATATATATATATATATATATATATATATATATATATATATATATATATATATATATATATATAACAAAGAAAAATCTGATATTAGGCATAAAACAAATGAAGGTATATTTTAGCAGCCACTTTCACACTACACAGGTAAAAACTCTGGTACAATACCTGGTTGTAATGCGCCGATATAGTTTACCCAACACAGATATTTCCAAGAAGTGGGAGAACACTATTTAAATTGCATTTTATACTCGACGAGCAGGATGCAAGCCTAGCCCAGGAAGGTTGTGGGGGTAGGTAAACTCTGGAAACCCATCACAGGTATACGAAAGGTAACATTTGAGTACTTCCAGCAGGAACACGAAAACGCAGGTTTCAGGAAAAGGTGTCTCCGTCGTTCCAAAATTCTTGGTAGCTGTAACAGTCAGCAGGTTAGAGAAACATGGAAGGGTCCCGTGGCTAGATTGGCAGAGCGCTCGCCTCACACACCGAGTGTCCATGGTTCAGTCCCCGGCACGGATGGAAACATGGGCATGTTTAGTGACACCTGTTGTCCCTGTTCACCAAGCAGTAAGTAGGTACCCGGATGCTAGTTGACTGGTGTGGGGTCACATTGAAGAACCACAACGAAAATAAAAGACAGTCCTCTTGGGTTATCCTGAACGGCAAACCATCCGGGTTAAAAATCAAGTGTGATCTTCGCACTGTCTGGAGTACTATCAAGTGTGATCGTGTTCACACTGTCTACAGTACTATCAAATGTGATCTTGTTCACAATGCCTGGAGTACTATCATGTGTGGTCGTGTTCACACTGTCTGGAGTACCATCACGTGTGGTCGTGTTCACACTGTCTGGAGTACTATCACGTATGGCCGTGTTCACACTGTCTGGAGTACTATCATCTGTGGTCGTGTTCACACTGTCTGGAGTACTATCATGTGTGGTCGTGTTCACACTGTCTGGAGTACCATCACGTGTGGTCGTGTTCACACTGTCTGGAGTACTATCACGTGTGGTCGTGTTCACAATATCTAGGATACTACCAACAGCGTGTTTGCTTGTGTCCATGCGTGCGTCTGTGCGTCCGAACCTGCATGTGTGTTTTCATGCGTGCGCGCTTGCGTGAGTGTGCGCAGCCTGTGTGTACGTAATTGTCAGGTGTAGTTATCAGTTCCACTGATAATAAAATAACTTTCAGCGATGTGTACGCAGCCATTTAAGTGTCAAATAAATAACTTTTGCAGATAAATGGCTCAGGGAACTGACAAGTTGATAAATTAGACACGTGCAACACTTGGGTATCTTTATTATGGAAACGTTTCGCCTCACAGTGGCTTCCTCAGTCCAGTACAGGGAAGTATGGTTGGAGATCAGGAGTTTGAGGTAATCAGTCCCTCAGCCCGGAGTAGATGTAATCAGTCAATCAAGACTGATGGACTGATTACCTCAAACCCCTTCCAATCTTCACTATTCTTTTTACTGGACTAATGAAGCCACTGTGTGACGAAACGTTCCCAAAATAATGATATCTAAGTGTTGCACACGTGTCTAACTGAAATAACTTTCATTGCAATCAGTTAATCACTTTCAACTGCCACTTAACCTGCAAGATGAGCTTTGAAACCCCGGCTTTAAGCTGAGACGGATCCACCATCGTAGAGTTCCATACCATAATCCGCGTCAACTACATGATCTTCCTCCAAGACAGGAAACAGAGACCTGAGCACGATCCCCACCTCCTGTACCCCGTGACACGGCGGTATACACCTCTCCGTGTATATCTCTCAGTGTGTACTTACTGACACTTCACTCCACATTTTAAGGAGTACACTATTTTTGACTGGTGGTGAAGAGGTGACATGTAGCTTTAACGACTAGCACAAACGAAGCCAAACTTCAGCCACAACTTGTGTAGACCTCAGCTACAACACTTGTAGTCCTCACCTACAACACTAGCAGTCCTGAGCTACAACACTTGTAGTCCTCAGCTACAACGCTAGTAGTCCTCACCTACAACTAGCAGACCTGAGCTACAACACTAGCAGTCTTCAGCTACAACACTAGCAGACCTCAAACTACAACACTAGTGGACCTCAGCTACAACACTAGCAGTCCTCAGCTACAACACTAGCAGACCTCAAACTACAACACTAGTAGACCCCAGCTACAACACTAGCAGACCTCAAACTACAACACTAGCAGACCTCAAACTACAACACTAGTGGGCCTCAGCTACAACACTAGCAGTCCTCACCTACAACACTAGCAGACCTGAGTTACAACACTAGCAGTCCTCAGCTGCAACACTAGCAGTCCTCAGCTGCAACACTAGCAGACCTGAGCTACAACACTAGCAGTCCTCAGTTACAACACTAGCAGTCCTCAGCTACAACACTAGCAGTCCTCAGCTACAACACTAGCAGACCTGAGCTACAACACTAGCAGTCCTCAGCTGCAACATTAGCAGTCCTCAGCTGCAACACTAGCAGACCTGAGCTACAACACTAGCAGTCCTCAGTTACAACACTAGCAGTCCTCAGCTGCAACACTAGCAGACCTGAGCTACAACACTAGCAGTCCTCAGTTACAACACTAGCAGTCCTCAGTTACAACACTAGCAGTCCTCACCTACAACACTAGCAGACCTGAGCTACAACACTAGCAGTCAGCTACAACACTAGCAGTCCTCAGCTACAACACTAGCAGTTCTCAGCTACAACACTAGCAGTCCTCACCTACAACACTAGCAGACCTGAGCTACAACACTAGCAGTCCTCAGTTAAAACACTAGCAGTCCTCAGCTACAACACTAGCAGACCTGAGCTACAACACTAGCAGTCCTCAGCTACAACACTAGCAGTCCTCAGCTACAACACTAGCAGTCCTCAGCTACAACACTAGCAGTTCTCAGCTACAACACTAGCAGTCCTCACCTACAACACTAGCAGACCTGAGCTACAACACTAGCAGTCCTCAGTTACAACACTAGCAGTCCTCAGCTACAACACTAGCAGACCTGAGCTACAACACTAGCAGTCCTCAGCTACAACACTAGCAGTCCTCAGCTACAACACTAGCAGTCCTCAGCTACAACACTAGCAGTTCTCAACTACAACACTAGCAGTCCTCAGCTACAACACTAGCAGACCTGAGTTACAACACTAGCAGTCCTTAGCTACAACACTAGCAGACCTGAGCTACAACACTAGCAAACCTCAGCTACAACACTTGCAGACCTGAGGTAAAACACTAGCAGACCTGAGCTACAACACTAGCAGACCTGAGCTACAACACTAGCAGACGCCAGCTACAACACTAGCAGACGCCAGCTACAACACTAGCAGACGTCAGCTACAACACTAGCAGACGCCAGCTACAACACTAGCAGACGTCAGCTATAATACTAGCAGACGTCAGCTACAGCACTACCAGACGTCAGCTACAACACTAGCAGACGTCAGCTCCAACACTAGCAGACCTGAGATACAACACTAGCAGACGTCAGCTGCAACACTAGCAGACCTGAGTTGCAACACTAGCAGACGTCAGCTCCAACACTAGCAGACCTGAGCTACAACACTAGCAGACGCCAGCTACAACACTAGCAGACGTCAGCTACAACACTAGCAGACGTCAACTACAACACTAGCAGAGGTCAGCTATAATACTAGCAGACGTCAGCTATAGCACTAGCAGACGCCAGCTACAACACTAGCAGATGCCAGCTACAATACTAGCAGACGTCAGCTACAACGCTAACAGACGCCAGCTACAACACTAGCAGACGTCAGCTATAATACTAGCAGACGTCAGCTACAGCACTAGCAGACGCCAGCTACAACACTAGCAGATGCCAGCTACAACACTAGCAGACGTCAGCTACAACGCTAACAGACGCCAGCTACAACACTAGCAGACGTCAGCTATAATACTAGCAGACGTCAGCTCCAACACTAGCAGACCTGAGTTACAACACTAGCAGACGTCAGTTACAACACTAGCAGACGTCAGCTACAGCACTAGCAGACGTCAGCTCCAACACTAGCAGACGTCAGCTCCAACACTAGCAGACCTGAGTTACAACACTAGCAGACGTCAGCTACAACACTAGCAGACGTCAGCTCCAACACTAGCAGACCTGAGTTACAACACTAGCAGACGTCAGCTACAACACCAGCAGACGTCAGCTCCAGCACTAGCAGACCTGAGTTACAACACTGGCAGACGTCAGCTACAACACTAGCAGACCTAAGTTACAACACTGGCAGACGTCAGCTACAACACTAGCAGACGTCAGCTACAGCACTAGCAGACGTCAGCTCCAACACTAGCAGACGTCAGCTCCAACACTAGCAGACCTGAGTTACAACACTAGCAGACGTCAGCTACAACACTAGCAGACGTCAGCTCCAACACTAGCAGACCTGAGTTACAACACTGGCAAACGTCAGTTACAACACTAGAAGACGTCAGCTCCAACACTAGCAGACCTGAGTTACAACACTAGCAGACGTCAGCTCAAACACTAGCAGACCTGAGTTACAACACTAGCAGACGTCAGCTCCAGCACTAGCAGACCTGAGTTACAACACTGGCAGACGTCAGCTACAACACTAGCAGACCTAAGTTACAACACTGGCAGACGTCAGCTACAACACTAGCAGACGTCAGCTACAGCACTAGCAGACGTCAGCTACAGCACTAGCAGACGTCAGCTCCAACACTAGCAGACCCGAGTTACAACACTAGCAGACCTGAGTTACAACACTAGCAGACGTCAGCTATAACACTAGCAGACCTGAGTTACAACACTAGCAGACCTGAGTTACAACACTAGCAGACGTCAGCTACAACACTAGCAGACCTGAGTTACAACACTAGCAGACCTGAGTTACAACACTAGCAGACGTCAGCTACAACACTAGCAGACGTCAGCTACAACACTAGCAGACCTGAGTTACAACACTGGCAGACGTCAGTTACAACACTAGCAGACGTCAGATACAACTCTAGCAGATGTCAGCTACAACACTAGCAGACGTCAGCTACAACACTAGCAGACCTGAGTTACAATGGCAGACGTCAGTTACAACACTAGCAGACGCCAGCTACAACACTAGCAGACGCCAGCTACAACACTAGCAGACGTCAGCCACAACACTAGCAGACGTCAGCCACAACACTAGCAGACGTCAGCTACAACACTAGCAGACGTCAGCTACAACACTAGCAGACGTCAGCTACAACACTAGCAGACGTCAGCTACAACACTAGCAGACGTCAGCCACAACACTAGCAGACGTCAGCTACAACACTAGCAGACGTCAGCTACAACACTAGCAGACGTCAGCTACAACACTAGCAGACGTCAGCTACAACACTAGCAGACGTCAGCTACAACACTAGCAGACGTCAGCCACAACACTAGCAGACGTCAGCTACAACACTAGCAGACGTCAGCTACAACACTAGCAGACGTCAGCTACAACACTAGCAGACGTCAGCTACAACACTAGCAGACGTCAGCTACAACACTAGCAGACCTGAGTTATAATGGCAGACGTCAGTTACAACACTAGCAGACGTCAGCTACAACACTAGCAGACGTCAGCTACAACACTAGCAGACGTCAGCTACAACACTAGCAGACGTCAGCTACAACACTAGCAGACGTCAGCTACAACACTAGCAGACGTCAGCTACAACACTAGCAGACCTGAGTTACAACACTGGCAGACGTCAGTTACAACACTAGCAGACGTCAGCTACAACACTAGCAGACGTCAGCTACAACACTAGCAGACGTCAGCTACAACACTAGCAGACGTCAGCCACAACACTAGCAGACGTCAGCTACAACACTAGCAGACGTCAGCTACAGCACTAGCAGACGTCAGCTACAGCACTAGCAGACGTCAGCTCCAACACTAGCAGACCTGAGTTACAACACTTAGCAGACCTGAGTTACAACACTAGCAGACGTCAGCTACAACACTAGCAGACCTGAGTTACAACACTGGCAGACGTCAGTTACAACACTAGCAGACGTCAGCTACAACACTAGCAGACCTGAGTTACAACACTAGCAGACCTGAGTTACAACACTAGCAGACGTCAGCTACAACACTAGCAGACGTCAGCTACAACACTAGCAGACCTGAGTTACAACACTGGCAGACGTCAGTTACAACACTAGCAGACGTCAGCTACAACTCTAGCAGACGTCAGCTACAACACTAGCAGACGTCAGCTACAACACTAGCAGACCTGAGTTATAATGGCAGACGTCAGTTACAACACTAGCAGACGCCAGCTACAACACTAGCAGACGTCAGCCACAACACTAGCAGACGTCAGCCACAACACTAGCAGACGTCAGCTACAACACTAGCAGACGTCAGCTACAACACTAGCAGACGTCAGCTACAACACTAGCAGACGTCAGCTACAACACTAGCAGACGTCAGCTACAACACTAGCAGACGTCAGCCACAACACTAGCAGACGTCAGCTACAACACTAGCAGACGTCAGCTACAACACTAGCAGACGTCAGCTACAACACTAGCAGACGTCAGCTACAACACTAGCAGACGTCAGCTACAACACTAGCAGACGTCAGCCACAACACTAGCAGACGTCAGCTACAACACTAGCAGACGTCAGCTACAACACTAGCAGACGTCAGCTACAACACTAGCAGACGTCAGCTACAACACTAGCAGACGTCAGCTACAACACTAGCAGACCTGAGTTACAACACTGGCAGACGTCAGTTACAACACTAGCAGACGTCAGCTACAACACTAGCAGACGTCAGCTACAACACTAGCAGACGTCAGCTACAACACTAGCAGACGTCAGCCACAACACTAGCAGACGTCAGCTACAACACTAGCAGACGTCAGCTACAACACTAGCAGACGTCAGCTACAACACTCAGAAACTCAGTGTTCGGAGCCGTCAATTACAAAAAAGGTGACTTACCACTATTGCCTCCACATATATTTATTTTTTAAAATAAACTTCCACAAGAGGTGGAAAACGCGAGGACACTAAACCCAGCCATGCCAATACGGCCGAATTTTCCCACTATTAAGGGGCTATTTAGCGACCTTGAGAACGCTGTTGGGTACGACTTTAATGCCCTCACAAACACCATTATCCCTTATAAAGTGAACATTTCGTTTCATCTATACTCGACGTCAAGGTAAACCTCTCTCAGTGAGGGTTTCCGGATGGGAGGAGCGAAATGTAAGCAGAGTGTTTCTCTCACGAAGTCTGCGGTCTGGGTAAATGTATACCTTACGCCAGGTAATTGATAAAAAACGGTGAGTGGGGAGAAGAGGGAGGAGAGAATAGGAGAGGTGAAGAGAGTGGGTAGGTGTATTAACAGTGTTGGTAAGACTGTGTCTGCCTGGCAGGCAGGATGCCGGTAATATTTCTGCCACACTGAAAGGCAGGCTGCCTGTCTGACTAGCTAGTTGGCTGGCTGGTTGGTAGACTATCTGGCTTGCAGGCTGGTTGGTACACTATCTGACTGGCAGGCTGGTTGGTAGACTATCTGGCTTGCAGGCTGGTTGGTAGACTATCTGGCTGGCAGGCTGGTTGGTAGACTATCTGGCTGGCAGGCTGGTTGGTAGACTATCTGGCTGGCAGGCTGGTTGGTAGACTATCTGGCTTGCAGGTTGGTTTCCTGGATGGTTAGCAGAATGTCTGGCTGGCTAGTAGACTAGCTGGGTGGCTGGCAGACTTCCTGGCTGGCTGGCTGGCAGACTGTCTGGCTGGCCACACAGACAATTCACACTTTTCAACCATTACTTTGAAGCGTTTTTCTGACATATTTTCGCATCATATTGATCTATCTTCCTTGTTACCTCCCCTCCTATCTTCCTTGTTACCTCCCCTCCTATCTTCCTTGTTACCTCCCCTCCTATCTTCCTTGTTACCTCCCCTCCTATCTTCCGCGTTATCTCCCCTCCTATCTTCCTCGTCCCCTCCATTCCTATCTTCCTCGTCCCCTCCATTCCTATCTTCCTCGTTACCTCCCCTCCTATCTTCCTCGTCTTCTTCCTTCCTCATTACCTTCCTTCTATCTTCTCTTGTTCGTCTGTTCTCGTTATTATCTACTTACCGCTGCTGTTCGATTTCTCGAGTACTATCTGCCGTTCCAACATTTTTTCTGGTGGTAGAGAGCTGGGCACACAACCAAAATGCCCAAGTCGAACCCTGGGCGAGGTGGGTCGTAGGTGCTAGCCTTCTGAAACACTTGTCACCTGTAATAATGTTAGTAGAATTACCAACAATATGTTAGATAAAAGGACACAAGTGCAACTAATGTGACATTTTATTGTGGCAACGTTTCGCTCTCCAGGTAACGGCTTGACAAAGCTCATGGAGAGCGAAACGTTGCCACAATAAAATGTCGCATTACTTGCACCTGTGTCCTTTTACCTAACACTTATTACCTATGGTGGAGACGAAAAAAAACTAGAAAAGCTAGATACAGCGACTGATAAACAAGGGTTGAGGCTCGACCGTTCGTCACTGTAGGAGCTGCCAGAAATCACCGGCTCTTCAACACGCAAGTTATACTTTTGTATCAATCAAATCACATATTACTCGGGTAGATAATTTCAAGTAGATCCTTCATGTGTTAGCCCAAATCACCGACTAGTATGTTTTAAATAAGTGACCCACTGATCAGATCAGATCGACTGGTCCGAACCCTCAACTGGTCCGAACCCTTGACTGGTTTCAAACGGATTCGTTGGACAATAAAGCAGACTGTAAACGGATGGGGTTGTAGGCGCCCTTATCAAACACAAACAATAAATATAAATCAGGAACGTACACGGTAAGCTGTCCAATATACAAGTACAGTTAGAAATAGAAATACAAATAGCTAGAGCTTCATTTAAGGAGGTTATCAATAGAGTATTCAAGAGGTTGCTAGTAGAATTACAGTAAATCAACCATTCAAATCATTATGAAGCTCTGTGTAGTCTGCAGTCAATCAAACAAACGGGCTGCCACATGGATAAATTGTCATTTTTGTGGAAATTGGTGTCACACCCCTTGTGCAGATATCCAAGAACTAGCTACAAGCAGTATTAAAACAGGGAAGTGTTTTTGGGTATGCCCAAATGAGGAAAATCTGTGGACTAAAATCACAAGGGTATTAAAAGAGGATAACATCAAAGCTGCTTTCATAGACAACCTGGAAGCTTTCTACAACAGATGGGAACATAAAAAGTCTGGGCTGAATGGTACTGCCCTTGATACTGGCCATGTAGTCAGAAACTGTAAGGCTGGAGGTGATGTCCTGGTAGTCAGTAAATGTGGGGCTGATAGTGCTGTCCTGGGAGATAGTAATGGTGAAGCTGGAGGTGCTGTCCTGGGAAACAGTAATGGTGAAGCTGGAGGTGCTGTCCTGGGAGACAGTAATGGTGAAGCTGGAGGTGCTGTCCTGGGAGACAGTAATGGTGAAGCTGGAGGTGCTGTCCTGGGAGACAGTAATGGTGAAGCTGGAGGTGCTGTCCTGGGAGACAGTAATGGTGAAGCTGGAGGTGCTGTCCTGGGAGACAGTAATGGTGAAGCTGGAGATTTTGTCCAGGTAGTCGGGAATTATACGCAGGAAGGAATACATATAAATGACCTCATAGGGGACAGGAGCCGTAGTGGGGAAACAAGTGTAGTCAAAGATAAGATAAAACCAATATTGCAAACTAGAAATACCACAGGAAATAGCAAACAAGAGGACTCCACTAGCAATAGTGAGGATATATTACCAAAAACAACTGGTGGGAGCTCCATTGTTGGTGCTAGGGAGGATAGGAATAAGACAGGGAAACATGCACCAACAGGGAATACAGTCACAGAAACACAAGGCAAACGGAAACCAAGCCTGTGCACATACTATGCACTTGGTATCTGCAGACATGGGAAATCTGGAAAAACAGACGGGACGTGCAACTATGACCACCCTAGAAAATGCCATGCCCATATGACAACAGGAAAATGCAAACTCCCTTCCTGTAAGCTTTTTCACCCTGAAATGTGTACCTCTTCAGTACAGGAAAGACTGTGCTATAACTTAAATTGCCAGGCACACCATCTAAAGGGTACAAAAAGATACAAAACATCCAGGCCATGGGAAAACCTGGGTAGCCACAGCCACTCAAGAGGGAGAGGTTTTTTAGTGCCAGGAAGGAAAAAAAACTGGCAGGAAATGGCAGAAATCGTACACCAAATCCAGTCATTCCTGGAGTGGAACCACAGTCGATGGCCTCCACTCCAAACCAACAGATACAGATACTAATGCCGGAAAAAAAAATCCCCCCCCCAGTACCAACAATACCACCAATCCGATGACATTCTTCTTTGCAAATATACAGGGTCTAAAGCCAGCAACAAACAAAATACCTTTCAGCCATGGACTGCTTGCAGAGGCAAAGGCAATGTTCGCGGCTTTCACTGAGACCCACATAAAGGATCACTTGGACAACGAAATATGGATCCCAGGTTACAACCTATACAGATGTGACAGAGTGAACAGGCAAAAGGGGGGGGGGTTGGCCTGTACATTGCAGAGTCACTTGTTTGCACAGAACTGCTAAATGCCTCAAATGATGTAGTGGAAGTTTTAGCAGTAAAGGTCGAGAACCAAAACCTAGTCATTGTGGTAGTCTACAAGCCTCCGGATGCAACATCCCAGCAATTCCAGGAACAGCTGTTAAAAATTGACCACTGTCTGGAAAATCTTCCAGCTCCTACACCCAACATCTTGCTCCTGGGGGATTTCAACTTAAGGCACCTAAAATGGAGGAATACAGCAAATAATATTGTTGCAGTAATAACACCAGGAGGCAGCTCTGATGAAAACTCACACTCACACGAGCTTTTAAATCTCTGCACAACATTCAATTTAAACCAGCAAATAATAGAGCCTACTAGACTGGAGAATACACTTGACCTCATCTTCACTAACAATGATGATCTGATAAGAAATGTCACCATATCAAAAACAATATACTCAGATCACAACATAATTGAGGTTCAGACATGTATGCGTGGAGCCCCAGACCGACATAATGAGACTAGTCACGAGGGAGCATTCACCAAATTCAACTTCAATAACAAAAACATAAAGTGGGACCAAGTAAACCAAGTCCTAACCGATATAAGCTGGGAAGATATACTAAGCAACACAGACCCCAACTTATGCCTAGAACAGATTAACTTGGTGGCACTCGATGTATGCACAAGGCTTATTCCTCTAAGAAAAAGGAGGAGTAGATGTAAAATAGAAAGAGACAGGCGCTCCCTTTACAGGCGACGGAAAAGAATAACAGAGCGGCTAAAAGAGGTCAATATATCTGAAATGCGTAGGGAGACACTGGTCAGAGAAATAGCAAGCATCGAACTTAAGCTAAAGGAATCTTATAGGAGTCAGGAATCGCGGGAAGAACTAAAAGCCATAAATGAAATCGAAAGGAACCCAATTTCTTCTCCTATGCCAAATCAAAGTCGAGAACAACGTCCAGTATTGGGCCCCTAGTTAAACAAGATGGGTCCTACACAGATGACAGCAAGGAAATGAGTGAGCTACTCAAGTCCCAATATGACTCAGTTTTTAGCAAGCCGCTAACCAGACTGAGAGTCGAAGATCAAAATTAATTTTTTATGAGAGAGCCACAAAATTTGGTTAACACAAGCCTATCCGATGTTATCCTGACACCAAATGACTTCGAACAGGCGATAAATGACATGCCCATGCACTCTGCCCCAGGGCCAGACTCATGGAACTCTGTGTTCATCAAGAACTGCAAGAAGCCCCTATCACGAGCCTTTTCCATCCTATGGACAGGGAGCATGGACACGGGGGTCGTCCCACAGTTACTAAAAACAACAGACATAGCCCCACTCCACAAAGGGGGCAGTAAAGCAACAGCAAAGAACTACAGACCGATAGCACTAACATCCCATATCATAAAAATCTTTGAAAGGGTCCTAAGAAGCAAGATCACCACCCATCTAGAAACCCATCAGTTACACAACCCAGGGCAACATGGGTTTAGAACAGGTCGCTCCTGTCTGTCCCAACTATTGGATCACTACGACAAGGCCCTAAATGCACTAGAAGATAAAAAGAATGCAGATGTAATATATACAGACTTTGCAAAAGCCTTCGACAAGTGTGACCATGGCGTAATAGCGCACAAAATGCGTGCTAAAGGAATAACAGGAAAAGTCGGTCGATGGATCTATAATTTCCTAACAGAACACAGAGAGTAGTCGTCAACAGAGTAAAGTCCGAGGCAGCTACGGTGAAAAGCTCTGTTCCACAAGGCACAGTACTCGCTCCCATCTTGTTCCTCATCCTCATATCCGACATAGACAAGGATGTCAGCCACAGCACCGTGTCTTCCTTTGCAGATGACACCCGAATCTGCATGACAGTGTCTTCCATTGCAGACACTGCAAGGCTCCAGGCGGACATCAACCGAATCTTTCAGTGGGCTGCAGAAAACAATATGAAGTTCAACGATGAGAAATTTCAATTACTCAGATATGGTAAACACGAGGAAATTAAATCTTCATCAGAGTACAAAACAAATTCTGGCCACAAAATAGAGCGAAACACCAACGTCAAAGACCTGGGAGTGATCATGTCGGAGGATCTCACCTTCAAGGACCATAACATTGTATCAATCGCATCTGCTAGAAAAATGACAGGATGGATAATGAGAACCTTCAAAACTAGGGAGGCCAAGCCCATGATGACACTCTTCAGGTCACTTGTTCTATCTAGGCTGGAATATTGCTGCACACTAACAGCACCTTTCAAGGCAGGTGAAATTGCTGACCTAGAAAATGTACAGAGAACCTTCACGGCGCGCATAACGGAGGTAAAAAAACTTCAATTACTGGGAGCGCTTGAGGTTCCTAAAACTGTATTCCCTGGAACGCAGGCGGGAGAGATACATGATTATATACACCTGGAAAATCCTAGAGGGACTAGTACCGAACTTGCGCACGAAAATCACTCACTACGAAAGCAAAAGACTTGGCAGACGATTCAACATCCCCCCAATGAAAAGCAGGGGTGTCACTAGCACGTTAAGAGACCATACAATAAGTGTCAGGGGCCCGAGACTGTTCAACTGCCTCCCAGCATACATAAGGGGGATTACCAACAGACCCCTGGCAGTCTTCAAGCTGGCACTGGACAAGCACCTAAAGTCGGTTCCTGACCAGCCGGGCTGTGGCTCGTATGTTGGTTTGCGTGCAGCCAGCAGCAACAGCCTGGTTGATCAGGCTCTGATCCACCAGGAGGCCTGGTCACAGACCGGGCCGCGGGGGCGTTGACCCCCGGAACTCTCTCCAGGTAAACTCCAGATACTCCAGGTATCAGTGATTAGATACCTGGAAGTTAGTCGACTGTTGTGGGTTGAATCCTGGGGTAGGACCTTAAAAACGACCCCCAGTTGAAATAAGCCACACTGCTTGGCTTTCTTGGGTTATCCTGGCTTATTAACCCTCCGCAGTTACTAACACGACAAAGAAAGTCTGAGAGAGAACGCAATAAGTGTTAAATGACCACGACTTTGCAACACCTTCCCTCCATGCAAAGGGGGGATTACCAACAGACCCCTGGTTGTCTCCAAGAGGGAACTCGACAAATGTCTCAAAAAAGTTCCTGATCAGCCGGGCTGTGGTGCATATGTTGAGCTAACAGCCTGATCGCTTTTTCTTTATCGTTGTTGTTGTGGTAGTTGTGATTGTGGTAGTTGTTGATATTGTTTCCTTCTTTATCGTTGTTGTTGTGGTAGTTGTTGATATTGTTTCCTTCTTTATCGTTTTTGTTGTGGTAGTTGTTGATACTGTTGTGTTAACCTTCTTCGTGCGAACATTACGTTACAAAAATAAGTGGCCAGATTCGACAAAAAATAAAATAATGTCTGACTTGATAAAGCTCTACACAGTGAAACATGACTTGATAAAGCTCTACACAGTGAAACATGACTTGATAAAGCTCTACACAGTGAAACATGACTTGATAAAGCTCTACACAGTGAAACATGACTTGATAAAGCTCTACACAGAGTGAAACATGACTTGATGAAGCTCTACACAGAGTGAAACATGACTTGATGAAGCTCTACACAGAGTGAAACATGACTTGATAAAGCTCTACACAGTGAAACATGACTTGATAAAGCTCTACACAGAGTGAAACATGACTTGATAAAGCTCTACACAGTGAAACATGACTTGATAAAGCTATACACAGTGAAACATGACTTGATAAAGCTATACACAGTGAAACATGACTTGATAAAGCTCTACACAGAGTGAAACATGACTTGATAAAGCTCTACACAGTGAAACATGACTTGATAAAGCTATACACAGTGAAACATGACTTGATAAAGCTCTACACAGTGAAACATGACTTGATAAAGCTCTACACAGTGAAACATGACTTGATAAGCTCTACACAGAGTGAAACATGACTTGATAAAGCTCTACACAGAGTGAAACATGACTTGATAAAGCTCTACACAGTGAAACATGACTTGATAAAGCTCTATACAGTGAAACATGACTTGATAAAGCTCCACACAGAGTGAAACATGAATTGATAAGCTCTACACAGAGTGAAACATGAATTGATAAGCTCTACACAGAGTGAAACATGAATTGATAAGCTCTACACAGAGTGAAACATGACTTGATAAGCTCTACACAGAGTGAAACATGAATTGATAAGCTCTACACAGAGTGAAACATGAATTGATAAGCTCTACACAGTGAAACATGAATTGATAAGCTCTACACAGAGTGAAACATGACTTGATAAGCTCTACACAGAGTGAAACATGACTTGATAAAGCTCTACACAGAGTGAAACATGAATTGATAAGCTCTACACAGAGTGAAACATGACTAAGATCTACACTGAGCAAAACGTGTCCCAGCAAAAGCTTGTTCTTCCACTTTGTCTTTATTTTCTTCATAACTGTTATTATTGTATTCACGAGGAAGCGCTAAACTAACAGGGGTCACATAGCGCTTGCGGTATGGGACTTAATCAGCTTTGATTCGAGTGAGAGTGGTACTGTTTCTTTAGTTAAAGTGGAAACATAAGGGCGTTTTTCCTTAAGACATCTGGTGTCCCTGTTCACCTGGCAGTAAGTAGGTACCTGGCTGTTAGCCGACTGGTGTGAGTCGCATCCTGGGAACAAAACTGACCTGATCTGCCCGAAATGTTCCGTATAACCAAGGGGCTTTCTATATAGTATGTCACTGACTTCAACTATGGTCTGTATAAATTATATCATGTACTTGTCGAAATAAAGATTATTATTATTATTATTATTATTATTATTATTATTATTGGCGTTGGAGTGTGGTGGAGCACAGGTGGTGTCTTGGTGGTGCTTCTGTGTGGTGCTACAGTGTGGCGGTGCTATTTCATGGACACAAGACACGAGGGACACCATATTCTCACGGTACAAAGATTAGCAACGTGATTCTCCTGTGAAGGACCCTTCCTTCTTTCCTTCCCTTCATCCATCCCCTCACACCATTAATTTTTATTATATATATATATATATATATATATATATATATATATATATATATATATATATATATATATATATATATATATATATTCAGGGAAACCGGTTATTTTCATATAGTCGGACTTGAGTCCTGGAAATGGGAAGTACAATGCCTGCACTTTAAAGGAGGGGTTTGGGATATTGGCAGTTTGGAGGGATATGTTGTGTATCTTTATACGTTATTATCTATTTTATTATCACACCGGCCGATTCCCACCAAGGCAGGGTGGCCCGAAAAAGAAAAACTTTCACCATCATTCACTCCATCACTGTCTTGCCAGAAGGGTGCTTTACACTACAGTTTTTAAACTGCAACATTAACACCCCTCCTTCAGAGTGCAGGCACTGTACTTCCCATCTCCAGGACTCAAGTCCGGCCTGCCGGTTTCCCTGAATCCCTTCATAAATGTTACTTTGCTCACACTCCAACAGCACGTCAAGTATTAAAAACCATTTGTCTCCATTCACTCCTATCAAACACGCTCACGCATGCCTGCTGGAAGTCCAAGCCCCTCGCACACAAAACCTCCTTTACCCCCTCCCTCCAACCTTTCCTAGGCCGACCCCTACCCCGCCTTCCTTCCACTACAGACTGATACACTCTTGAAGTCATTCTGTTTCGCTCCATTCTCTCTACATGTCCGAACCACCTCAACAACCCTTCCTCAGCCCTCTGGACAACAGTTTTGGTAATCCCGCACCTCCTCCTAACTTCCAAACTACGAATTCTCTGCATTATATTCACACCACACATTGCCCTCAGACATGACATCTCCACTGCCTCCAGCCTTCTCCTCGCTGCAACATTCATCACCCACGCTTCACACCCATATAAGAGCGTTGGTAAAACTATACTCTCATACATTCCCCTCTTTGCCTCCAAGGACAAAGTTCTTTGTCTCCACAGACTCCTAAGTGCACCACTCACTCTTTTTCCCTCATCAATTCTATGATTCACCTCATCTTTCATAGACCCATCCGCTGACACGTCCACTCCCAAATATCTGAATACGTTCACCTCCTCCATACTCTCTCCCTCCAATCTGATATTCAATCTTTCATCACCTAATCTTTTTGTTATCCTCATAACCTTACTCTTTCCTGTATTCACCTTTAATTTTCTTCTTTTGCACACCCTACCAAATTCATCCACCAATCTCTGCAACTTCTCTTCAGAATCTCCCAAGAGCACAGTGTCATCAGCAAAGAGCAGCTGTGACAACTCCCACTTTGTGTGTGATTCTTTATCTTTTAACTCCACGCCTCTTGCCAAGACCCTCGCATTTACTTCTCTTACAACCCCATCTATAAATATATTAAACAACCACGGTGACATCACACATCCTTGTCTAAGGCCTACTTTTACTGGGAAAAAATTTCCCTCTTTCCTACATACTCTAACTTGAGCCTCACTATCCTCGTAAAAACTCTTCACTGCTTTCAGTAACCTACCTCCTACACCATACACTTGCAACATCTGCCACATTGCCCCCCTATCCACCCTGTCATACGCCTTTTCCAAATCCATAAATGCCACAAAGACCTCTTTAGCCTTATCTAAATACTGTTCACTTATATGTTTCACTGTAAACACCTGGTCCACACACCCCCTACCTTTCCTAAAGCCTCCTTGTTCATCTGCTATCCTATTCTCCGTCTTACTCTTAATTCTTTCAATTATAACTCTACCATACACTTTACCAGGTACACTCAACAGACTTATCCCCCTATAATTTTTGCACTCTCTTTTATCCCCTTTGCCTTTATACAAAGGAACTATGCATGCTCTCTGCCAATCCCTAGGTACCTTACCCTCTTCCATACATTTATTAAATAATTGCACCAACCACTCCAAAACTATATCCCCACCTGCTTTTAACATTTCTATCTTTATCCCATCAATCCCGGCTGCCTTACCCCCTTTCATTTTACCTACTGCCTCACGAACTTCCCCCACACTCACAACTGGCTCTTCCTCACTCCTACAAGATGTTATTCCTCCTTGCCCTATACACGAAATCACAGCTTCCCTATCTTCATCAACATTTAACAATTCCTCAAAATATTCCTTCCATCTTCCCAATACCTCTAACTCTCCATTTAATAACTCTCCTCTCCTATTTTTAATTGACAAATCCATTTGTTCTCTAGGCTTTCTTAACTTGTTAATCTCACTCCAAAACTTTTTCTTATTTTCAACAAAATTTGTTGATAACATCTCACCCACTCTCTCATTTGCTCTCTTTTTACATTGCTTCACCACTCTCTTAACTTCTCTCTTTTTCTCCATATACTCTTCCCTCCTTGCATCACTTCTACTTTGTAAAAACTTCTCATATGCTAACTTTTTCTCCCTTACTACTCTCTTTACATCATCATTCCACCAATCGCTCCTCTTCCCTCCTGCACCCACTTTCCTGTAACCACAAACTTCTGCTGAACACTCTAACACTACATTTTTAAACCTACCCCATACCTCTTCGACCCCATTGCCTATGCTCTCATTAGCCCATCTATCCTCCAATAGCTGTTTATATCTTACCCTAACTGCCTCCTCTTTTAGTTTATAAACCTTCACCTCTCTCTTCCCTGATGCTTCTATTCTCCTTGTATCCCATCTACCTTTTACTCTCAGTGTAGCTACAACTAGAAAGTGATCTGATATATCTGTGGCCCCTCTATAAACATGTACATCCTGAAGTCTACTCAACAGTCTTTTATCTACCAATACATAATCCAACAAACTACTGTCATTTCGCCCTACATCATATCGTGTATACTTATTTATCCTCTTTTTCTTAAAATATGTATTACCTATAACCAAAACCCTTTCTATACAAAGTTCAATCAAAGGGCTCCCATTATCATTTACACCTGGCACCCCAAACTTACCTACCACACCCTCTCTAAAAGTTTCTCCTACTTTAGCATTCAAGTCCCCTACCACAATTACTCTCTCACTTGGTTCAAAGGCTCCTATACATTCACTTAACATCTCCCATCATCTTTATACGTATATGCTTCTAAACTGTTGTATTCTGAGCACCTCTGCAAAAACAGTGATTATGTGTGAGTGTGGTGAAAGTTTTGAATGATGATGAAAGCATTTTCTTTTGGGGGATTTTCTTTTTTTTTGGTCACCCTGCCTCGGTGGGAGACGGCCAACTTGTTGAATAAATATATATATATATATATATATATATATATATATATATATATATATATATATATATATATATATATATATATATTCCTCATGCGGCAAGGGCCTACATCAGGGACCGACCAGAAGACAAGGCCGTAGTCAAACTTAATTTTAGAAATGCCTTTAATATGGTGAAGAGAGATGCTGTCTTGCCAGCTGCTCGGGATCGGTTCCCCAGTCTTTTTCCCTTCATTTCAGCCGGCTACAGCAAATTTTCAATTCTTTTATTTGGAGAACATGAAATTCTCTCATCAGAGGGTGTTCAGCAGGGTCACCCACTCGCTCCACTTCTCTTCTGCTTGGCAGTAAGAGAACTAACTTCCAGCCTACGCAGCGAGCTCAACATCTGGTACCTGGATGATGGCACTCTGGCAGGTACTGAAGAGTCCCTGGTAGGGGACCTACAACTGGTGAAAACACAGGGAGAAGACTTGGGACTCATCCTCAATCCCTGCAAGTGTGAAATCGTCACAGCGAACCAGGAAATAATCAATGCTGTGCGAAGAATCCTCCCAGAAGTCTCTACTACCACTCCGTCCAACAGTACCCTCTTGGGAGCACCGCTGGGTCACCAGGCCATCGACACTGTTCTCAAGGACAAATTGAATGACCTGATGAGAATGGAGGAGAGAATAAGCGATCTTGATGCTCATGATGCTCTGCATTTCCTCACAAGGTGCCTTACTATGCCAAGGCTCACTTCCTGAGGTGTGCACCCTCTTTTGACAACCCAACAATCGACGAATATGACGTACACCTGAGATCAACCTTTAAGAAGGCACTAAACCTGTCACTAGAGGATCAACAATGGGATCAGGTGCGCAAAGCAACGCATGTTGCTTTACCTGCTTTTCTGTCTTCGTGTTTGGCTTCCAGTGCATTAGTCAAGAAGATTGTTCCCGAACGCTTGAGAGACGTGAAAGGAGCTCAAGACCCCAAGTTTACTGAAGCAGCGATTCGGTGGGACACCCTTACAGATTCCTCCAGTAGACCTGCTCCTCCCAAAGAACACAAACAATCCCACTGGGACAAACCGATCATGGAAAAAGTCGCCAACACAATGCTCTCCAATGCCTCAGGAAAGGACAAAGCTCGTCTCCTGGCAGTGAAGGCACCACACTCAGGAGATTTCCTGTTAGCTGTTCCCAATTCCTCCTTGGGCACTCGACTAGACCCACAGGCCATTCGGATTGGTGTTGCTCTTCATCTAGCCGCCCCTATCCTCACTGAACATAGGTGTATTCGTGGAAGGGCGACAGCTGATCAATTCGGATTTCATGGTCTCGTGTGTCACACAGCAGAAGGGAAGTATGCCAGACATCAGGAGGTCAATGTCATCATAAAGAGAAGCCTCGCCACAGCCCGTTGCCCAGCTCAACGGGAACCCCAAGTGCAGAGGTCTGACAGAAGTCAAAAGCGCCCTGATGGAGCCACTATGCTATCTTGGAAGGATGGAAAGCAGATTGCCTGGGACTACACCTGTGCTGCCACATTGGCAGACACCTACTTACCATACTCCGTAGTGGAAGGGGGTGGAGCTGCCAGCCACAGGGAGACCCAGAAGATCCGCAAATATGAAGACCTTCCCCCTTGCTATAACTTCATCCCAATAGGGTCGGAGACCCTTGGAGCATGGGGCAAGTGTGCTCTAAAGTTCCTCAAAGAGCTGGGCGAAAAGCTCATCATAGAAATCAAGGACCACAGGGCGACCAGCTTCCTCTTTCAGAGACTCAGTGTTGCGATCCAGAGAGGAAATGCCTGCAGGATTCTGGGCATGCGGCCCACCACCGGGGAGCTGGATGAAGTATTCGAGATGTAGCTCTGAGTTACCTATGTTGTTTTACTTTCTATTGTATCTTAGTAAATGTTTTGTCAATGTATTTTGTCTTTAAATAAAATATGTATTAAATAAAGAGGGTGGTAAGAGAAAATTCTCAAACAGCTTCAGGGAGAACCTTGAGTTTTCCCTGAAGCAAGTTTATTCTTTTCTCTGAGGATGAGGTGGTACCTGTGTGTGTGTGTGTGTGTGTGTGTGTGTGTGTGTGTGTGTATATATATATATATATATATATATATATATACATATATATATATATATATATATATATATAATATATATATATATATATATATATAATATATATATATATATTATAGGTAGTAGGTTAGTACACAGCAACCACCCAGGGAAGTACTACCGCCCTGCCAAGTGAGTGTGAAACAGATACCTGTGACTGTTTTACATGATGGTAGGATTGCTGTTGTTCTTTATTCTGTCTCATAAATACACTGGATAACGGGTATATCTTGCTACTTCTACTTACACTCAGGTCACACTACACAGGCATGTACATGCATATATATACATACACACATCGAGGTTTTTATTTTTTTCTTAACAGTTCTTGTTCTTCTTCATTTTATCTATTCTCCATGGGGAAGTGGAAAAGAATTTTTCCTCCGTAAGCCATGCGTGTCGTATGAGGCGACTAAAATGCCGGGAGCAATGGGCTAGTAACCCCTTCTCCTGTAGAAAATACTAAAAAAAGTGAAGAAGAAAAACTTTATAAAACTGGGATGCTTGAATGTGTGTGGACGTAGTGCGGATAAGAAAAAGATGATTGCTGATGTTATGAATGAAAAGAAGTTGGATGTCCTGTCTCTAAGCCAAACAAAGCCGATGGGGGTAGGTGAGTTTCAATGGGGAGAAATAAATGGGATTAAGTCAGGAGTATCTGAGAGAGTTAGAGCTAAGGAAGGGGTAGCAATAATGTTGAAGGATCAGTTATGGAAGGAGATGAGGGAATATAAATGTATAAATTCAAGGATTATGTGGATTAAAATAAGGGTCGGATGCGAAACGTGGGTCATATATGCGTGTATGTACCTGGTAAAGTTTATGGTAGTTATTACTGAAAGAATTAAGAGTAAGACGGAGTGTAGGATAGCAGATGAACAAGAGGCATTAGGAAGGGTAGAGGGTGTGTGGACCAAGTGTTTACAGTGAAACGTAGGTGAACAGTTTTTATATAAGGGTAAAGAGGTTTTTATGGCATTTAGGGATTTGGAAAAGGCGTATGACAGGGTGGATAGGGGGGCAATGTGGCAATGTTACAAATGTATGGAATAAGAGGTAGGTTATTGAAAGCACTGAAAAGTTTTAACGAGGATAGTGAAGCTCAGGTTAGAGTATGTACGAGAGAGGGAGATTATTTCCCAGTAAAAGTAGGCCTTAGACAAGAAGGTGTGATGTCACCATGGTTGTTCAATATATTTATAGATGGAGTTGTAAAAGAAGTGAATGCTCGACTGTTGGCAAGAGGTTTGGGGTTAAAAGATAAAGAATAACAAAGTGGGAGTTGTCACAGATGACACTGCTTTTGGGAGATTCTGAAGAGAAGTTGCAGAGGTTGGTGGAGGAGTTTGGTAGAGTATGCAAAAGAAGAAAATTGAAAGTGAATACAGGAAAGAGTAATGTGATAGGGATAACAAAAAAAATAGGTAGCAAAAGATTGGATATCAGGCTGGAGGGAGAGAGTATGGAGGAGGTGAATGTATTCAGATATTTAGGAGTGGACGTGTCAGCAGATGAGTCTATGAAAGATGAGGTGAGTCACAGCACTGATGAGGGGAAAAAGGTAAGTGGTGCACTGAGGAGTCTGTGGAGACAAAGAACTTTGTCCATGGAAGCAAAGAGGGGAGTGTAAGTATAGCTATACCAACACTCTTATATGGGTGTGAAGCATGGGTGGGAAATGTTGCAACAAGGAGAAGATTGGAGGCAGTGAAGATGTCGTGTCTGAGGACAATGTGTGGTGTGAATATAATGCAGAGAATTCGTAGTTTGGAAATTAGGAAGAGGTGCGGGATTACCCAAACTATTATCCAGAGGGCTGAGGAGGGGTTGTTGACGTGATTCGGACATGTAGAGAGGGTGAAACATAATAGAGACTTCGAGAGTGTTTATACAGCGGAGGAAAGGCGGGGTAGAGGTCGGCCTAGGAAAGGTTGGAGGTAGGGGGGTAAAGGAGGTTTTGTGTGCGAGGGGTTTGGACTTCCAGGCAAGCATGCGTGAGCGTGTTAGATAGCGAATGAAGACAAATGGTTTTTAGGACTTGACGTGCTGTTGCAGTGTGAACAGGGTAATATTTATAAAGGGATTCAGGAAACCGGCAGGCTGGACTTGAGTCCTGGAATGGGAAGTAGTGTCTGCACTCTGAAGAAGGGGTGTTAGTGTTACAGTTTTATAACTAGTGTAAGCGTGCCTCTGGCAAGACAGTGATGGAGTGAATGATAGTGAAAGTTTTTCTTTTTCGGGCCACCCTGCCTTGGTGGTAAACGGCCGATGTGTTAATAAAAAATGTGTACTCACCTAGTTGAGGTTGCAGGGGTCGATTCCTAGCTCCTGGCCCCGCCTCTTCACTGGTCGCTAATAGGTCACTCTCCCTGAACTGTGTGAGCTTTATCATACCTCTGCTTAAAGCTATGTATGGATCCTGCCTCCACTGCATCGCTTCCCAAACTATTCCACTTCCTGACTACTCTGTGACTGAAGAAATACTTCCTAACATCCCTGTGAATCATCTGTGTCTTCAACTTCCAACTGTGTCCCCTTGTTACTGTGTCCCATCTCTGGAACATTCTGTCTTTGTCCACCTTGTCAATTCCTCTCAGTATTTTATATATCGTTATCATGTCCCCCCTATCTCTCCTGTCCTCCAGTGTCGTCAGGTCGATTTCCCTTAACCTCTCCTCGCAGGACATACCTCTTAGCTCTGGGACTAGTCTTGTTGCAAACCTTTGTACTTTCTCTAGTTTCTTTACGTGTTTGGCTAGGTGTGTGTTCCAAACTGGTGCCGCATATTCCAATATGGGCCGAACGTACACGGTGTACAGGGTCCTGAACGATTCCTTATTAAGATGTCGGAATGCTGTTCTGAGGTTTGCTAGGCGCCCATATGCTGCAGCCGTTATTTGGTTGATGTGCGCTTCAGGAGATGTGCCTGGTGTTACACTCACCCCAAGATCCTTTTCCTTGTGTGAGGTTTGTAGTGTGTGTGTGTGTGTGTGTGTGTGTGTGTGTGTGTGTGTGTGTGTGTGTGTGTGTGTGTGTGTGTGTGTGTGTGTGTGTATCACCAACTGGCTTGGGAAACTTATCAGGTTCCCCCGTGTCAGTGCGGACAGTATTGTCATCGTGGAGAGTGTTGTCAGCGTGAACAGTGTTGTCAGGGCGGACAGAGTTGTCATTAGTAATTTTCTTTATGCACGAATGGTGGGTTTTGAAAAGTCGATATCCTCCCTTACACTTAATGAAGTTCTTAGTACACTCATAGCTCCCTTGCTCTTCATTGGAAGTATTTTTCAACGTCTACCAAGCCTCTTGTTGTCGTGTGGAGTTATTTCAGTGTGAAGGTTCGGAACAAGTCCCTCCAGGATTTTCCAGGCGTAAATTATGATGAACTTTTTCGTCTGCGTTCAAGGCAATACAACTGAAGGCCCTTTAAACGTTCCCAACAGTTTAAATATTTGACTGAGTGTATATGGGCACTGAAGGTTCTCTCCATGTTTTCCACTTCAGCAATTTCTCCTGCCTAGGTGGCCGTTATATTAAACAGTAATATTGCAGTGTGGAGAGAACAAGTGACTTTAAGAATGTTATCATGTGCTCGGCCTCTTGTTTTGAAGGTTCTAGTTATTATTATATATTATAATCAAAGAATTATTATTATTATAATCGAAGAAAAGAAAAGGTTGTAGTTATCCAGCCTATCCAGTCAAATATCTCAAGTTCCAGCTGAAATTCTGGTAAGATGATTTGACTGGTAGGTAACTCAGCGCATCTTGATAATAAATAAATGCTTAAAAATAGCATTCATCATAGAGCAATGCAAGGCAAAGAGGTTCGATCCATGAAAAGAAAGGTTCTCTTGGAGCCAAAAAAAAAAAAAAAAAAAAAAAAAAAGAAAACTCACCAGCAGGCCTTGCCACCACTTGGAAAAGGCCCAGACCCGGAGAATACCGGCGAATCTTTAATAATAATAATAATAATAATAATAATAATAGCATCACGGTACCTCTCCTTTGAGCTAATCATTGAAATACACAAGTTAAAGCACACGTGGATGGCCAGACCGCCATAACACCAACAAGTAAGTGGACAACGTCTCAACCATCACTATAAGATCTTCATCACGATCTCTGCATAAAAACTTGTTCCACACACTTGTGTCTTTGTCCAGGTACAGCACACCACCTACATGATAGCCCCTCCCCCCTCCCCCCGACAAAAAAAAATCACTTACATGGATCTTGTTTAATCGAAATTTGTCGGAGACCGCGAGAGAGCGTCTGGCAAACGTCGTGGGTCTCCAAATTAACCGGAACCATGGCAAAGGTGAGAGTGTGTGTGAAGCCACCATAAGTCAGCCAGTGCGAAAGCAACCGCAAATTATTAGGGCAATTCTCATTACATCTCCGTGATAGGGTCTAATGATATCCACGCCATGGAAAAAATACATTCATATCTACCTTAAGATAGTTATTCTGATATTTATTTTTGGATTTTTTCTCGTTTTTTTTATGACGCTTCAAGTGTCCAGGCCACACGACAATCAGCTAGTATTAGTGTGTCTCTAGCTGATGACTTTACGATCTCTAACTCTGTGGACCAAGTGTTTACATGCAGCGCTGCACCCAAAAGTTCACCCAATCTCTCTATTAAATTCAGTTTGAGCGATGGTTTGGTAATTACACCTCAATTACTCGCCCGTAAGTCTTATATATTGGGGCTATCATCTTACCGCAATTACTTAAATTTCAAAATGAACTCATCTTCGAAAACCTGTACTCACGCAACAAATGGATTCCGAATTTTCCAAGTAGCCATTGCAGCCTTAATGTTCCAATTGGCAGGCGCGCGCAATTTCTTCCCCAACTCTATTGTTACCAACTGCTTCAAGTGAGAGACCACTTACTAAACCTTACACTGTTCACCTGATGCTCATATTCTCACACATTCAGCACAACATGTAAGGATTACAAGAATACTGGAAATAAAAGGCAGATTACCATGCGGAGGATTATATTTTCCCCTTCTGATATTAGGCTGCCGTGGGTTCAGAAGTCAAATCTGAAAAGCGTGTATAAATTATTTCAAGAGCGTTGACTGTTTACAAAAATTAAAGAGCGTTGGCTTTATATAAATTATTCCAAGAGCGTTGAATGTTTACATAAATTCAAGAGCGTTGACTGTATATATAAATTATTCCAAGAGCTTTGACTACCTATATAAATTCAAAAGCGTTGACTGTTTATATAAATTATTAATCGTGCATGGATTAAATAGCGCTGTAAAGAAAAACAAAAACACGTTTGCAACCCATCTTCATATAACAACATGTATTAATC
>NC_091298.1:57380282-57482782 GCF_038502225.1 Cherax quadricarinatus
AATTCTAGCAGTAACAAGTATTTATTTAAGTTATCAATTTCACAGTTAAAGTAAGAAGTAGAATTTATCCTTATAATATTGTATTACTGTAATATTTATGAAGTATTCTTAGAATTTTTCTAACTTAACTGATTCAATTTGGTTCTGAAATTTCTAGTTTAATTTCATCTTTAAAATCTATTAGTTTCATACAAATGTACGTAAATTTAAGTCTGGTGTAAATCCTATAGATTACTAAATTATGGTTGTTGGGCTACCTAAGTCATGACTAAGACAGTTTTAAGTGTTTTTAAAATTATGTTGTATTGTAATGCATGTTATAGATTCTGATGATGGATGACGAAACATCCGAAACGTTAATACAAGAATCTGATATCTTTTAAGGACGGTATTTCGCCACAACCTTGGTCGTCCTCGTCCTCGTCCTCCTCCTCCTCTCTCCCTCTCTCTCTCTCTCTCCATGTCTCTCTCTCTCCCTCCCTCTCCATATATATATATATATATATATATATATATATATATATATATATATATATATATATATATATATATATATATATATATATATATGTCGTGCCGAATATGTAAAACTGGTCAATTAGCAAGAACTCATTTAAAATTAAGTCCTTTCTAAAATTTTCTCTTATACGTTTAAAGATATATTTTTTTCATTAATGTTAATGTAAAAATTTTTAATTTTGCACCAAAAGAATCTTAGAAAACTTACCTAACCTTATTATAACAAGAATAATTTATTTTAGCCTAACCCAACTATATATATTTTAGATTTGTTTACAATAATTTAATACTAAACAAACACAGTGAAATATATTTTTTTCGTTAGGTTCAGAATGATTTTTGCGAAATTATTGCATACACAAATTTTCGCTTGTCCTATATGGCAAGATGAGCGTTGCTATTTAAGCCAAGATCGCAAGTTCTGCCTATTCGGCACGACATATATATATGAAATAATTTCGCAAAAAATCAATCTGAACCTAAAGAAAAAATATATATTTCATTGTGTTTATTATTAAATTAATGTAAACTTATCTAAAATATATTTAATTGGATTAGGCTGAAATAAATTGCGCTTGTTATAATAAGGTTAGATAAGTTTTCTAAGGTTCCTTTGGTACAAAATTAATAATTTTTACATTAACATAAATGAAAAAATATATTTTTAAACGTATAAGAGAAAATTTTAGAAAGGATTTAATTTTAAATGAATTCTCGCTAACTGACCAGTTTTACCTATTCGGCACAACATATATATATATATATATATATATATATATATATATATATATATATATATATATATATATATATATATATATATATATATATATAACATAAAATTCCCGTACCAATCATTATTTCTGAGGGATAATAATAGCAATACGTTCATTTAGAGGTAGTTATGTAAGGGTGAGCGTGGGGAGGGAGGAGGTCAGTAATCATCACAGTGGGAGGCACAGGATTGCTACACACTAATCTCTTGTTGGCAACAAGCAATTCATTCCAATAATTTATGTGCTTAATTATGTAATATGTTTGTCAGTAACTTTCCCTAGTTGTCTGTGACTCGTAACTCAGAGGAAGAGCATTTGACTCCCAACCGAAGGGACCAAGGTTGAATACTCGTGCGAGACTGTAGCGTATGGGTAAGTCTCCCTGCAACTGCTACCCAAGTTCCCTTATCAGTCAATGGATATCTAAGAATTAGTCGACTACCTGTAGGGTGTTCCGGGGGTCAACGCCCCTGCGGCCCAGGGCCCGATCAACCAAGCAGTATGACTCAGTGTTCAGCGAGCCACTAACCAGTTTAAAGATAGACAATCCAAACATTTTTTTCATGAATGAGCCTCAAAACCCTACCAATGTAGGCCAGATTTATGACATAACTCTAACTCCACTAGACTTTGAGAAAGCCATCGACGACATGCCATGCACTCAGCCCTAGGCCTAGACTCGTGGAACTCGGTGTTCATTAAAAACTGCAAGAAACCCCTCTCACGGGCCCTAAGTATGCTATGGAGAAGGAGCTTAGACACAGACGAGATTCCACAGTCACTAAAAACAACAGATATAGCCCCACTCCATAAAGGTGGCAGCAAAGCAGTAGCTAAGAACTATAGACCAATAGCTTTAACGCCCCACATCATAAAAACCTTTGAAAGAGTTCTAAGAAGCAGGATAGCAAACCACCTGGACTCCCAAAAATTGCACAACCCAGGGCAACATGGTTGCAGAGCAGGTCGCTCCTGCCTTTCGCAACTGCTTGACCACTATGATATGGTCCTAGATGCACTGGAAAACAAACAGAATGCAGATGTAGTATACACAGACTTTGCAAATGCCTTTGACAAGTGCGACCATGGTGCAATAGCACACAAAATGCGTGCTAAAGGGATAACCGGCAAAGTAGGTAGATGGATCTTCAACTTTCTAACCAATCGCACACAAAGAGTAGTGGTAAACGGAGTTAAATCAGATGCTGCCATAGTGAAGAGCTCTGTACCACAATTCACAGTACTCGCACCTATCCTGTTCCTTATTCTCATATCAGACATAGACAGAGATGTAAACCACACACTTTTGCAGACGATATTAGGATCTGCACGAGAGTGTCATCCATTGAGGACACAGCAAAGCTCCAAGAAGATATAAACCATGTTTTCCAATGGGCAACAGAGAACAATATGATGTTCAATGAAGACAAATTCCAACTACTCCGTTATGGAAAACTGGAGGAAATAATAACTAGGACTGAGTATACTACAAACTCCAGTCACACAATAGAGCGGAAAAGTAATGTGAAGGACCTGGGTGTGGTAATGTCCGAAGACCTCACCTTCAAGGACCACAACAATACCACTATCACATCTGCTAGGAAACTGATAGGATGGATACTGAGAACATTCAAGACAAGAGATGCTAAGCCAATGATGATCCTTTTCAAATCACTTGTTCTCTCTAGGCTGGAATACTGCTGTACATTAACATCCCCATTCAAGGCAGGTGAAATTGCAGAGCTAGAGAATGTACAGAAAACCTTTACTGCACGTATAAGTTCCATCAAACACCTTAACTACTGGGAGCGCCTGGAAGCACTTGACTTGTACTCACTAGAGCGCAGGCGAGAGAGATACATCATAATCTACACCTGGAAGATTCTGGAGGGACTGGTTCCTAATATGCACACAAAAATCACTCCATAAGAAAGCAAAAGACTTGGCAGGCGATGCAACATACCCCCAGTGAAAAGTAGGGGCGTCACTGGTACACAGAGAAAACACAAGTGTCCGGGGCCCAAGACTGTTCAACAGCCTCCCACCAGCAATAAGGGGCATTACGGGACGACCCCTGGTTGTCTTCAAGAGGGAGCTGGACAGATACCTAAAGACGGTGCCGGATCAGCCGGGCTGTGATTCATCGTTGGATTGCGTGCGGCCAGCAGTAACAGCCTCGTTGATCAGGCCCTGATCCACCGGGAGGCCTGGTCGTGGACCGGGCCGCGGGGGCGTTGATCCCCGGAATGCCCTCCAGGTAGACTCCAGGTAGGTTACTGTTGGCCGTAAGTAGTCCAACGTACGAACCACAGCCCGGCTGATTAGTTACTGACTTAAGGTATCTTTCCACAGCTCGCTCTTGAAGGCAGCCAGGGGTCTTGAAGGCAGCCAGGGGTCTTGAAGGCAGCCAGGGGTCTACTGTGGGTTGTGTTCTGGGGAAGAGCAAATTAGGACTTAATGGAAATTAACCACATTGGTTGACTTTTTTTTATCCCGGGTTATTATTTCTTTTCCCCTGAGGTTAATACCAATGTACCAACAACAGCTTGTTGTGGAACGTGTATCTTTTCTTCCATATTATCGCTAGTTCGTTATTTGCATATCTACAAATATTTCCCAACACTTACACACTCGCGCATGGATGCTGCGTTTTGTTGTAAATTTGCGTTATTCAGGAAAAGAGCTGTTGTTCTTCTCAGTCCCATGTCAAGAACATTTATGTAAATTGTGGAAAGAATGTACAGAGCTCTTATCAACAGCTAAGAAAGAGGAAGATAATTAGGTGTGACCCAACGATCAAGGGGCTTTCACCGGCATCAAGCCATCCATCCTCTATGAAGGATGATGCCCGAGGACTCAGCCGCTGAGACACTTCTCCGGTCACTACCACTCGTTGTTTCCCAGTAGTGATCCACGACTGAAGTTTGTCGCCATACCATATACTGTATATACCTTTATTTTGTTCGGAAGGTTTACATGTGCTGTTGACAGAGTGGTTGATCTTTTCTTTCTATTTCACTAAATCTTTAGCAGATAAATTTCACAGACTTCTAGTTATATTCATTATTATACACATAACCTTACTTTTCCATGTGGTTCTTAGTAGTTCATAATAGTATAATATTTGCATTCCGACCTCGGGTATACGAGACCGGCCGTGCGGAAGATAATCTCTGGCACAACAATACATAATAACTCACGAAATCGTAATGACACGATTGTAAACAAACCATACCACGGGTGGGGTTAGAACCCGCGATCAGAGAGTCACCAAACTCCAAACCACAATAAGATTCATCTAGCTGGTCCAGTGGCTAACGCGTCGGTGTGGAGTTTTATGACTCTGTGATTGCGGGTTCTAACCCCGCCCGTGGTATGGTTTAATACATAATATTAGATGTTCGAGGCTCAATGGCTGTCTACGTGTACTTCAGCGGTGGCAACTTCATCCAGATTTCGTACATATAATAAGAGAAATATAATAAGTGTGTTAAGCACCACCTTTTCTTGTGAGATCTATGTTAATTTCCACTTCCAGAAATTTTATGATCTTATGAATGGAATCGTAATGACAGGATTGTAAACAACTCTGTGAAGGGAGCGTGGTTTGAACAAATGGCGTGCCTCCAATTCCTTGGATCAAGAACAATTCACCAGCATCAAGCAACAGGGTAATATGTACCACTCGGAAATTAACGAACACGTTATTGTATGTGTTATTTGACGTTTGTGACGTAAGGGAGGCGCTGTACAAGGTCATGGGGACAAGGGACCAGCAAGCCATCCAGAGTGCAAAACATATAACAGGCATCCATTTCAGACAAGAGGAAAGGGCGGTGGTACCACTGCTCTGTATGACTAATGTCTATCAATATACTACTAGTAACAATTACCCTCAGAGTCTTAAGGTAGTTGAGTGATACAACACACACACACACACACACACACACAAAACATGCACGCAAAACACGCACACACATACGCACCCAACAAAACACGCACACTTACACACTCAAAACACACACACAATACTACGTGGAATAGATAAGGTGCACAGAGACAGGATGTTCCAGAGAGGGGACACAAAAACAAGGGGTCACAATTGGAAGCTGAAGACTCAGACGAGTCACAGGGACGTTAGGAAGTATTTCTTCAGTCACTGAGTCGTCAGGAAGTGGAATAGCCTAGCAAGTGAAGTAGTGGAGGCAGGAACCATACATAGCTTTAAGACGAGGTATGGCAAAGCTTAGGGAGCAGAGAGAGAGGACCTAGAAGCGATCAGTGAAGAGGCGGGCCAGGAGCTGAGTCTCAACCCCTGCAACCACAATTAGGCGAGTACACACACAAACACACAAAACACGAATACAAAGCAGAAAAAAACACGCATGCACATATGCACTCAAAACACACAGACACTCATCTGAAGACTCAGATGAGTTAAAGGATGTTATGAAGTATTTCTTTAGTCATAGAGTTGTCAGGAAGTGAAATAGTCTGGTAAGTGACGCAGTGGAGGCAGGAACCTTCCATAGTATGATCGAGGTATGATCAAGCTCATGGAGCAGAGAGAGAGAGGACCTAGTAGCGATCAGTGAAGAGGCGTGGCCAGGAGCTATGACTCGACCCCTGCAACCAAATAGGTGAGTGCACACGCACACACACACACACACACACACACACACACACACACACACACACACACACACACACACACACACACACACACACACACACCATTTAGGTGGGGCGAGCTTTGTCTCTAACTCAGCGTTGATGGATGACAAGCTTAAAGTTCAAAGTGTTTGATTAAGTTATTAAGGGATCCGCTGATTTGTGCCTTGGCTGGCGGGGAGAGAGAGAGAGAGAGAGAGAGGTAGTGGCATCGTGCACCTGGCAGCGCCGCTCCCGCCACTCAAATGCGCGCCAATTCGCGCCCGCCATCTGGATTGCGCGCGTAAAATTAATAAAAATCAATGGCTGGGGCATTTGGGTCGCCTCGTTCATTAAGGGTCATTTGCATATAGAGTAAGCCATACGGTATCAACTGTTTGGCAGTGATAATCACGGGCTGTCATCGCTTCTACCACACTATTTTTTTTTTAATCGGCTTAGGCGCGCAAAATCATAGGAAGGCTCCTGTACGCCGCCTCGCACCTGTTCCTCGCATTATTGTGTTTTCATATTCATTATTGCCTTCATATGGATCCTCATTTGAATATTCACACTGGGTAATGTTACTAACACGGACGACTGAGGCGCTACTAACCCTCTCATTATTAATTTATTTTATTATATTTAAACTTTTTATCCTCTGTGATTTCTTCAACTTTATCATTTTTTGTTTTGCTTGAAATTTACCCTCATATATTCCTTAATATTCCCTAGATTCCCTAAAATATTCCCTTATATTCCCTTAATATTTCATTTTATTCCCTTTATATCTCCTTATATTCACTTAACATTGCTTTATATTCAGTTAATATGCTCCCTCATACCTTTTTTAATATTCCCCTTTATATTTCTTTATATTCCCTTATATTCACTTATATCCGTCATAGTTCTTGCATTTATGACGTCGTTTGCGAGTACTTGTGAAATTCTTGAAACAAGTTTTCAAAAAATACCAAATTATTATTATTATTATACCAAGTATTTGCATTTTTGTCCTTTAAATAAAGGCACGGAGAGAAACTATTATTATTATTATTATTATTATTATTATTATTATTATAGTATGTGACGAGACGTTAAACCTGCAGAGCTCAGTTTCTGAAAATAGCAGGTACTTAGGTTTGATGCAAGGAAGAGCAGGGTACCTCCAGTTCTTCGGATCAAGAGCCATTCCGCAGGATTAAAGGGTGAAAAGCTGTGGCAATTATAATAAGCCAAAGAATAATAGTTAATAATAATATAATAAAATAATAATAATAATAATAATAATAAAATATCAGATAATAATAATAATAATAATAATAATAATAAAATAAAAATATAATAATCATTATAATATCAGTGACAACAATATTAATGATAATCAACAGTTCAGAAATAATAAAACAGGAATAATAAGTAAAATAATAATAATAAGAGTGATAATTATAAGAAGTAATAATGAGCAGCGCTGGAGTCACAACTGCAAGAACCCGAGTTCGACTCTCGGGTTTAACGAAGCATGAGAGCCTTGAAGTCGCGTTAATCCTAATGTTTATGTTAAAATTCGTTGAATTTGTGTAACATAGGTTAACTAGCTACACTAGAAAGAGTACAGAAATTAAGTCAATATATAAATCAAGAACTCCTCCAGGTGTTAGGATTACAGGTATACCTGGAGGTATACCTGAAGGCATACCTGGAGGTATACCTGGAGGAATACCTGGAGGAATACCTGGAGGAATACCTGGAGGTATACCTGGACGGGGTTTTGGGGGTCAACGCCCCCGCGGCCCGGTCCGTGACCAGGCCTCGTTAATAAAGGTTAATAAAACGTGTTTAGACCGTAGGACCTTCTTACATCGCAGTGGACAATCTCTCACGACCGTAACATTTCAGTTAACATCCTAGTAACTAGTACAGGTGTGTTGTTATACTCGTGAGTACCTGATACCACCCTGCAACCAGGAACGTCTCCTAGTAACTAGTACAGGTGTGTTATCCTACTAGTGAGTACTTGATACCACCCTGCAACCAGGAACTTCTTGCCCATTCCCGGGAATCCAGCCCGAATTCTATCGGTTAAACTGAGTTACAGGTCACCTTGCTCTTGTCGCTTATCCCATCTCTCTCCACTCGTTACCCCCTAACCACTGCTTTCTCTCTCTTCACTACCCTCTAACCACTGCTCTCTCTCTCCTTTCACTCGTTACCTCCTAACCATTGCTCTCTCTCTCTCTCTCTCCTTTCACTCGTTACCTCCTAACCACTGCTTTCTCTCTCTTCACTACCCTCTAACCATTGCTCTCTCTCTCCTTTCACTCGTTACCTCCTAACCACTGCTTTCTCTCTCTTCACTACCCTCTAACCATTGCTCTCTCTCTCCTTTCACTCGTTACCCCCTAACCACTGCTTTCTCTCTCTTCACTACCCTCTAACCATTGCTCTCTCTCTCCTTTCACTCGTTACCTCCTAACCATTGCTCTCTCTCTCTCTCTCTCTCTCCTTTCACTCGTTACCTCCTAACCATTGCTCTCTCTCCTTTCACTCGTTACCCCCTAACCACTGCTTTCTCTCTTCACTACCCTCTAACCATTGCTCTCTCTCTTTCACTCGTTACCTCCTAACCATTGCTCTCTCTCTCTCCTTTCACTCGTTACCTCCTAACCATTGCTCTCTCTCTCTCTCCTTTCACTCGTTACCTCCTAACCACTGCTTTCTCTCTCTTCACTACCATTGCTCTCTCTCTCTCTCTCTCTCTCTCTCCTTTCACTCGTTACCCCCTAACCATTGCTCTCTCTCTCTCCTTTCACTCGTTACCTCCTAACCATTGCTCTCTCTCTCTCTCCTTTCACTCGTTACCTCCTAACCATTGCTCTCTCTCTCTCCTTTCACTCGTTACCTCCTAACCTTTGCTCTATCTCCCCCATTTAGCCCTTCTCTTCACCCTCTTCCTTCAAGTCTTCCCTTTTCCTTCATCCCCCCTCACCCTCCTCTCCTCTCATTTTCCTCCCAGTCTCCCCCTCCCCTAAGCACCCTTTACCTCCCCGTCTGCAAGCCTCCTCCCTTAGTATTGAGAACATAAATTAGCGTGGTAATAACCCTTAAAGGGAGGGGACAAGGGAAGGGGTGAAGTCACACAGGTGGACAGCAGTAGTATGTCATGCATATTATCCTCCCAGTGCTAACTACCCCTCACACCCCTTTGTTAGGGGAGGGAGTGGGGAAGAGAGAAGGGAGGGAAAGGCGTGAGGTAGGGGAAGCAGATGAGGAAACAGCATGTAAGTGTGTGAGGTATGAGGAAAAGATGGATTTATCTCTCTCTCTCTCTCATATATATATATATATATATATATATATATATATATATATATATATATATATATATATATATATATATATATATATATATATATACAAAACAATCGCAAACAGGCAATCTTAACAGTGTGTGTGTGTGTGTGTGTGTGTGTGTGTGTACTAGTATTAGTAGCAGTCGTAGTTGTAGTAATGAGTGTTGCTGGGGTAGAGACAAGGGCACAGGGGAGGCGGGGAGGGGACAACAGTAGAGGGTAGTTGATATCTATATATACGTGGGCAGCTTTGATATGCAAAGCAGGTAGCAGGACCGTCTACACGCTTGCTATGTTAAGGCAATACTCCCAGCAATAATCAATGCCTACTGTGATGGTGGGTAGTAGGTTGGTAGAAAGTAACCATCCAGGGAGGTACTACCCTCCTGTCATGGTGGGTAGTAGGTTAGTAGAGAGCAACCATCCAGGAAGGTACTGCCCTCCTGTCATCATGGGTAGTAGGTTGGTAGAAAGCAACCATCCAGAGAGGTACTACCCTCGTCTTGGTGGGTAGTAGGTTAGTAGAGAGCAACTATCCAGGAAGGTACTACCCTCCTGTGATGGTGGGTAGTAGGCTGGTAGAAAGTAACCATCCAGGGAGGTACTACCCTCCTGTCATGATGGGAAGTAGGTTAGTAGATAGCAACCATCCAGGAAGGTACAACCCTCCTGACATGGTGGGTAGTAGGTTAGTAGAAAGCAACCATCCAGGGGGGTACTACCCTCCTGTCATGGTGGGTAGTAGGTTGGAAGAAAGCAAACATCCAGGGAGGTACTACCCTCCTGTCATGGTGGGTAGTAGGTTGGTAGAAAGCAACCATCCAGGAAGGTACTACCCTCCTGTCATGGTGGGTAGTATGTGAGTAGATAGTAACCATCCAGGGAGGTACTACCCTCCTGTCATGGTGGGTAGTAGGTTAGTAGAGAGCAACCATCCAGGAAGGTACTACCCTCCTGTGATGGTGGGTAGTAGGTTAGTAGAGAGCAACCATCCAGGGAGGTACTACCCTCCTATCATGGTGGGTAGTAGGATAGTAGAAAACAACCATTCAGGAAGGTACACCCCACCTATCATAGTAGGTGGTATGGTAGACAGGAACAATCCAAGAAGGTACTACCCTCCTATCATAGCAAGTTGTATGGTAGATAGGAACAATCCAAGAAGGTGCTACCCTCCTATCATAGTAAGTTGTATGGTAGATAGGAACAATCCAAGAAGGTACTACCCTCCTATCATAGTAAGTAGCATGGTAAACAGCAAACATCAAGGGAAGTACTACCTACTTATCATAGTAGGTAGTATGGCAGACAGGAGTCTTTCAGGGAGGTACTGCCTTCCCATCACAGATGCCCACACATGAGTCATAGGGATGTAAGGAAGTACGTATTGGTTTAGCTTCGGGAAGGGGGGGGTGAGGGAAGGTAGGGTTGAAAACTGGAATGACTTAGAAGCAGCAATAGTACTACCTTGAGTGTGTTCTGGGAGTCAACACCCCCGCGGCCCGGTCCCACACCAGGCCTCCCCGTGGATGTTCTGATCAACAAGGCTGCTGTTGCTCCTAGCTGAAAAACGTCCAACTTATACGCCACAGTCCTTCAAATTTGCTACGCAGCTTCAAGAGTAGATATGGTAACCTAGGGGCCAGTAGTGATGCACATCAAAGTTGTCTAGAAGAGCTGAATAAGAGGGAGGAAGTAAGGGAGAGGAAAGGGTGAGATGAGAGAGTAAGTAGAGGGAGGAAAGGAGGGAGAGAGTAAGGGAGAGAGAGGAAAGAGTGAGATGAAAGAGTAAATAGAGGGAGGGAGGAAGTAAGGGAGGGAGAGGAAAGGGTGAGAGGAGAGAGGAAGTAGATGGAGGGAGAGAAAGAGTAAGAGAGGAAAGAGTGAGATGAGAAAGAAGAAGGAAGAGAATAAGAGGAAGAGAATAAGAGGGAGAAAGTAAGAGAGGGAGGAAAGGAGGGAGAGTTTATTAAAGTGTTCCTTCCTACTCCCAGCATTGTACATTAGCATACAGAAACAGTTACTTTCTACAGCTGGCAGTATGACAGACTGGACAAGTCTAACTGAAGCTATTAATACTGCTAAATTGCTACACTTCAGCGCCTCTACGACAGTATAGCACCTCCAGGTTCAGCCACAAAGACTGCGTCTCACAAGAGAAACATCGGGGTTCAATTCAGGGCAAGGCGGGACGTATGGGTAAGTCTCGTAACATTTGCTGTCCCTTCCTTGTTTACCCAGCAGTACATAGCCAGGAGTTACTCGGCTGCGGTGGGGGGCTTACTTATGTTCCGGGGGGGCTTTCTTATGTTCTGGGGGCTTTCTTATGTTCTGGGGGGCTTTCTTATGTCCGGGGGGCTTTCTTATGTTCTGAGGGGCTTTCTTATGTTCTGAGGGGCTTTCTTATGTTCTGGGGGGCTTTCTTATGTTCTGGGGGGCTTTCTTATGTTCTGGGGGGCTTTCTTATGTTCTGAGGGCTTTCTTATGTTCTGGGGGCTTTCTTATGTTCTGGGGGCTTTCTTATGTTCTGGGGGGTTTCGTATGTTCTGGGGGCTTTCTGATGTTCTGGGGGGCTTTCTTATGTTCTGGGGGCTTTCTTATGTTCTGGTGGGCTTTCTTATGTTCTGGGGGGCTTTCTTATGTTCTGAGGGCTTTGTTATGTTGTGGGGGCTTTCTTATGTTCTGGGGGCTTTCTTATGTTCTGGGGGCTTTCTTATGTTCTGGGAGCTTTCTTATGTTCTGGGGGGCTTTCTTATGTTCTGGGGGCTTTCTATGTTCTGGGGCTTTCTTATGTTCTGGGGGGCTTTCTTATGTTCTGGGGGACTTTCTTATGTTCTGGGGGGCTTTCTTATGTTCTGGGGGGCTTTCTTATGTTCTGGGGGCTTTCTTATGTTCTGGGGGGCTTACTTGGCCTTTCTTATGTTCTGGGGGGCTTTCTTATGTTCTGGGGGCTTTCTTACGTTCTGGGGGCTTTCTTATGTTCTGGGGCCTTCTTATGTTCTGGGGGGCTTTCTTATGTTCTGGGGGGCTTTCTTATGTTCTGGGGGCTTTCTTATTTTCTGGGGGGCTTTCTTATTTTCTGGGGGGCTTTCTTGGGCTTTCTTATGTTCTGGGGGGCTTTCTTATGTTCTGGGGGCTTTCTTATGTTCTGGGGGCTTTCTTATGTTCTGGGGGGCTTTCTTGGGCTTTCTTATGTTCTGGGGGGCTTTCTTGGGCTTTCTTATGTTCTGGGGGGCTTTCTTGGGCTTTCTTATGTTCTGGGGGGCTTTCTTGGGCTTTCTTATGTTCTGGGGGGCTTTCTTGGGCTTTCTTATGTTCTGGGGGGCTTTCTTGGGCTTTCTTATGTTCTGGGGGGCTTTCTTGGGCTTTCTTATGTTCTGGGGGGCTTTCTTATGTTCTGGGGGCTTTCTTATGTTCTGGGGGCTTTATGTTCTGGGGGACTTTCTTATGTTCTGGGGGGCTTTCGTATGTTCTGGGGGCTTTCTTATGTTCTGGGGGGCTTTCTTATGTTCTGGGGGCTTTCTTATGTTCTGGGGGGCTTTCTTATGTTCTGGGGGCTTTCTTATGTTCTGGGGGCTTTCTTACGTTCTGGGGGGCTTTCTTACGTTCTGGGGGCTTTCTTATGTTCTGGGGGGCTTTCTTATGTTCTGGGGGCTTTCTTATGTTCTGGGGCTTTCTTATGTTCTGGGGTCTTTCTTATGTTCTGGGGGGCTTTCTTATGTTCTGGGGATCTTCCGTATGTTCTGGCGGCTTTCTTATGTTCTGGGGGACTTTCTTATGTTCTGGGGGACTTTCTTATGTTCTGGGGGACTTTCTTATGTTCTGGGGGGCTTTCTTATGTTCTGGGGGCTTTCTTATGTTCTGGGGGTCTTTCTTATGTTCTGGGGGCTTTCTTATGTTCTGGGGGCTTTCTTATGTTCCGGGGGCTTTCTTATGTTCTGGGGGACTTTCTTATGTTCTGGGGGCTTTCTTATGTTCTGGGGGGCTTTCTTATGTTCTGGGGGACTTTCTTATGTTCTGGGGGCTTTCTTATGTTCTGGGGGGCGTTCTTATGTTCTGGGGGCTTTCTTATGTTCTGGGGGACTTTCTTATGTTCTGGGGGCTTTCTTATGTTTTGGGGGCTTTCTTATGTTCTGGGGGCTTACTTATGTTCTGGGGGCTTTCTTATGTTCTGGGGGGCTTTCTTATGTTCTGGGGGGCTTGCTTATGTTCTGGGGGCTTTCTTATGTTCTGGGGGCTTTCTTATGTTCTGGGGGCTTTCTTATGTTCTGGGGGCTTTCTTATGTTCGGGGGGGCTTTCTTATGTTCTGGGGGCTTTCTTATGTTCTGGGGGACTTTCTTATGTTCTGGGGGACTTTCTTATGTTCTGGGGGACTTTCTTATGTTCTGGGGGACTTTCTTATGTTCTGGGGGACTTTCTTATGTTCTGGGGGACTTTCTTATGTTCTGGGGGACTTTCTTATGTTCTGGGGGACTTTCTTATGTTCTGGGGGACTTTCTTATGTTCTGGGGGCTTTCTTATGTTCTGGGGGCTTTCTTATGTTCTGGGGGCTTTCTTATGTTTTGGGGGCTTTCTTATGTTCTGGGGGACTTTCTTATGTTCTGGGGGACTTTCTTATGTTCTGGGGGACTTTCTTATGTTCTGGGGGACTTTCTTATGTTCTGGGGGACTTTCTTATGTTCTGGGGGACTTTCTTATGTTCTGCGGGACTTTCTTATGTTCTGGGGGACTTTCTTATTTATTTTTTATTAACAACTCGGTCGTTTCCCACTAAGGCAGAGTGACCCTCAAAAAGAAGAAACACTTTCATCATCATTCACTCCATAACTGTCTTGCCAGAGGCGTGCCGACACTACAGTTCAGAAATTGCAACATATATCCATCCCTCCTTCAAAGCGCAGGCACTATACTTCCCACCTTCAGGATTCAAGTCCGGCGAACCGGTTTCCCTGAATCCCTAAAGTTATCCTGGGTTATTAATAAGCCAGTCAAGCGAAAACCATAACTCAGACAGCCAGATTACCAGTGAGACCATCAGAAAGCCAGACAACACCTCCTCCATATCCATAATACGGACAAAAATTCCCAGGCTGGATACACAAGATCAAGAACACATTTTGAACTTAAACACCTGAGTAAAAAATAGCGAGCAATCACAAGTGATGGGTGGGAACGGTGTGTAAGTGTTGGTGAGAGACATAGCTTGTCTGTACCAGACACACACGACACATACACACACATACACACACACACACACACACACACACATACACACACACACACACACACACACACACACACACACACACACACACTCTCGCACACACTCGTGGAGGAGTCACGCGGTTTGAGCTCGTGTTTTGGTGGTAATTTCTGACTGTGCCATAAGGAATAGAGTGTGGGGATATAGGCGTATGCACACATAAGAGTGCATATAATCACTTAAGCCCCGAAAAAAGGAAATATATGTGATCACAGAAAAGAAAACAAAGGAAATAGTGACTAAGTGTTTAGTGGGGGCCGTTAGAAGGAAGGTGAACGGTTGTGTCAGGCCTAAATAGTGTTGCCATAATAACGCAGTGGGGTATTTTGAAGAATAAGTGCGACTCAAGACCAGGGAGATAAGAGATATGTATAGATGTGTCAGTAAATACAGTGAGTGAGTGAAAAAATAATTAGATGAGCTAGAGGCTATAGTGCATACAGGAAGTTAGTGGAAAAATTACCGAGAAGCATCAAGCATCTTCAACTACTGGGACACAGGACAAACCCGCAACGTTACTCCACTGCCAGCTGCAAGTAATATTCACCTAGTTCGAGTTGCATGGGGTCAATAGTACCTCTGTCTAGCTGGAATTGGGGGTCACTCTCCTCGAGCTATCAGAATTAGAATAAGCAGCATTTACTGGCATTTAATAGAATTTAGAGGTAGCGGCATACAGGCGAAGCCTAGTGTATTTATTATTGAACATAATTTTAAACACATCAGTACAGTGGGAACCAAGAGATCTGGTACATATGCAATACATATGTAGTACATACGTGGGGAATAAGGACTGCTTACATAAACATACACACACACACACAAGGTGAGAACAGGCTCTGCTGTTAGGCACTTGAATAGCTGTAGCACGCACACACACACATACACACACACGCACACACACACTAGGTGAGTACAGGATCTGCTGTTAGGCACTTGAATAGCTGTAGCACGTGCATACACACACACACACACACACACACACACATACACACACACACACACATGCACACACACACTAGGTGATTATAGGATCTGCTGTTAGGCACTTGAATAGATATAGCACACATACACACACACACATGCACACACACACTAGGTGAGTACAGGATCTACTGTTAGGCACTTGAATAGCTGTAGCACACACACACACACACACATGCACACACACACACACATACACATACACACATATACAGGATTTCACACCTTTCTGTGAAGTGACCCTCTAACCCTTCCTTTTCCCCCCCATTTCTCCCTCTCCTCCTCTCTCTTCCTCTCTCTCTCTCTCTCTCTCTCTCTCTCCCTCCCTTTCTCTCATCCTCTCTTCCTTTCTCTCTTCCTCTCTTCATATCTCTCTCTTCCTCTTGCTCTTTCTCTCTCTTCCTCACTCTCTCTCCCTCCCTCTCTCTTCCTCTCTCTCTCTCCTTTTTTTTTCTCTCTCTCTCTTCCCTTGTCACTCCCCCTCTCTCTTACCTTTTCCCTCTCTCTCACTTTCTCTCTCACCCTTTTTCCCTTCTTTCCCCCTCTCTCCTTCTACCCTCCCCTTCTCTTTCTCCCTCTCTCTCACTCTCTCCCCCTTTTTCTTTTTCTCTTTCTCTCTCTGTCTCTTTCACAAAAAAAATAAATAAAATAAAAAAATAAAAAAATGGTTGGGACTCGCAGGAATCAGGGATCAGATGACAATGGTACTGGTAGGGAGGAATGGATGGAGGAGCATTAAAAAAGGATAGAGCTAGAATGGGAGAGAAAATTAGGAGAGCTTTCTGAAAAAATGGAGAAAGAGCTCTCTGCGAAATGGGAAAAGAGGTTGGAGGAGACGAAGAATTGGGAGGCACAAGTCGAAACTGCAGTAGCCAGGGTAAAGGTCCTAGAATTTGAGGTAAACAGGCTGAAGCAAGTCTCAGGGGCAGTGACCAGAGAAGACACACCATACAAAGCTGAGAGGCTGAACAGGAAGGAAGGAGATATGAATTATGCTAAGGTCATATCAGCCTGCAAAGTAGGGCCAGGGAGTGGAAGGGAAGAGCAGAAGGAGAGGGAGATAGGTCGAATGCTGAGGCACAACCATGCTACCAAGAGCCACTGGAAAAATCAAGGGAGAAAATGACCACATACAGACAGGAACCAGAGTCACAGAGGGAGAGGCAATGGGAAGAGGAAAGGGCAAAATCAGTGTTTATCCATGGGCTTCGGGAGAGAGAGGAAAGAACACACACTGAAAGATGGCAGGAAGAAAGGAGATTGAGAAAATCATCACGGAAATAGGGGGAGAAGACATGGACGAGATCGTAAATTTTCAGAGAATAGGGGGCTACTTGAAGGGGAGAAACTGACCAATCAAGCCGATTCTCAGGACAGAAACAGTGCGGAACAGGATACTCCAAGAGAAACCACGGTTGAAAAGCTCGGAAGAGTACAAGAAGGTGTTCCTAGACAGAGACAGAACACAGAGAGACAGCAGCTGAGGGAGAGGACAAAAAAGCGAAAGGAGCTAGGAAAGGAGACAAGGATGGAACCAGCAGAGGCCAGTCAGAGCAGAACAGAGCAGCAAGGGCAAGCACACACACAACTATCCTCAGAACCCAACAACCTATCACACCATCCCAACACACAATACAATCCATACCCACAGCTTCCACCCAACCCCCAACCATAGAATCCCATAGTATGCTACCAGGTCTCCCACCCCCACAGGCCCCCCAAACCACAGTGTTGGAAAGGAAACTGAAGGTATGGTACACAAATGCTGATGGAATAACAAACAAGTGGGAGGAGTGGCACGAAAGAGTCAAAGAGGCATCACCAGACATCATAGCGATCACAGAAACCAAGCTTACAGGTATGATAACAGATGCCATCTTTCCAACGGGATACCAGATCCTGAGGAAAGACAGAAGGAACAGGGGGGTGGAGGAGTGGCATTGCTGATCAAACACCGATGGAATTTTGATGAGCTGGAGAGATGAGACAGCGGAGAAGAAAGTGATTGCATAGCGGGAACGCTTCACTCTGGAGGTCCCAAGGCGATAATTGCAGTGATGTATAACCCACCACAGAACAGCAGGAGGCCAAGGCAAGAGTATGACGAGAGCAATAGAGCGATGGTTGACACACTGGCTGCAGTGGCCAGAAGAGCTCATGCATGCAGGGCAAAGCTCCTGATCATGGGCAACTTTAACCACAAAGAGATCGAATGGGAGAACGTGGAGCCACATGGGGGCCAAGATACATGGAGGGCTAAGATGATGGAGGTGGTACTGGAAAACTTCATGTACCAACACGTAAGGGACACTACAAGAGAGAGAGGAGAGGATGAACCAGCAAGACTGGACTTAGCATTCACCTTGAGTAGTGCAGATATTGAGGACATCACATATGAAAGACCCCTTGGGGCCAGCGATCATGTGGTTTTGAGCTTCGAATACACAGTAGAGCTACAAGTGGAGGGGGAAGCAGGAAGGCCAGGACAAATGAAACCAAACTACAGGAAAAGGGACTACACAGAAATGAGGAACTTCCTGAATGAGGTTCAGTGGGAGAGAGAGCTGGCAGGGAAGCCAGTTAATGAGATGATGGAATATGTAGCAACAATGTGCAAGGAGGCTGAGGAGAGGTTTGTACACAAGGGAAACAAGAATAATGAAAAAGCCAGGATGAGCCCATGGTTCACCCAAAGATGCAAGGAGGCAAAAGCCAAGTTTGCCAGGGAATGGAAGAAATATATAAGGCAAAGGACCCAGGAGAATAAGGAGAGCAGTCGTAGAGCCAGAAACGAATATGCACAGATAAGAAGGGAGGCCCAGCATCAATATGAAAACGACACAGCAGCAAAAGCCAAATCTGACCCGAAGCTGTTATACAGCCACATCAGGAAGAAAACAACCGTCAAGGACCAGGTAATCAGGGTAAGGAAGGAAGGAGGAGAGACAACAAGAAATGACAGTGAAGTATGTGAGGAACTCAACAAGAGATTCAAAGAAGTGTTCACAGAGGAGACAGAAGGGGCTCCAGAAAGACAGAGGTGGGGTACACCACCATGTGCTGGACATAGTACACACAACCGAGGAAGAAGTGAAGAGGCTTCTGAGTGAGCTAGATACCTCAAAGGCAATGGGGCCAGATAACATCTCTCCATGGGTCCTGAGAGAGGCGCTATGTGTACCCCTAACAACAATATTCAATACATCTATCGAAACAGGGAGATTGCCTGAGGCATGGAAGACAGCAAATGTAGTCCCAATCTTTAAAAAAGGAGACAGACATGAAGCATTAAACTACAGACCAGTGTCACTGACATGTATAGCATGCAAAGTCATGGAAAAGATTGTCAGTAGAAGAGTGGTGGAACATCTAGAAAGGAATGATCTCGTCACCAGCAGCCAACATGGTTTCAGAGACAGGCAAATCCTGTGTTACAAACCTACTGGAGTTCTATGACATGGTGACAGCAGTAAGACAAGAGAGAGAGGGGTGGGTGGATTGCATTTTCTTGGACTGCAAGGAGTTTGACACAGTACCACACAAGAGATTAGTGCAAAAAGTGGAGGACCAAGCAGGGATAACAGGGAAGGCACTGCAATGGATCAGGGAATATTTGTCAGGAAGACAGCAGCGAGTAATGGTACGTGGCGAGGTGTCAGAGTGGGCACCTGTGACCAGCGGGGTCCCACAGGACCCTAGGACCAGTGCTGTTTCTGGTATTTGTGAACGACATGACGGAAGGAATAAACTCCGAGGTGTCCCTGTTTGCAGATGACGTGAAGTTGATGAGAAGAATTCATTCGATCGAAGACCAGGCAGAACTACAAAGGGATCTGGACAGGCTGCAGACCTGGTCCAGCAATTGGCTCCTGGAGTTCAATCCCACTAAGTGCAAAGTCATGAGGATTGGGGAAGGGCAAAGAAGACCGCAGACGGAGTACAGTCTAGGGGGCCAGAGACTACAAACCTCACTCAAGGAAAAAGATCTTGGGGTGAGTATAACACCAGGCACATCTCCTGAAGCGCACATCAACCAAATAACTGCTGCAGCATATGGGCGCCTGGCAAACCTCAGAACAGCATTCCGACATCTCAATAAGGAATCGTTCAGGACCCAGTATACCGTGTACGTTAGGCCCATATTGGAATATGCGGCACCAGTTTGGAACCCACACCTAGCCAAGCACGTAAAGAAACTAGAGAAAGTGAAAAGGTTTGCAACAAGACTAGTCCCAGAGTTAAGAGGTATGTCATATGAGGAGAGGTTAAGGGAAATCAACCTGACGACACTGGAGGACAGGAGAGATAGGGGGGACATGATAACGACTTACAAAATACTGAGAGGAATTGACAAGGTGGACAAAGGCAGGATGTTCCAGAGATTGGACACAGCAACACGGGGACACAGTTGGAAGCTGAAGACACAGATGAATCACAGGGATGTTAGGAAGTATTTCTTCAGCCACAGAGTAGTCAGGAAGTGGAATAGTTTGGGAAGCGATGTAGTGGAGGCAGGATCCATACAGGGAGAGTGACCTAGTAGCGACCAGTGAAGAGGCGGGGCCAGGAGCTTGGACTCGACCCCTGCAACCTCAACTAGGTTAGTACACACACACACACATTATATATATATATATATATATATATATATATATATATATATATATATAATATATATATATATATATATATATATATATATTTTTATATATATATTGTGACCACGAACGAGTGGTATTGATCAATAACAACATTGCACTAGCCAAGGACTCGAACCCATGCTGCTTTTTCCTGCCTCATGGTGGGCGCACCATGAGGCAGGCCAAAGCAGCATGGGTTCGAGTCCTTGGCTAGTGCAGTGTTGTTATTGATATTATATATATATATATATATATATATATATATATATATATATATATATATATATATAAATGATCAAGTAAGAGAAAAATATCAGTACAATAAATTAGATCCAAACATTGCTAGACTTTTGCAACAGCAGAAAAGAAAACTATTGGATTGATGGACAAAATAACAAAATTGGAACAGTCAGGTAAGACACTAAAGACAAAGACAACAGAGGAGAGGGAGCAGAAATTGTTAAAATAAAAGAATGACGTAGAGTAGATGAAAGGCTTAGAAGAATACAAAACAAAAACAGAAGATAGTTATGCAGGAATAAAGAATAAGTAAGCAAAAGACAGAACTAGAACAACAGTTGCCGCAAGCTCAGGATATCTCTAAAAGTATTAACAAAAGCTTAGAAGAGAAGAAAAGCTTGAAATTTGATAAATTTAATTATAAATATTTAGATAATTTTAGTCTAGAAATTGAAAAGGAGGTTGTAAATATCTGTAAATTACTGAGAAAAACTGCTGACATAAAAAAAAATTAAAATAGTGTATTTTGCCGTGTCGGAAATAAATAAATAAAATAAAGAACAAAGAATCAGAGAAGAACATATTAATGAGATGACAAAATGCTTAGTGTCTTTCAACCTTCAAAAACACACAGTGGTTGAGGTAAAATATAAAAATATGAGAAAGTGAAGCACAGACTACTGAGAATAACATTTTTGCAAATTAAGTATAGGAAATAATTCTAAAGAAAGTTAAGGAAGATGGAGAAATTGTAAAAGTATAAGTATATAACAAATTAAACGAAACCTTTCAAAGGAGGATAGGGTGAAAAATAAAAGATTCTATAAACAATGCTAAGAGGTTAAATGAAGATAGAGGTGAGAAGAGGGAGGCTACACCGACCTATCAACGGTTCCTCACAATATATTCAACACATGATAACCAAACTGAAGCAAATGGGTAAAAAATACATAAACACATTTGTGAAGATTTTGTATCATAACATAAATGGAGTAATCTCAAAAGTGAACAATACAGATGGAAAGACGTTTAATGTACTCTAATTGAAACTAAACATGAGTAACATATTTTAAATGAGGTTTTTATTCGAAGGAAAACTACTCAGTGTGGAGAAGAGACAAAGTTGGGAAGAGAAGAGAAGGAGGAGGAGGAGGAGGAGGAGGAGGAGGAGGAGGAGGAGGAGGAGTAGGAACATTGATAAAAGAAACAATACAAATTATGGAAATTGAAATTCAGAACTCACAAAAAAATCTATTTTAGAGATAAATATACAAAATAATACTGAGAAATTCTTAATAATGAATGAATACCAGGCAACGGTGTATAATATTTAGAAGCGAGACGAGTCTCATAAAAAAGGCAAATGAGAGTTTACAAAATATACCAGGGTACTATAGACGTTAAGTTATCATGACAGTGAGGCGGTGGTGGTAGTGACAATGAGATGGTGGTGGTGATAGTGAGATGGTTGCGGGGTGGTGACTTAGAGGAGGGAGTGGTGGAGACGAATTCAATATACAACTTCAAAAACAAGTATGATAATGTCCAAAAAAAAGGCCTGAAATATCAGTAGCACAGATCACAATTATCCAAGAGGCTAGGCTAGGTTCCTGGAATCGACCCCTACAAACACAACTGAGCGACTACACCTAAGTCAGCACCCACAAAGTTACGTGTCCAGATAAGAGATCGGCAGCACGGAGTATCTAGTGAGTAAGGACTCGAAAGTGGCTGTTTCCTAATGTGTGTATTGCAAGTGCGTGATCACTTAATACAGGTACTGCAGACTGAGAGATTATATCTTCAGTGTGTGTGTGCAAGTGCCCAGACAATTGCTAGCACTTCCAGACAAGCAGTGGAAAAACTCTTCTCTTGTGTGATGGTAATAAACATAACTGAGACACTTGTACCATAGCAAGTGGCTTCTTCAGTCCAATGCAGAGAAAGGTGGAAGATGAGGAATAGTTTGAGGTAATCAGTCCCTCAGCTTGGAGTCGATGTGTTCATCCTCTCTAGGAACTGCCATTATTAATCACTCGATTTTAAAGTTAGTGTGAGCTGTGTTATGTATGTTTTATAAATTCAACTATATTAACTTTGTATTTTCATGTAAATTACTGAGTTCCATATAAGATATACCACAGTTCCTATTATCATTCTACAGTCACCAAAATATTCTCAACATTGTTAACCAAGGTCTATTATCTGCTTTAATGGGATATGTATATATATATATATATATATATATATATATATATATATATATATATATATATATATATATATATATATATATATATATATATATATATATCACTACAAAATTTTAATTTTAAATTTTATAAAATGAACAAATAAAAATTCAGCCTTACCCCAATAACATTAAACTGACTTACTTCTATAAGTATTTCCAGCTTACTGTAACCATGTACTTGAAGGATGACTTAATGTTCTTTATGGGTCATAATGTTCCCGCACCTCGCTCCCTCACTAGGCTTCTGGATTATACCTTATGTTAAAAGTTTATAATATTATCACTATTGAAAAAAAAGATACGTGCGCAATAGATATCTTTATCTTTACTGCTTTTGCTGCCTCTTCTGTATTAGACTGAAGAAGCCTACTGTGTAGGCGAAACGTTTCGGAATAAAGATACCTAACTGTAAAGATACCTAACTGTTGCACATTTGTCTTATTTATCAACATGTAGGTACTGCATACTATTATTATATTCATATCACTATTGAAAAAAATAAGGTTTGGGCATAGATCCATAACACAAAGACTCAGTAGTAGTCCCACACACATGTACTTATACTATACTGAATAACTTACAAAATCCATACACGTTTAGAAAAATGCTACACATTATACATAACAACATTTATGGTTTATTAAAGTTAAAAGTTTCCAAGGAAAAGTGATTTTAAAATAAACTTGTTGAATAATTAAACCAGCTGTTCACGCACCAGTTCCTGCCCCCACTGGGCAATCCCTTGAAGTATTACCATGTGTTAGTGTTTGAATTAAAATATTATAAAGCTTTCTCTGATATGTATGTTACAGTATACTGGCATACATCACGTATAACTACACTCTAACAGTTTTGTATTACGTAGTGTTTTGACGAAGCCACCATGCAGTTCTGTGATGGTACTTACGGCTCATAGCCGAATGACCCGGGTAAAAGCTTGAGTGGGGTGGGATATACATATGAGCAAGTCTCCTAAAGCCTATTGCTCGTTACCTAATAAATGAAGATATACACAGGAGTTAGTCGACTGTTGTGAGTCACATCCTGAGGAAGGACGTAAGGACCTAACACTGCTTGACTTTATTATGCTATCCTTTTCCATATCAACACACCGCCCACAATAACACATCCCCTCCCACATCCACACTGCCCACACTAACATCCCCTCCCCATCCACAAACTGGCCACATTCCCCCACATCCACACACTGCCCACACTAACACATCCCCTCTCACATCCACAAACTGCGCACACTAACACATCCCCCTCACACAGCAACACACCGCCCACTTCCTCCCGCACTTGTATCCCAGCTCCACTAGTCATTCACACCTGTCGTCACATAGATACATATTATTAGATAATCCGTCCAGCAGTCTTGTTGACTGTGAGTCATCAGTCATGCATCCTGTTGTGTGCCACTTTCAGTGGCTACAGAAGATGTGTCCACTAGCGGCCACCTGTAGGCGGTGACCGAGGCACCTAGGTCACCCAGGGCAAGCCACGTCCTCACAAAGCCTGACCCCCGGAGGCAAGACCTGTCTCACGCTCTCCCTGACTCGCCTGCTCTAGTTCTTGACCAGGCGCTACCTACTCCATCTGTAATTACACTCAATAAATACAAGAATACACCCACGTCTGGTATCCAGCAACCATCCCCCTTCCAACGCCTCATCCCAAACCCACACACCCTGCCACCAGCCTTCCAACACCTCATCCCACACCCACACACCCTGCCACCAGCCTTCCAACACCTCATCCCACACTCACACACCCTGCCACCAGCCTTCCAACACCTCATCCCACACCCACACACCCCTTCCCACATCTTCACTCATACATCCTTAACTTCTGCTTTACAATATTTCCTTACGCAACACCTATTAACCCTTCCTACACCCAGGCCCACACCTTCACCCACACCCACACACAATCGACCAGTTGGGGCTATGTACCTTCCCTCATTAATGTTGCATGATGTTGCAAATTAAATGTCTTTTGGTATAATGTTAGGAGGGTGCAAGTGAGTATTAAATGGGGCGCATATGTTGTACTGGCTCACTGATAATTACTGCAACACGCAACTTGCTAACCTCCCCATCAGTTGCAAGGTAATGGGAGAGGGGGAGGCCTTGCTATACGTGTGGGGGTGGGTGGACTGATATTGTGGACTCTTGTGGTCAGAGCACAGAGTAGTAGTAGTAGTGTCGGGGTGCGGTAGTGTGAGGGTCAAGGGATAGGAAGGTAGTCATGTAATTTGTTAATTCCTAAATAAAATTAACAATAAACTACTTAATCATTAATAAAAGACACAACTCAAATAAATACCATCATGCAATATTAAAATACTCAACTTCAGTTAAAAATTACATGAAATTATTAATGTCAAAGCTTTTTTAAAAGTTCTTCGAGATCCCTACAGGAACCTCAGTAATTATATACACAATGAAAGGGAAAAGGACAACTGTTAGAAAGTGTTTCCGAGTTAGCAACACGTCACAAGCACCAAAGAGGAGGGTAGGAGCACTTCCAACAGGTGGTTGTGTGTGTGATCATCAATTAATAAGAGTCGTCTCAAAGTGACGATTTCTGTTGAAGGAAGAGAACCAAGCACCCACATCCCTGTTTAACTTGCTTTTAGTATGTAGGTGCCATCAGGACCATCACCTCTCAAGGATATATATATATATATATACATATATATATATATATATATATATATATATATATATATATATATATATATATATATATATATATATATATGTGACACATGAAGTCACCAAGGCAGAAGTATCATATAAAGTGAACTCGTTTCAACAGCCTTCACCTCAGCATTTGTCCGTTCATTGTCTGGGACACTAACATGGTGCAGAATACCAACATGGCCAGGGTACCAACATGACCCAGGCACCAGCATGGCGGGGCATCAACATAGCCCAGGCACTAGCACGGCGGGGTATCAACACAACCCAGGCACAAGAATGGCTGGACATCAACATAGCCCAGGCACAAGAATTGCTGGATATCAACATAGCCCAGGCACTAGCATGGCTGGACATCAACATAGCCCAGGCACAACAATGGCTGGATATCAACATAGCCCAGGCAACACGTTAACTACATTCTTGTGCTGTGTGTCGAGCCGGGTAACCACTCCTGGATCTTTTGGATCACAAGGTAGACACAGACACACTGAGCCAGGCTAAACACAGCACACTGCCAATCTGAAGACACTGGTATGGTAGGTAGTGTGTGTGGGCAGACTGTTATAGTGAGGGTGTGGTAGGTAGTGTGTGGGTAGACTGTTATAGTGAGGGTGTGGTAGGTAGTGTGTGGGTAGACTGTTATAGTAAGGGTGTGGTAGGTAGTGTGTGGGTAGACTGTTATAGTGAGGGTGTGGTAGGTAGTGTGTGGGTGGACTGCTACAGTGAGGGTGCGGTAGGTAGTGTGTGGGTGGACTGTTAGTGAGGGTGTGGTAGGTAGTGTGTGGGTAGACTGGTATAGTGAGGGTGTAGTAGGTAGTGTGTGGGTGGACTGTTAGTGAGGGTGTGGTAGGTAGTGTGTGGGTGGACTGTTATAGTGAGGGTGTGGTAGGTAGTGTGTGGGTAGACTGTTATAGTGAGGGTGTAGTAGGTAGTGTGTGGGTGGATTGTTATAGTGAGGGTGTAGTAGGTAGTGTGTGGGTGGATTGTTATAGTGAGGGTGTGGTAGGTAGTGTGGGGGTAGACTGTTATAGTAAGGGTGTGGTAGGTAGTGTGTGGGTAGACTGTTATAGTGAGGATGTAGTAGGTAGTGTGTGGGTGGACTGTTATAGTGAGGGTGTGGTAGGTAGTGTGTGGGTGGACTGTTATAGTAAGGGTGTGGTAGGTAGTGTGTGGGTAGACTGTTATAGTGAGGGTGTAGTAGGTAGTGTGTGGGTGGACTGTTATAGTGAGGGTGTGGTAGGTAGTGTGTGGGTGGACTGCTATAGTGAGGGTGTGGTAGGTAGTGTGTGGGTGGACTGGTATTTTGGGGAGGTGGTGTAGCGGAGGAAGAGTACATGGAGTGCTGGAGAGGTGTGAAAGTTACAGGAGCATGGTTGTATGGTGGCAGTGGAGGGTTTGAGAAGTGAGAGTAGATGGAATGGTATGTGGTGTAGTGTAGAAGGTAATGACATGGTAGTGTATAATGCATTCACCAATATGCGTCTGTACGAGTCCAAACTTTGCTTCTGGCCCCAACTCCTAGACTACTCTGATTGCTACCACTCTCTCTCTCTCTCTCTCTCATTCTCTATTTTTTTCCCCAATAAATCGGGCGTCTCCCACTGAGGTAAGGTGACACCCCCCCAAAAAAAGAAGAAACATTTTCACCACCACTCACTCCATCACTCTTTTGTTGGAGGCGCGCCGATACTCCTGTTCAAAACTTCAAATATCCTCAAACTTCCTTCAGAGCGCAGGCACTGTACTTCCCACCTCCAGGACGCAAGTCCGGCTAACCGGTTTCCCTGAATTCCCTCATAAATGTTACCTTGCTCACACTCCAACAGCACGTCATGTCATACAAACCACTTGCTTCAACTCTTACCTAACACGCTTGCTGGGTGTCTAAGCCCCTAGCACACAAAACTCCCTTTACCCTCTCCCTTCAACCACTCTTAGGCTGACCCCCCTACCCCACCTTCCTTCCACTACAGCTTTATACGCCCTCCAAGTCATTCTATTGTTTCATCCTCTCTAAATGTCCGAACCACCTCAACAACCTCTCTTCAGCCCTCTGGAAAATACTTTTAGTAACCCCGCACTTCCTAATCTCCAAGCTACGAATTCTCTGCATAATATCCACATATTATGCACTCATACATGATCACTCTCAAACATGAGCACTCTCATACATGAGCACTCTCATACATGAGCACTCTCAAACATGATCACTCTCAAACATGATCACTCTCAAACATGATCACTCTCAAACATGATCACTCTCATACATGATCACTCTCATACATGATCACTCTCATACATGATCACTCTCATACATGATCACTCTCATACATGATCACTCTCATACATGAGCACTCTCATACATGAGCACTCTCATACATGAGCACTCTCATACATGAGCACTCTCAAACATGAGCACTCTCAAACATGAGCACTCTCAAACATGAGCACTCTCAAACATGAGCACTCTCAAACATGAGCACTCTCAAACATGATCACTCTCAAACAAACATGAGCACTCTTAAACAAACATGAGCACTCTCAAACATGAGCACTCTCAAACATGAGCACTCTCAAACATGATCACTCTCAAACATGATCACTCTCAAACATGATCACTCTCAAACATGATCACTCTCAAACATGATCACTCTCAAACAAACATGAGCACTCTTAAACAAACATGAGCACTCTTAAACAAACATGAGCACTCTCAAACAAACATGATCACTCTTAAACAAACATGAGCACTCTCAAACATGAGACTCTCAAACATAATCACTCTTAAACATGAGCACTCAAACAAACATGATCACTCTTAAACATGAGCACTCTCAAACAAACGTGATCACTCAAACAAACATGAGCACTCTCAAACAAACATGAGCACTCTCAAACATGAGCACTCTCAAACAAACATGAGCACTCTCAAATAAACATGAGCACTCTCAAACAAACATGATCACTCTTAAATAAACATGATCACTCAAACATGAGCACTCTCAAACATGAAGCACTCTCAAACAAACATGAGCACTCTCAAACATGAGCACTCTCAAATAAACATGAGCACTCAAATAAACATGAGCACTCTCAAACAAACATGATCACTCAAACATGAGCACTCTCAAACAAACATGATCACTCTTAAATAAACATGATCACTCAAACATGAGCACTCTCAAACAAACATGAGCACTCTCAAACAAACATGAGCACTCTCAAACATGAGCACTCTCAAATAAACATGAGCACCCTCAAACATGAGCACTCTCAAATAAACATGAGCACTCTCAAACAAACATGAGCACTCTCAAGCAAACATGATCACTCTTAAACATGAGCACTCTCAAACAAACATGAGCACTCTCAAACAAACATGAGCACTCTCAAACAAACATGAGCACTCTCAAACATGATCACTCTTAAACAAACGTGAGCACTCTCAAACAAACATGAGCACTCTCAAACATGAGCGCTCTCAAACAAACATGAGCACTCTCAAACAAACATGATCACTCTTAAACAAACATGATAATTCTCAAACCACATTTTTATTTTTTTCTACATAGATCGCTGACGACCGGATCAATAATATATGAAAATTGCAAATGGTTTAAAGGCGGTATTAAGTAAATGAGAGAGACAGGTGGTGTTGACATTGGTGGAATTGCTGCTGCTGCTCTCGGACATTCCATCACGCAACCTACCACTCAATATATTACCTGCGTTTTTTCATATTGCTTCATTACAAAAGCAAATTTCACAGACTCGGGTCTGGACAAAGAACATAAACGCCCCGCATCATTTCAATTGTTTCCAATATCCGCCAAACTCCGAGTGTAAAAATAGCGTTCATAACAAAAGCCAACCGCTGACAATTGAGACAACAACAGACAACACAAAAGCCACACCTCGCCACTGCCTTTCAATATCCGCCAGCCTAAACTCCAAGTTTAATTAGGTTACGTTAGGTAAGATTTGTCAGGCAACAGGACAAGTGTTTCCTAACGCAGGTTTTCAGTCATGTGATACCCGCAGCTGGAGCATTTGGTCATTTGACCGAGGCCTTCCACTGGTGTACTCCGTCCAACCTTTTAAAAATTATGGTTATGATTCAGTACAAGAACCAACTGACGCCAATAATAATCGCAAGTTTAATTCAATACAAGAACCAACTAACGAGAATAATAATCGCAAGTTTAATTCAATACAAGAACCAACTGACGCCAATAATAATCGCAAGTTTAACTCAATATAAGAACCAACTAACGCCAATAATAATCACAAGTGATAATATAAACATCACGAGGACAATATTACTGGCCTTCCAATAACCGCATAATTTGAGATTAACATTCTTGAAGAAGCGATTATCTCTGAGTTAATATTGTTATTATTTATCTATTTATTTCCTTATATCGGCCTGCCCCAGGGCGCTACATTAGGGCCGTCCATGTTTTATACCGAGGCGCTGTATAAAAAACTGCATCAATATTACTAGTACGTCTGAGAGAGACTGAGGGAGGTTAAGACTTTCAAATGAACTAAGGTAGGTAACAATTCTTAGTTTGTAAATACAAGTGGGAACACTTAACTTAACCTTGTACAAAATATTTATTTATTTACTGAGAAAGAGAGAGAGAGATAAGTTTATAGTAATGAAGGAAAGAGTGTAAAGAAAGTAGAGGAAGAGGAGAAGTGAAGGAAAACTTCCACGTAATTGGATGGAAAAGGGAGAGAGTGAAGGGGAAAGGAACAGAGAGGAAAGGGAGAGTGTAGGAAAGGGCGGAATAAAGAGAGACGGAGAATGAAGAGAGGGAGAGTGAGGGGCGGAAGTAAGGGAGGAGTTGAAAAGGAGCCTGAATAAAGGTCAAGCGAGGGAAGGCCGAATAAAGAGAGAGAGGGAGAGTGAAGGGAGGAAGGCACAGCAAAGGGAGTCAAGGGGCGGCTAAGGGGAAGAGGAGGGAGGGGGGAACTAAGGGACAGTATCTATGGGTAATTGACTTTTCGCCTCACATTTCACAAATCTTCGTCCAGGGAGACTAACTAGTCTGGAGATCAAGGGTGCTGAACGATGATAAACGAAACGTTGTGGAAATGTTTCTGGAACGTTATGTTGTTGGTGCTCCATATAACTTGTATAAAAAAAAGTGCCGTTGACTTGGTATTGGCAGTGGTGGTAGTTGTAGTTGTGATAGTGATGGTAGTTGCAGTGGTGATAATGGTAGTAGTCGTATTGGTCAGGGTAAACGTAGCGAAGGTGGTGGTGTTAGTATTGGTGGTACAAGTTGCAGTGGTGATAATGGTGGTAGTCGTAGTGGTGTTAGCAGTGTTACTGTCTACTTATGTAGTACACTTAAATAATCCCACCTACTTTACAGTAAGGGTCCCTTCTAGCTGTGACGATTATCTAGGTGTACTACCCAAGTACACAGTAACACTACTAATAGTAGTAGTAGTGGTTACCTGGAGGTTATTCCGGGGATCAACGCCCCCGCGGCCCGGTCCACGACCAGGCCTCCCGATGGATCAGGGCCTGATCAACTAGGCTGTTACTGCTGGCCGCACGCAGTCCGACGTACGAGCCACAGCCCGGCTGATCCGGCACTGACTTTAGGTATCTGTCCAGCTCTCTCTTGAAGGCAGCCAGGGGTTTATTGGCAATTCCCCTAATGCTTGATGGGAGGCTGTTGAACAGTTTTGGGCCCCGGACACTTATGGTGTTTTCTCTTAGTGTACCAATGGCGCCCCTACTTTTTATTGGCGGCATTTTGCATCGCCTGCCCAGTCTTTTACTTTCGTAGGGAGTGATTTCTGTGTGCAGATTTGGGACCATTCCTTCCAAGATTTTCCAAGTGTAGATTATGATATATCTCTCCCTCCTGCGTTCCAACGAGTACAAGTCAAGTGCTTCCAAGCGTTCCCAGTAGTTAAGGTGCTTGACAGAACTTATACGTGCAGTAAAGGATCTCTGTCCACTCTCTAGATTTGCGATTTCACCTGCTTTGTGGTAATGGTGGTATTTGTAGTGGTGGTAGTGAATGAGCCATACTGGTGGGGGTGGTAATGCATTCGTAGCAGTGGTGGTGGTTGTTGTCGTAGAGTTAGCAATCATAATGGTAGTGGTGTTGAGAGGTGGTGGCAGTGTTGAATAGTGGTAATGGTGTTGAGTGATGGTGGTAGTGGTTATGAGGTGGTGACAGTGATGAATAGTGGTAGTGTTGAGTGGTGGTGGTAGTGGTTTTGAGGTGGTGAGTGATGAATAGTGGTAGTGGTGTTGAGTGATGGTGGTAGTGGTTATGAGGTGGTGACAGTGATGAATAGTGGTAGTGTTGAGTGGTGGTGGTAGTGGTGCTGAGTGGTGGTGGCAGCGTTGAATAATGAAAGTAGTGGTAGTCATAATGATGGTAAGAGTATATTAGTGGTAATAATGGTGGAAACACTGATATTATGAGGTATCTCTCAAGTGGTACCTTCAAGTAAGAGGTTGTCTGAAGTTTTTCCAGAGTTTAGGTTACCTGATTTTTTTACCTCCAAGGTTTCTTTTCATTAACCCAGAATGATTTTGCTAAGTTTTTAAAGTGCCTGATTTTTTTTCCATAGTTTTTGTTTATAACTTCATCCGATGGGATTCAAATTACCAGCACTGGTGAACTTTGAACCAGCGAAACACTGATCCAACTATCAGCGTGTGCTTGTGGCCTCTCTGGTTAATACCATCATTCTCGGCTTTGGTTTCCCAGCGATATTATTCTCGTTACAATCAAAACCATGCGCTAAACCCACAATTATTATTATATTATTATTATTATTATTATTATTATGGAGAGCGCTAAACCCGTAGGGGTTATACAGCGCCTGGGGGGGTAAGGATGGAAGGCATTCGGGTTCAATGCAGGGGACTGGAGCACAGATCTAATTCTCTAGATCAAGAGTCCTTCACCTCCCCTTGAAGGGCTAAACCCACAAGGTTCCCAGTGATAACTTGGGATTCTTACTGTGCAGGTGCAAATTTGTCAGCCTTATTTTTTTTAAAATGATTTAGTTTATTTTCCGTGAAATAAATCTACTTTATGTGAACGACTGCGATCTTTTGACTGATCATCTGACAGGACGATAACTAATAAATTTACACCGCGTAGATTAAAACAAATGCAATTTGATAATATATAAATAAATGTTAGATTAGTAATAACTGGAGAATGCCTAGTGTGATCGACTTCAAACTTTGTGATGGTGGGCTTTGTTCAATGGTCAATGGAAGGTTTGCAATTGTTTTGAGCTGTGAAAGTTAAATTGCCAGTTTTATTAAATTGTTTTCCATGCAAACACTAGAGGAAGCCTATTTGACTTCAAACCCTAAACGCTGGTGTATCATACTTAGAGAAAAATATGAATTGATTCTGGGCTATGTGCCAATTGGTGGGTGGTGGTGGTGGTGGGGAGAGGGAGAGAGGGAGGGAGGGAGGGAGAGAGAGAGAGAGAGAGAGAGAGAGAGAGAGAGAGAGAGAGAGAGAGAGAGAGAGAGAGAGAGAGAGAGAGAGAGAGACAGACAGACAGAGAGAGACAGACAGAGAGAGAGACAGAGAGACAGAGACAGACAGAGACAGACAGAGACAGAGAGACAGAGAGACAGAGACAGAGAGACAGAGAGAGAGAGACAGAGACAGAGAGACAGAGACAGAGACAGAGAGACAGAGACAGAGACAGAGACAGAGAGACAGAGACAGACAGAGAGAGACAGACAGAGAGACAGAGAGAGACAGACAGACAGACAGAGAAATTTAAGTGAGGTAGATCAGGGATTGAGCGGAACACCAAACAAGCATTACTTAGCATATATATAAAACCATTTCTTCTCGATAGAGCTATGAAATTGTGGGAACCAACCACACACACACACACACACACACACCACGGAGGTGAACGGACATCACAGCCTGGAGAATGGACGTCTGCCTGTTGATAGTGAAGGCAGTGGAGCGATATATGTGAGTGGTGTCCCAAAATATATGATAAATTAGTATGAAAAATTACTAGGGTAAGAAAATTTGTATGTACACTAAAAGAAAAACTGTGACGGACATGGGTAGAGCAGCCCACTGTTTACATTATGGCTGAAGACACGTTAAAACATGACTATGTTTTTACACCAGCAGGAAAGACAACTGTTGCAGTGATGGATACAATGACTAAATTGAAATAAAATCAGGTAAGGCAGGAAGAAATGGTAGAAAATTAAAAAAAAAATGCAACTTTTAAAACTGGACTGAAAATAAAGAAGGATTCAATACAGAAAATACTAAAAGCGCAAGATGATGTAATAAAGACAAGAGAGGAGGAGAAGCAGAAATTGTCTAAAAAAAAAAATGAGATGTAAAGAGACGAAAGGGCTGGAAGAATACAAAACAAATAGTTATGTAGGAAAACTAAACAAAAGAAAGAACCAGAGTAACAGGTAAAGCTAGCTCAGAACAACTCTGAAAATTTTAACAAAAGCTTTAAAAAGGAGAGTAAAGCGATGGAAGGGTATAGAGCTCAATAAAAAAATACAGAACGATGGATGGTAGTGGCAAGAGGATTTATTACTAGAGCTAATAGTCTGGAAATTAAATAACTGTAAATAAGTCCAAGTTATTGAGGAACACTGTAGACAGAAAAATAGGTTAGGTAAGGTTCGTCAGGAAACAGGACAAGTGTTTCCTGACGCGGGTCTTAGAACAGAAAAACAGTTATTGTTTGACTGTGCAAAAAAAAAAAAAAAAAGAACAGAAAGAAGCAAAGCAGAACACATAAACGAGATGGGGATAAATGGTATAAAATACTGACACGATGAAAAACTAGACACAAATACAATATAATGCGATCCTTTGCTGGCCACGTTTCGCCCACGCTGAGGCCCTTATAAAGTCAAACGATCTGTTTGCGACTTGATAAGAGCCCACTGTGTGTGTGAAACGTAGTCAATAAAGGATCGCATTATACTGCATTTGTGTCCATTTTTACATAAATGAGGTGTCGAAGTGTATAGCAAATATCAGCACTGAAGAACACTGTGAAGGCTATAGGCGAGTTGGAAAAATATAAGAAAGATAAACACAGGCCATTGTGAATAATTCTCATGCAGATTAAGCACACGGAAGAAATAATAGCAAAAGTTATGGGCATAAAGAGATTGCAGAGCTATAAGAAAACAAAACTTTTCAACGGAGAATAGGGTGGAAAATAAAATATTTTATAAACAATGCTAAGAGGTGAAATGAAGATTTATGTGAGGAAGAATGAGGCTGTTACCGACCTATCAATAGTTTCTCAAAAATAACGAACATAAAAAACAGAGGGTAAGCTAAAGCAGGTTTAAAAAGGACAAACAGTGAAATTAACATGTGATTTTTCTGTAATATTAACATACATGGAGTAAACTCAAGAAGAGAACTTGAGGCAGTATAAACGTAAAAGAAACTTAGTATAATATAGTCGAACTTAAACCAAAAACAAAAAAAATTGATTGAAATAAGGTTATATTCGAGGGAAGGTACTTACTGTGTATAAGAAAGTAAGGAAGTAGGAGGGAGAGCAATAATAGTAGAAGTAACAATACAAGCTGTAGGAATTAAAGGTTGAGTTTAGTGAAAAAATCTAAAATCTGAGAAACTCTTAGTAGTCTACGCATACAACTCACCGTGCAATAATACATGAGGGAGTAATAATAAAAACATGGTTATAAATGACCATAATTTTTAAAGGGGTGGACCGGTAAGCCAGCGGAAGGCCTCGGTCAGATGACCAAAGCTCCAAAGGCTGGTCATCATCTGAATAAGACCCCGTCAAGAAACATTTGTCCTGTTTCCTGACGAACCTTACCTAACCTAACCTACATGAGGGAGAGAAAACTTTCATAAGGTTTAAGGTTAATGAGGATTACATAACAGACTAAAGGAACTACTGATGAAAATTGACAATGAAAAGAAAAGTTATGGATATTTTTGGAGTTGGAGATTTTTACCACTGTATAAAGAAAAATTGTACAACCCATGAGGCTGGAACGGTAAAAAATAGTTTTCAATAGAATTCCTTAATGTAATGAATTTTTATGATGTATTAACCTATAAATAAATGACACGAGTAGGAAATGCAACACACTACCTACCAGACGACCAGTAGAACCTAGTACACAAGAGAAAGAAATTTTCAACACTACCTAAATCCACTTGGAAAAAGAGTTGGTGAGGAGGATGAGGGAAGGTTCAAAGCGGAACCCTTCACCCGGGAACACCACCCAGCCAATATTCCCTGAGGAAAAAAAGCTAACAGAACAGTCATATAATTCCTTAACCGGGCGTGACAATTACAGAGGCGGGAGAGACGCAGGAGTTGCAGGAGCTGGAGAGAGGAGTGTTCATTCCCCCTCCTTCCATCACGATCCATCAAGGTTTGGCTACGCCTCGTTGTACGCCACTGTGGAGAGGCTGGAAGGCGGTAAAAAACAGCGGTGTAGGGCTTCACACTCAAGGAGGAAATGTGTAAGAGTCATGGAAATTGGAGGTGTATAATGGTTAGCAGGCACCCGCACAATGGCCGAGGCTGGACCACAAATCAAAAAGGGTTGGACGAGGCAATGGCCGTGTGGACACTTGGCACAAAGACCCAGCCCATTGGGGACGTTTTCAGACAAGCCTACTTGCCCTTTTTATGTCATTTATTTATTTTTTGTGCACTTCCCTCGTTCTCATTCCGAGTTTTATCAAACAACATCGATAAAACACACAAGGGTTTCTAATAACCTCAGAAAATATCCCAAATAAATGTTAGATCGAGAGGGTATTGACAATATGAGAATGCAGCCTAGCAGAGGGCAAGAGACATGGCCGCCGTCTTTCTGAGTCATCGAGCGAGGCTGCTGTTATAAAGATGTCGCTTCCGAAGCCATCCGTAGCTAAATCTTTACACAATTGGTTCTTGGGCACGGGGTAGTGTAGCCGGCTACGACATGAACCCTAAGACGCTACGCCACAAGAGCGCATTTCCCCTGGATATAAATTAAAATGTTGGTGACAATTTGATAAAGAACTCTGGACTGCCTAGGGGCCCGGGAAAGAGCTATCGGCCTCCCTGCCTCCTAAACCTCTTCCACGAATTTGTCTACTCTCACCATTTTTGTAACACAAATCCGTATAACATTGTAACAGAATTTATATTTTTTGGGTGTTGAAGTGTTTACTTGACACGCCGGCTGGTAGGTGAGAAGGATCAAAGTAAATGTTGGAAGGTTGTTTGAAGCCGAAGTCACAAGTTTCTTACAGAGACTGAGACACAGGCAGCATTTAGCATTCTGCAGTACCAATATCAAACCTTTGATATCGGCACGCGCTGTACGACTGTATGTGTATATACGTGCTGTGTATGTCCTTGTCTGTTGTGCACACATCTGTACTAGTTGAGTCTGCTACACATATACATACGTGTACGTTTTGTGTGCACCCTAGTACATGTTGCATACAATTATGCACGTGATGTGTCCATCCTTGTACCCGTTGGGTGCACCTTCGTGCGTCTTACAGCTGTGAGTGTTACACTTACACTCGTTATGTGTGCACGTGGGTGCAGCATAAGACCAAATACATATCATGTAAATCGAAAGTGAAGCACACGGTCATGTGCACCTTGAAAGTGTATAAGTGTATGTGTGCTATGTAGTCACCTAGATGCGGTTGCTTGGGGGTTGAGCCCACTTTACCTTTTCTTCACTAGTGTTGTGGGTCCCTTGGGGTTTCTCCACTTCCTCGTGTACGTGTCGCCGTTTATGTTATTTACGTCAGTGTACGTGCTGCGTAAGGCATAGTGCACGTGTACGTGTTTTGTACGTGTACATACGTACGTGATGTGTACGACAGCAAGGGCTCATGTACGTGGCGTGCACGGACGTGTGGGTGTAGTGTAAGACCAGCAGGGGGTGTGCACTAATGGTCCTATTTTATGACGTTCCTGCACACGTAAACACTCACGCTTACAATGGGAGCGCTCACACACACGCACATGCACATGTACAAACACACACACATATACACATGGGACACAGGAACAAGGGAAGACAACTGGAAGTTGTAGGGATGGTCGGAAGTATTTCTTCAGCCTCAGAGTTGTCAGGAAGTGGAACAATCTCGAGAGTGAAGTACTGGAGGCAGGATCCATGCATAGTAAATTTAAGAAGAGGTACGATAAGTCTCTTGGAGCAAGAAAAAAGTGGACCTAGTAGCCACTAACGAAGAGGAGGGGCCAGGAGCTGTGAATCGACCCCTGCAACCACATAAAGGTGAATACACACACACACACACACACACTTGAGAACCATACCCTTCCTCTCCCCCCACCGTCAAATGGCACCAATTTATCGCGTCACAATATAATTTAAAAATGCCACAGGCGATATAATGTGGACAGGGGAGGATGTCATGGGGCCGAAGCCCAGTGTAAACACTCTGGGTTATATGATCAACCTTCAAGATTAAGACGCTATCTTCCACACCAGCCCCATGTTACTGTCGACGTATTGACATTTGCTCACGAATTGAATTCACCGATAAATGACCTATGGCCTCATTGTCTGTATCATACCTACTCGTAAAGCTGTGAATGGAAGGGGTTGTCCGCCACATCCTCGTTCAGCTCATTCCACTACTGAATCACCCGGAGTCTAAAGGCATAATTTCTAACGTTTGTGCGGTTCATATCTGTAGTTTCCATCTATATCCTCTTGTTTCTGGTCTTCTCTCGAGCAGCCTGCCTTTGTCTGCGGTAGTGATTTCTCTCAGAATTTTACACTCAGAATCATATATCCCACTCCTTTCCCTCGGTTTGCTTGTTACTTGGGTCAACAAATTCAGTTCCTTGAGTCTCTTTGGGTATTGTATTCTTCCGAGCTCCGGGGCGAGTCTTCCTGCAAGCCTCTTCTCTTTTATTTTATTTAGCAGAAATGGATATATCAGCACTGTTCTGCTACCCTGCCTGGAGGATGTTCCCGGGATCAACACGCCCACGGCCCGGTCCATGACTGTTACTGTCAACCGCACGCAATCCAATGTACGAACCACAGCCCGGGGGGAATAAAAGCTATTTCTCTGCTATATTCCATCCCACAGGAAGTACTTCTTACTTAGTTTTGAAGCCTGAGCTGGGAGACTTCAGTAGGTCAATGAACATATCGTTAAGTATTCCATTTCTTAAAATGAATATATATATATATATATATATATATATATATATATATATATATATATATATATATATATATATATATATATATATATATATATATATATATATCTTTAAACGTATAAGAGAAAATTTTAGAATGACTTAATTTCAAATGAGTTCTTAATAACTGACCAGTTTTACCTATTTAGCACATCATATTATATATATATATATATATATATATATATATATATATATATATATATATATATATATATATATATATATATATTCATATATATCCTGTCTTCCCAGGTAGACCTGCTTCTAAGTTGATAAAGTTCACTGTGTGGGCTAATCGCTGTCAATAAATGATTGCTTTATACTGCATCTATGTCTTTATCCACCCAGGGGGCTGTATTAATTGATATCAAGTCCCTGGAGGGGGCGGCAAAACCTCTTCTCAATGAAATGATATAAAAGGTATGCTTTATCTTATTAACATACTTGTCGGTATATAATACTATTGATACGCAAGTATGCCATTAAAGGCTCATCAGTAATGTAGGTAAACGGTTCAGTAATGCTGAACCTTCTCTAACATTTGCACATGCTTCATGACGTGTGGGTTCTACGTTTGGACTGCATACTCCATGATGGGCCTCATATACCCGAAGAACAAAAAAACACAATACCGTGACTGGAACAATACACAAATAACCCGTACATAGAGATGAGCTTGCGCCGGCGTTTCGGTCCGACTTGGACCATTTACAAAGTCAGAGTCAGACCGAAACGTCGTCATAAGCTCCCCTCTCCTATGTGCGGGTTATATATACATTACTCATATACCCCGTGTACAGTGACCTAAAATATTCCCCATCATATACGCAGAAAGAGCTGCTAAGTTCTTCGTGAGGCAGGCACTGAGTAAAGTGACAGCTCCCTCAGAGAAGACCTGCAAAACCTCTCAAATCTCACCATCGCCTTAATAAAGGTGACCTGGAGTCAAATGAGGAAGTCTTGCTTAAAAGAATTGTAGCTATCCTCCCCTTCCTCGGACTAAACTTGACTACTTCCTAGAAGCTGCATAACCACGACATGTTTAATGCTTCCTCCTGTATATCCTAATAAAAATAATGCGGTAATAAAAATAATAGCAAGAAAAATAATAACTATATAATAATAAAAAGATAAATAATAATAATGATAAAATAATAATAATAATAATAATTTTGGATTTCCCTGTAATTTATCACTATTTAAGAGGAAATATTTTCTGATATTTGTCAATCTCATTTTCTTCATTTCATAATAACTGTGGTCTCTTCTCAATCTTTCTTTTTCTCTATGTCTTTACTGTCGATCTACATGGTTATAAAATAACTTATATATTTATTTTCTCCTACTTATGTTATATCTCCATTTAATCAAATACACTGCAGATCTAGTTTCTTCTAATTTTCTTTTATGTTCACATTTTTCCTGGTATCAAGGAATAAGGACATATTTACTGCCTTGCTTCCTCTTACTTGTCAGCCGTTTTGTGACACGCCACTGGCACATTTTCCCATTTTATCTATATTTATATATTTTATGAGTGACAATTTTATCTATGCTTTTAATATTTTGCGAGTGAGCATCCAGGAAGATACTACCCTCGTGTCACATGAGTGTGAGACGGAAGCCTACTAAATGTTTTGCACTCTGGCAAGATTACTGTTCTTTTCTTTGTTTCAGGAAGAAGTAAGCTGACAGTTAAATCTTCCTAGCTTATATTTACACGTATCTTCACTTAATATTCAAATATCTTCATATCATATAAAAGTTTTTATTATCAGACCCCATCATCAGTGCTTTTTTTATTACTATTATATTCATGGGGAAGCGTATCTTTACTCTCCAGGTTCTTCCTCATAATTCTTATTATTGTAACATTTCCTCTCAAATCTAGTGTAAGATCTGAACCATTAACACACATAAGAGATACTCATCGCCTAGCCTGTTTTTACTTTCTCCCATTTATATTATTTGGCACTTATCTACGCTACATTCCTTCACACATTTGTCAGTCCTTATGCTGCGTTTATCCAAGTATTTCATTAAGGACCTTCATTCATATTTAATAAGAATTTTGAATTTATTTTTATCCATTCTCTGCAAAAATAATGGAAAATAGATACGTGTATATATATATATATATGCTATTTAAAGAAAATTGGGTACACCTGCTGTGTGCTGGTGCCCTACCCTATATAACAGTTACATTGTGGGAACACTCACAATATGTTGCTACCTTACTCAATATACTTACACGGAAGGAACAGAAACTAGCCACGTTTCCTTTCCACGTTTTAAAATTTGTAACATTTACTGGACAAATAATGATACTTGGTAGATAAATGATACTATTTCCTCAAAGATATCTGTCCTCTTAACAGAGATCTCATTTCTCTTACAAACAAAAGCTTCTAATAAACAACAATATCTTACCATTTACTCATCGTATAGTTTTAAATTTTGAAGTTTACATGTTCATCTTTTATTAGAAAAATCTATCAGATGAGCTTCTGTATTCCATAAAAATGTAATCAGTATAGGAGTGAGTTCAAGATGACTGTATGTAATCATACAAAATATCTGTGAGCTGCTCACAGCCTTTATAGACTGTATGTAATCATGCAAAATATCTGTGAGCTGCTCACAGCCTTTATAGACTGTATGTAATCATGCAAAATATCTGTGAGCTGCTCACAGCCTTTATAGACTGTATGTAATCATGCAAAATATCTGTGAGCTGCTCACAGCCTTTATATTGTCTGTGTCTGGACAAAATGTACTTATATGAGATCAAATATGATTACATCTCGTTCTACCGGCGCTATATGATCCTTAATGATTTAGTGCTTACCAGTAAATATAATGAATGAGTAGTGGTGGTGTGTGTGTGTGTGTGTGTGTGTGTGTGTGTGTGTGTGTGTGTGTGTGTGTGTGTGTGTGTACTCACCTAGTTGAGGTTGCAGGGGTCGAGTCCTAGCTCCTGGCCCCTGTACTCGCCTATTTGTGGTTGCAGGGGTCGATACATTGCTCCTGGCCCCCGCCTCTTCACTGAACGCTACTAGGTCCTCTCTCTCCCTGCTCCACGAGCTTTATCATACCTCGTCTAAAACTATGTATGATTCCTGCCTCCACTACATCACTTGCCAGACTATTCCACTTCCTGAAGCTCTATGACTAAATACTTTCTAACATCTCTTTGACTTATCTGAGTCTTCAACTTCTGTGTGTAATCACCTAGTTGAGGTTGCAGGGGTCGAGTCCAAGCTCCTGGCCGTGTGTGTGTGTGTGTGTGTGTGTGTGTGTGTGTGTGTGTGTGTGAGAGAGAGAGAGAGAGAGAGAGAGAGAGAGAGAGAGAGAGAGAGAGAGAAAGAGAGAATCAATGAAATAAAGTCAGACGACCAATGAAAACAAATTTTCAAATGAGCTGGCGTAGGTGACAGATCTTAACTTGTAAATACAGTAAGGAACCTTAAATCTAACCTTGAAGAACCCTGTGTAGAGAGAGACAGAGACAGAGGATGGGGAGGGGGGCATCAAAGTTATATTACATCCTACTGAAGTAATCAGCAACTGCAGGAGGCTGTGATGCTATCTGCTCAGTGATTTATGGCGAGTGATGTGGTTTCATCGCGTCATACCCTAGCGTCTCCTTTCTCTTTTGTCCTCTCAACCAGTCTGCCTGTTTGTGCTGGGAGCGTGCACTCCCACGTAGGTATAAAGTTATCAAGTTCCAGCCTATCCTCATATTACTAAGTCAAGTTTTGGACGTGATACCCGACGTCAGTTTAACTCTTCCAGAAAGTTTTTTCTCGTCCTATTTCCTTTAGGATAGGTTAGGTTACGTAAACAATCAAGAATCTCCTACATTTCACCACAGACTGGCAAATTAATAACAACGGCAGGGATACGTCTGGCAGGTGGAATAGCCTAGCAAGTGAAGTAGTGGAGGCAGGAACCATACATAGTTTTAAGAAGAGGTATGACAAAGCTCAGGAAGCAGAGAGAGAGAGGATCCAGTAGCGATCAGTGAAGAGGTGGGACCAGGAGCTGAGTCTCGACCCCTGCAACCACAATTAGGTGAGTACAATTAGGCGAGTACACACACAAGCACACACACGCACACAGATGTGAATCGACTCCTGCTACCACAAATAAGTGAGTACGTACTTACACAAAATAGACACACACACACACAAATAAAGTGACTCGACCCCTGCAACCACAAATAGGTTAGTACACAAACAAAACAGACACACACGAGATACATTCTCTCTCTCTCTCTCTCTACACAACAAAACAAACAGCCTTCGTGGCATGTAATAACTTGAGGGTAATTAAGCAAGATGTGAGCTAATTAAGAAGTGATATGTAAATTAGGGCCAATCATCCCAAGGGACAGCTGAACCATCTCATTACAGTTCGCTAATGACACCGAGGGTAGAACACCGCACTGACATAACCAACTTTAACACTTATACTAACAACGACAGTAGCGCCAACCTATATACAATAATCCAGTTCTTTAACATTCAAACAGAAAATGTTGATGACAGCTTTATCCCGCTTAGTTAGTTTGTGTGTGTGTGTGTGTGTGTGTGTGTGTGTGTGTGTGTGTGTGTGTGTGTGTGTGTGTGTGTGTGTGTGTGTACGTGTGTGTACGTGTGTGTACGTGTGTGTACGTGTGTGTGTACGTGTGTGTGTGTGTGTGTGTGTACGTGTGTGTACGTGTGTGTACGTGTGTGTGTGTGTGTGTGTACGTGTGTGTACGTGTGTGTGTGTACGTGTGTGCGTGAATGCGTGCCCGTCTGTGTCTGTACTCAGAAATTTGTACTCGTTTGTGGTTTCAAGTGTTGAGCCTCAGCTCCTGGTCCTGCCTCTTAATTATCAAAGCCCGGATTTACACCCTTCTAGCTTCAAGAGTCCCATCACACCCACTCGTTAGGCTGTGTATGGAGCCTCAAACTACATGTGCACAACCACGTAAAAGTACGAGGATACAAGCGTGTTTCTACTCATCCCTGTGTACCTGTTCATCTACCTGTGCACGTGTACAGCCATTCCGTGTAAACTTAGGAAGCCAACGGGAACTCGCATCCGCTCACGCAGGCAAAAAAATAATCTCCCACGAGTTGCCGGCTAGAGTGCAGATCGACGCAGCACTTACCCTTCTTATTTCTGGAGTGAATGGAGCTCGCATAGTGAGCAGGCAATTCCGCCTTTTTCCACGCCATTTAGATGGTTCTCCTGGCCGGCTATTGGTCACCGGGTCAGCGGTAACTCGCCCACTTGGTAGACGTGCTTTAATAAACTTGATGACATCCTGATATGTAATACTCACAAGTTGTGGTTAAACAGACATGAGCAAGCACGAAGGTCTGGTTCACAGGTGGTGGGGAGCCTTTATATGTTCGAAGGCCGCATTAAAGTTAGCTGTGATCTAACAAGGCCGTATTAAAGTTAGCTGTGATCTAACAAGGCAGCATTAAAGTTAGCTGTGATCTAACAAGGCCGTATTAAAGTTAGTTGTGATCTAACAAGGCCGTATTAAAGTTAGCTGTGATCTAACAAGGCCGCATTAAAGTTAGCTGTGAACTAACAAGGCCGTATTAAAGTTAGCTGTGAACTAACAAGGCAGCATTAAAGTTAGCTGTGAACTAACAAGGCAGCATTAAATTTAGCTGTGAACTAACAAGGCCGCATTAAAGTTAGCTGTGATCTAAGGCCGCATTAAAGTTAGGCGTGGTCATGGACCGGGCCGCGGGGGCGTTGATCCACGGAATAACCTTCAGGTAAGATCTAATAAAGCCGCATTAAAGTTAGCTGCAATGTAATAAGGCCGCATTAAAGTTAGCTGCAATGTAATAAGGCCGCATTAAAGTTAGCTACAATGTAATAAGGCCGCATTAAAGTTAGCTGCAATGTAATAAGTCCGCATTAAAGTTAGCTGCAATGTAATAAGTCCGCATTAAAGTTAGCTGCAATGTAATAAGGCCGCATTAAAGTTAGCTGCAATGTAATAAGGCCGCATTAAAGTTAGCTGCAATGTAATAAGGCCGCATTAAAGTTAGCTGCAATGTAATAAGGCCGCATTAAAGTTAGCTACAATGTAATAAGGCCGCATTAAAGTTAGCTACAATGTAATAAGGCCGCATTAAAGTTAGCTACAATGTAATAAGGCCGCATTAAAGTTAGCTACAATGTAATAAGGCCGCATTAAAGTTAGCTACAATGTAATAAGGCCGCATTAAAGTTAGCTACAATGTAATAAGGCCGCATTAAAGTTAGCTACAATGTAATAAGGCCGCATTAAAGTTAGCTACAATGTAATAAGGCCGCATTAAAGTTAGCTACAATGTAATAAGGCCGCATTAAAGTTAGCTACAATGTAATAAGGCCGCATTAAAGTTAGCTACAATGTAATAAGTCCACATTAAAGTTAGCTACAATGTAATAAGTCCACATTAAAGTTAGCTACAATGTAATAAGTCCGCATTAAAGTTAGCTACAATGTAATAAGTCCACATTAAAGTTAGCTACAATGTAATAAGTCCACATTAAAGTTAGCTACAATGTAATAAGTCCACATTAAAGTTAGCTACAATGTAATAAGTCCACATAAAAGTTAGCTACAATGTAATAAGTCCACATTAAAGTTAGCTACAATGTAATAAGTTCACATTAAAGTTAGCTACAATGTAATAAGTCCACATTAAAGTTAGCTACAATGTAATAAGTCCACATTAAAGTTAGCTACAATGTAATAAGTCCACATTAAAGTTAGCTACAATGTAATAAGTCCACATTAAAGTTAGCTACAATGTAATAAGTCCACATTAAAGTTAGCTACAATGTAATAAGTCCACATTAAAGTTAGCTACAATGTAATAAGTCCACATTAAAGTTAGCCACAATGTAATAAGTCCGCATTCAAAAAAATTTGATTAGATATACAGCAAAATATTCTAAAAAAGTTAATCATTATATGTCAAGAAAAATAATTCATTCAGAAGGCCGCACTTAATGCCCTAAAAGGCCGCACTTAATGCCCTAAAAGGCCGCACTTAATGCCCTAAAAGGCCGCACTTAATGCCCTAAAAGGCCGCACTTAATGCCCTAAAAGACCGCACTTAATGCCCTAAAAGGCCGCACTTAATGCCCTAAAAGGCCGCACTTAATGCCCTAAAAGGCCGCACTTAATGCCCTAAAAGGCCGCACTTAATGCCCTAAAAGGCCGCACTTAATGCCCTAAAAGGCCGCACTTAATGCCCTAAAAGGCCGCACTTAATGCCCTAAAGGGCCGCACTTAATGCCCTAAAGGGCCGCACTTAATGCCCTAAAAGGCCGCACTTAATGCCCTAAAAGGCCGCACTTAATGCCCTAAAAGGCCGCACTTAATGCCCTAAAAGGCCGCACTTAATGTCCTAAAAGGCCGCACTTAATGCCCTAAAAGGCCGCACTTAATGCCCTAAAAGGCCGCACTTAATGCCCTAAAAGGCCGCACTTAATGCCCTAAAAGGCCGCACTTAATGCCCTAAAAGGCCGCACTTAATGCCCTAAAAGGTCGCACTTTAATGCCCTAAAAGGCCGCACTTAATGCCCTAAAAGGCCGCACATAATGCCCTAAAAGGTCGCACTTAATGCCCTAAAAGGCCGCACTTAATGCCCTGGAAGGCCACACTTAATGCCCTGGAAGGCCGCACTAATGCCCTGGAAGGCCGCACTTAATGCCCTGGAAGGCCGCACTTAATGCTTTGGAAGGCCGCACTTAATGCCTTGGAAGGCCGCACTTAATGCTCTGGAAGGCCGCACTTAATGCCCTGGAAGGGCGCACTTAATGCCCTGGAAGGGCGCACTTAATGTTCTGGAAGGCCGCACTTAATACCCTGGAAGGCCGAACTTAATGCCCTTGAAGGGCGCACTTAATGGCCTGTAAGGCAGCACTTAATGCCCTTGAAGGCCGAACTTAATGCCCTGGAAGGCCGCACTTAATGCCCTTGAAGGGCCCACTTAATGCCCTGGAAGGCCGCACTTAATGCCCTGGAAGGGCGCACTTAATGCCCTGAAAGGCCACACTTAATGCTCTGGAAGGCCGCACTTAATACCCTTGAAGGGCGCACTTAATGCTCTGGAAGGCCGCACTTAATGTTCTGGAAGGCCGCACTTAATGCCCTTGAAGGGCGCACTTAATGCCCTGGAAGGCCGCACTTAATGCCCTTGAAGGGCGCACTTAATGCTCTGGAAGGCCGCACTTAATGTTCTGGAAGGCCGCACTTAATGCCCTTGAAGGGCGCACTTAATGCCCTGGAAGGCCGCACTTAATGCCCTTGAAGGGCGCACTTAATGCCCTGGAAGGCCGCACTTAATGGTCTTTAAGGCCGCACTTAATGCCCTTGAAAGGCGTACTTAATGCTCTGAACGGCCACACTTAATACCCTTGAAGGGCGCACTTAATGCCCTTGAAGGGCGCACTTAATGCTCTGGAAGGCCGCACTTAATGCCCTTGAAAAGAGCACTTAATGCTCTGGAAGGCCGCACTTAATGCCCTGGAAGGCCGCACTTAATGCCCTTGAAGGGCGCACTTAATGCTCTGGAAGGCCGCACTTAATGCCCTTGAAGGGCGCACTTAATGCTCTGGAAGGCCGCACTTAATGCCCTTGAAAAGCGCACTTAATGCCCTGGAAGGCCGCACTTAATGCCCTTGAAGGGTGCACTTAATGCCCTGGAAGGCCGCACTTAATGCCCTTGAAGGGCGCACTTAATGCTCTGGAAGGGCGCACTTAATGCCCTTGAAGGGCGCACTTAATGCTCTGGAAGGCCGCTCTTAATGCAATTGTCGTTGTAGAAATAAAAGATTTAGAAACGTTTTATACGATCGAAACGCATCAAGACAAACTCTTAATGTAAACTATAAAAAAGTATTAAATTCGTGGGACAGAGCTAAACCCGAAAGTGCCATACAGCGCCCGTGGGGGTGGAGGAAGGTGATCAAGTTTGATTAAAGTGGAAATGTACCTGCAATTCCTGGGATCAAGAGCACTTCACTGCCATCAAGGGACTCCTCCTTCCACCCTTTAAAGGCATTTTGTACCAAAAACTAACTTAATCTAACCTAGCAATCTATGCTAACATGTCCTAGCCTTTCCTAGCAATCCATCCTAACATAACCTAATATAGCAATCTATCCTAGCATAAGCCTACCCTAACTTAACAATCCATCCTAACATAACCTAACAATGTATCCTAGCATAGCCTAACCTAACCTAGCAGTCTATCATATCATAGCCTACCCTAACTTAGCAGTCTATCCCAACATACTCTAACCTAACCTAGCAATCTATCCTAGCATAGCCTAACCTAACTTACCAATCTATCCTAACACAGCCTAGCCTAGCCTAACCTAACCTAGTAGTCGAACCTAAACCTTCGTAAAATTTCCGTAATAAAGTAGCTTAACTGACATATCTATCCTTGAATCTTCTAGGAAATGGATGCGGCCCTCACATGAAATTATGGATTCATTTTTATGTAGGTTACACACTTTACAGTGACAAGAATTTCAAAAATGTTTAAAGCCATTTCACACCAAAACCTTTCACTTCTGGTGCGAATGATTTATGTGGATATAACTGGCAACTGCGGCCCTCCTTTAAATTTGGCTTTTCAAATTGGCCGTTTAATACGAAAAGGTTGGGGGACTACTGCTTTAGTGACATAAACGATGGGATACTCTGAATCTTCAAGTAGTCCCTTACATGTATCCCTCGGTACCGCTTCTCTGGTGCGCGCTGTCAATGACCTTGCTGTCAGTCCAATTACGTCTATCAATCGCCTCTATACCGCAATTTGGCTGTTTTAACTCGCATGCCGAGAGACTCAAAGGACAACTGAGACAACTAACGACGTATGAAGCGCACAAAACGTAGCAATAAACAGTGGGTTATTCCTCACAAAAGAAGCAAGAATGCTTTTTGTCTTGCGCGCATGCGCTGCACGGACGATGAACTTGTAGTGTTGCTGTCTTCCTTGTTTTACGTCTCTCTCATTCTATCAATCTATCTCTGTTTGTGTGTGTCTCTCTCTCTCTCTTGCTCTCTCTCCCGTAAGCCAATCTCTCTTATGCTAGGCTCTCACTCATTCGCTAATCCCACATACACTAATCTCCCTCTCATAAGTTAATCTCACTCTCCTGTATGCCTGTCTGTATCACTCCTATATTATTTTAGTTCACAGCAGATAGCCTTGACAAATCATCATTATTATTATAGCTACAGAAAGAGATTTTCCCCGTGCGAATTTAAGACGAATAAGGGACATAAATGCCAAAGCAGTGATAAACATCTTTAGTTAATATGGAAACATTTTCACAGCATCCAAACGTTTCGAAGTATCAAACTCCATTATCAGTGATATTATTATCATGGAGTAGAATCAGAACCAGAAGAGACTCACAGGATCCACTAAGGGCGAAGGGGAAGTGGAGATAGGTGAAGAATAGGTGGGGATGGAGTAGCGCTGAACCTGTAGGGAGCATATAATCCAAGGGACTGGAAGGTATTCCAAGAAAGAGGACTGATCCAATACCATGGAAGAAGAGGCCCTCGCCAACAACACATAACAAGTATGGCAAGTACTTTATAGTATTAATATTGCATCTGGTATTTTTTACTCGAAATTTCTATATACAAGTTCTAAACTGTGTTGGTCCAGAGCTGGATATTGTTTATTATACTCCAGGTCATTGTTAATGACTTTCCCAACGTCATTTTCTTCCTGTCTCGGCAAGTGAGTTTCCAAAGATTTTATAACAATATCTGACACTGGTACATCCAAAATGCATGACTATGCATACCTCCCTCACTCCCTATCGTATTCCTTCTTATATCCCTCCTACCTGCCTTCATCCTCATTCTCTGCACCATTCCTTCTCCCTCCAATGACCTAGGAGATGGGAAACCAACTAATAGTAAACCTCAACTCTACTGGAAAGAAATTTATGAAGTATCCCAAGCTACCCATAGAGAACTGTTTGCACCTGTCTACATGTAAATTCTTCTTTCAAATCTCTCACCACTGGTCCAGCCTATATTAATACCTCCACGTCTTTGACCACTGGTCCAGCCTATATTAACACCACGTCTTTGGCCACTGGTCCAGCCTATTTTAATACCTCCAAGTCTGACCACTGGTCCAGCCTATTTTAATACCTCCACGTCTTTGACCACTGGTCCAGCCTATTTTAATACCTCCACGTCTTTGGTCACTGGTCCAGCCTATTTTAATACCTCCAAGTCTTTGACCACTGGTCCAGCCTATATTAATACCTCCACGTCTTTGACCACTGGTCCAACCTATATTAACACCTCCACGTCTTTGGTCACTGGTCCAGTCTATCTAACTAATACTTCTATTTTTTATTACATATGTTCCATCTTGTCCACTGATATTCTACTAATCCAACTGAATTTACTGAGGCGACAGGTGACTATTACTGCTATTATTCTCATGGGTAACAGCTAAATCCATAGGGGTCATATAGCGCAAGTGGAAGGGAGAAAATCAGGTTCGACAAGAGAAGGGAAGGGTAGCTCCGATATCTTGGATCGGTAAGCCCTTCACCTGTGTGAGGGGTTGCGAGAACGGGCTGCAACACGGCACAGTATCAACTCACGTGCGCTCAAACAGTGGTTTGACAAGCAAAACTTGTCAATATATAGGGTAGAACTAAGATTAGATAGTGCAAAGCAAGCCGTTATTTGGACAACGTTTCGCCCCCGTGAATGAAGCATTTACAAAATGAGTCAATGCTGTAAGTGTCTCTGTTGTACAGTGAGCTGCTTGTGTGCAACGGCCTGGGTAGGGTGGCACTGTCACTCTACCCTCTAGACCCAGGACCTGGCACTGATAATATCCAGACTACTCGCACGCTCCCCTCACCGCCTCTTAACCTTACTTTATAACACGGGGAGTGACAGAAGATGATCATAGCTTTATAATTTTAATTAACTATCGCGTTCTAAAACATTTAGCAAATCCCAAACTGAATGCCTTTTAATTTTAGTTCCGTGAGAGAGAATTATATTTTCGACTGAACTTGATATCAACTTTTAATGGCAATACAGTAAATAACACTATGTGAAAAATCTGTGAAAGATTTTCAGACGTTTTAAACACCTGAAGCCAATGTTTTCTTCTACCCGGAGTTGTCTGTTGATCGGTCGAAGTATTCCAAAAATTTGTGAATTACTGTAGTTGTTGGGAGAAGTTTGTGGACGAGAATACATGTTTATGTGTGTCTGAGAAGTGTATGGTAGCTGATGGGAGTATGTTGAGTCTTGTGAAATATCGCAGGTGAGTCTTACAGAACCATCGTTAGTGCAAGGTGGACGTGGAGACCGAACAACAGGTGGAGGAGGGTGGCTGCGACAGGTGGAGCTCCCCTTCAGGACACCACATGTGCATCCTGTTTCCTCTGCTTCGACGGCCTGCACAGTGACACCTGATGGGTGAAACATTGTCCCTGGATGGCAGACACGTCAAGCGTCACCCTTCCAGCTCGTGTACCCATCAGGAGGAGCCGGCCCCCCTGCAGGGCTCCCAACGAGGCACCAGAAGGTTGTCCTGGAGCCTGGCCACCCACGCCTGTACTCTCCGTCGTGCCGCTTTGATTCACAGCTAATTGCCTTGGAGGGTCATTGGCGGGGTCGTCACTAGAACAATGGACATCTCTGAACTCTGTAGGGCTCCCTGACAGCACCACAAAGCACCAAGAGACCCTACAGATGAAGAGGAGCTGACACCATGGGGACGCAGAGGGCCATCAGAGGGGGCGCAAGGCAGGGCCCACTGCTTCACTTATCGCGTCCTCCCAACATACAACGCCTCAGAATGTCTCTTCTCAGAGGAAGAAAAGTGTGCAGATTGAAATCCAGCCAGAAATACGTGCGTTTGGCTGAATCGATTGAAATTCACGGCGCAAAGCCTTTGAAAAGAAGAGGTGGAGTCCCACGCGTGGGCCTAGGTAAGTGGCTGGCATTAGTGTTGCCTGAATGGTCTGAGACCCAACCCTCCCGTTCCTACTCACTTCTCAAGGGTGAAAATCGTAGCCTATAACGAGTCTCATATTGTCCCACTTCTTCTGACTCAAAAAATAAATGAGTGAGACCGTCCAGTTGTGAATCCGTTGTTTTGTTGTGATGGCTGTCACTAGCGGAACCAATATGTTGATGGGCTCCCCGCGTGGCACCCTCGTCTCACTCGTCTAGTAATCAATACTTTGACAAGTTTCACTGATTGCTCAACCTTCCTCTTCATTTGTTCAAAGCTTTCGTTCCAAATCAGTTCAGCTGACTCTTGGCGTCTGAGGTGTCAATTCACTGACATATCACCTGGTCTTCGCCTCATCCTCGAGGATCTGCCTATGGCAGACTTAGACTTGTTCTTGGAGCTCCTAACAATAGATGCCGATGCTCTCTTGTACATTACTATAAATTCAAGTAAATCTTCTATATGTTTAAGGAAAAAGACTTGAAATTTCAAGTACCCGAGATTACATCATCCTGATACAATGTTTTCATCAGGCTAGCCATTTTGAATGCTCTCACTGGTTGGTTAATTGGGTTTAAATCCTATAGACTACACGAGCTTTTAAGACTGCATGCACTCTGTGTATTACCGTACAGCAAAAGGTATCACCAGACATGCAATAAGGGAGGCAAGCATGATATTTTTTTTTTTGTATCCATGTGGAGAAAATCTTTACTTGTAACTGTAAGCATACTACACCTCTAAGTGTGCACTAATTCTTCGTCAACAATGAACCCAATAATGAATTCTGAACTTAATCTTTTACTGAAAAACAAAAAACAAAAAAACAAAAAATGTTAACGAGATGCACAGTGGTCCGGTTTGTTTACATTGGTAGGGAGCATGCGCAATCCGAGCCTTACTTGTTGGTAGACTCGTTCCTCAGAGCCAGCCCAGCCGTGAGTACGCCCCATCTCGCCCAGGATTTGCAAACCGACTGTGGTTACTTCTTTTTTTATTATCAGATTGCATCGCCGTCCTAAAACGTTCTCAATTAGTATGCTGGAGCTTTCAGTCACCTGAGGGTTTAAACTTTAAATACAGTCAACATTTCAAGGAAAAGGGCAATTATTAACTTGATTATTTCGAAGCTTTCTAATTAAAGTAGGTTCCGTACTTGTTGAAGCTCTTTTATTGGTTGAATTGTATACCGTGTTTGTTGAAGCTTTCTCATTGCTTAAATTAAATACCGCACTTGTTGAAGCCCTTTAAATCATATGCATGTCAAGTAATTTGTGTGTGTGTGTGTGTGTGTGTGTGTGTGTGTGTGTGTGTGTGTGTGTGTGTATTATGTAAGCCTTTTCATTCTCAAATGACTTTGAAAAACATATGAGAGACTGAATAAGACTACATTGCGCATGACAACCTTCTCGCCTCTTCAAGATGAACAAAATCAGAAAATTCATCATCACAAAATTTAAACTCTGATATCACTTATATTTATGGGGAAGCGCTAAACCTAGAATATACGAAGCAATCAGGCCTGATCCCAGGAAGAGAGTATACCTGGAGTATACGAGTAGCTTTAATTCTTTGAATCAGGAGCCCTTCACTAGCGTCAAGGCACACTTTGATGGGCCACATATCGAGAGGTTGCAGTCACGTGAATCACGCAACTACGTCCACCATTTTGGAGGTCAAACACACTATTTTCACTTAACTATTCGATCTGATAAAGTTATAAAGGGTTATGAGTGGAACAAACTCCAATGAGGCGAGATCTATGTATAGTCTTAAAAGTAGGCTGGACAGATGCATGAGTGGGTGAGTTGGACCTGCCTAGCATGGGCCAGTAGACCTGCTGCAGTGCTGCTCCTTTCTTATGTTCTTGTTTGTGGTGTACAGGTTATCAACAGCATTAATGATACTAGTGTGATCGACAGACTTTAAACCCCATTAACCAGCCAACCAACCAGAGAAACACAAAAATACTCAATTATTTTTTCTAAGAGGAATCATATTTGGGAATACTGAGCATGTATAATAAGGATTTATATGTAAACTAAGGTATACACTGAAAATAACGAGAAATGTCTTAAAGTAAGTGTGTTTGGGTGAGATTTAAGTTAAAACTAGGGCAAAAATATTAGCTTTTCTTGTATACCTATTGAGGTAACAACGAATTTACACAGAAAATGTATAGTAATATACTGGCTAATCATATTCATATTAAGGTATGTCTTACATTATTTTTTATGAATTACCCCGGAAAATAGTATTTGATATATATATATATATATATATATATATATATATATATATATATATATATATATATATATATATATATATATATATATATATATATATATAATCAATGGATGGAGTTACTATGCCTTGAGACTTAATATTAAGAGTTTAAGCCTGAATCAATATGTAAGATATATGGGTAAAGCAGAATATCATTAATGACGAGATGTTTCGCCTGCTTGGCTAGTGTTTTCAATATAATACATAGGCAATTCTTTTGCCGTAGACAGTGGAAAAAGTGAAGAGCTAATTTTAAGGTGTTCAATTCCTTAGCCTTGATATGTATTGTTCCCTCCCTTAGCCTTGATCGTTCTTAAGCAGGGTCATGAGGATGAAGATAGAGAAGAGATGCAACAGTTGACGACAGCATCACAGGTGGCGAACCTACTAACAGAAGTAAGTCAAGCATAAGTTGACCCAGCGGTTGTCAACAGAGCTGATGCTGCGTCAGACAAGCATCATTAATACATTTATGGTATACAATACTGAGACGTCGCCTCATCAGTAAGATACCCAGGTGCTGCATGTCTTATTCATCAACTTGTCGGTACTGTATACTATTAACGTAATGGTGTTTGGAAATTTTTTGGGATGTGCGGATGGCATTTCTGAGTGTTCGTTATAGCGTATATGATGAAGGAGAATTATAATATACCTAAGTTAACATTTATTGGCAGGCGCTATCGCAAAAGGCCTTAAATGGTGTATATGCAATATCTAAGAGAGTTCTTACATAGATAAACAATCTTATGTGATATAAAATGTCTATCTTGTGATGATTTAGAAGAAAGTATACTGAACACTAATACAGACTGGAAAAATTGTGCAGCTCTGTAACAAATATATGATATTCTGCTTTTTTATCGATGGTATATAACATACATTAGGAGAAATATAGAGGAAATATGTTTCGGATCATTCTATTCCCTCTCTCCTACCATATTCCCTCCCTCTCTATTACCTTCCTTCTTTATCTCTATATTTTAAATTATATGACAAAAGGAAAATATTCAACCTATTAAAAGTAAATAGTATAGAGTAATTAACTTTCAAAATATATAATTTCTTTATTTGGAATACTCATTTATTAATTGTTCATACACACTTCTATAAACATCTTTTGATGGAAAAAACTTTACTGAATGCGGTATGCTGAATAATATTTGTTTTGAATGTACTACATCAATGTAATACATATACATTGAGCTGATATTTTGAATTTACGTGTATGTATTAGATATGTTTATAATATATTGTGCATTTTTAGAATATACAAATATTTTTTGTATTTTTTTTACTGAATAATACAAGTTAAAATGTATATATATTTTTCATTACCATTGTATATCTTTGTTACCTGTTTTGCAAATATGTTTTTGCAAAAGAAATATCACAATTCAAATGACTCTCCGAACTGCAACCTCCCCAACTTTCATAAAGAATAAGACACAATATCGTGACTGGAACAATACACAAATATTCCGCGCACAGAACGAAACTTAAGACGCCGTCATAAATTTCATTCTAAGTGCGGATTATTTGTGTATTTTTCACCGTTCCTTCAGCGCAGAAACTTTATCATCCACCTCCAGGCCTGAATTAAAGCTACCTGGCTGCCCTCACTCTTCTTCAAAAATATTACCTTACACACCAACAGCAGGTCAAGCCATAAAACTCATTTGCCTCCACTAACTCTGATCTACTAACTTTTATTTTGTTACAATATATTACAGAGGAAAATTATTTTAAAACTACGAATTAGTATGAGGAAAATTCCTTAGTGTAATGCTGATTATATTTTATGACTGTGGGACCTGCCTTGGAGGGTCCAAGAGCTTGAGCCTTCCCAACTTCCCCACTTTGCGGGGAACATGACTGGAATACCCACCCCTCGAACTGCAACTTGAACAGACGGACCCAAGAGCTTAAGACTCCTCAACGCTCTCCCCTTTACCAAACCAAGAGCCGGAGCTTCCCTACTTCTCTCCACCAGTCTTCAACCCATCCTGTTTACCCACGCCCACGCCCGTCTGTCTATCCGGGTCGCGGGTACGCGTGCGCGCGAGAAAGCCTGACAGTATGACCCTCAACTGAGATAGCTCATACTGCTAGGATGGAGGTCCCAGGTCCCAGGGAAAGATATCGTACAATGGCTACCCTACCGATGTTTCGCCCCATCATTATCGTTATCACCCATCATTATAACCTAGTCATTATCATTATTATTACTACTATATCACCATCCAGTCATTATTGTGGCTATCACTTCTCATTTTCATCACCCAGTCTTTATCATGATTATCACTAATTATCATCATTACCCATCATCATCAGTCATTATCATTATTATTATCAAGAATCATCATCCACTCGTGATTATTAGCACTCGTTATCATTACTCAAAACCCTCATCACATATCTTGCTCTCATGAACCTGTGAGGCATTTACAATATAGTAAAAAAAAATAGCTGCATCCCATATAAGGCATGGTTTCACTTGAGTTCTAATATTAATACGGGTAATATTATTATTACTGAATGCAAAAAATAGCTAAACCCATGTGAGTCATTCAGTACATGGAGTTGTTGCAGCTCAAGCCTCCATCCGTTCAACACGGCTGGCTCTTGAACTAACTAGGCTGTGTTCAATACTGTATTAGTATGCACAGTGTCAAACCTTCATTTGGTGCAAAGTTAGTTTTACTAAAGCTGTCTCAATAATTCTAGCTTCTAAATCCAAGGTAACATTGTAGGAGAAATATAACAGTAATTCTAGCATCTAAATCTAAGGGGAATGTTGGAGAAATCCAATAGTAATTTTAGGAACTCAATCTAAGGTAACTGTTGTGAAAATATAAAAGAAAATGGTAGCAACTGTGTTGGAAGATCACAAAATCTTAACTGTCACAAGTGTAATAAAAAATTATAATAAGAACTTTCCAAATAAGAGATGACAAGAAAATTGTGATACTGTTTACGGCACTTGTATTTTCTAGACTGGAACATTTGGACCTACCTGTGGCTGGTTTTTGTTGTCTACTCTGTTCTGTGGCTTACCTGTGGCTGGTTTCGAGAATTCTACTTTCGAAGACTGGTTCTTGACCAGGCTTCCCTGGCATGATCAATCAAGCTATTGCTGCACGCAGGATATAGCCCACACAGCCAACCAAACTCAGCCAGAGGCACCTGTCTTGAGAATATCCCCTTCCAAAGGGGATACCTTTATGGTGCTAAAATGCTCTTGATACAATAAATTGAATCCACCTTCCCCTTTCCTGGATCAAACCTGATTGCCTCTCATTCCCCGTACGGGTTATGTGCCTCTCCTTGATGATAAGAATAGCATTAAGGTTACCTGAATTGCATACCTGGAGTAGTTGCTGACAAAAAAACACTACCTGCATCCATTTCGTTGGATTCCCAGACAACTGAGAACGCTTAAAACTGTACTCACTGGATTGCTAGTTGCAAGCACTGACATTCTAGCTTATCAGGAGGCTAAAAGATCTGGCTTATCAGGATGCTAAAAGATCTGGCTTATCAGAAAGCTAGAAAATCTGGCTTATCAATTTCTTGGATCAAGAGCCCTTCACCAATATCAAACCACCCTCTCCCTCAAACAGAAAACCCCATAACCTTATTTTTTAAATACAGTACACCTTTTACCTTATTTTGTATAGAAGACCAGTAAATTTCCGGACGACTTCAGTCATAACTTCATGGATAATTGCAATGATGACTTCAGTGATGACTTTAGCGATAAAAATGTAGTTCGTTAAACGTTTGTTTTAAACAATAGTTAAGTGGGATTCTGAGCTTGGTAACCGCAACAATGTATATTGTAAGCAGTTAGGATGTTCTGTAAACAGATGTGCTGTAAAGATGTAGGATATACTGTAAAGAGGTAGGATATATTGTAAAGATGTAGGATATACTGTAAAGAGGTAGGATATATTGTAAAGACGTAGGATATACTGTAAAGAGGTAGGATATATTGTAAAGATGTAGGATATACTGTAAAGAGGTAGGATATATTGCAAAGATGTAGGATATACTGTAAAGAGGTAGGATATATTGTAAAGATGTAGGATATACTGTAAAGAGGTAGGATATATTGTAAAGATGTAGGATATACTGTAAAGAGGTAGGATATATTGTAAAGATGTAGGATATACTGTAAAGAGGTAGGATATATTGTAAAGACGTAGGATATACTGTAAAGAGGTAGGATATATTGTAAAGATGTAGGATATACTGTAAAGAGGTAGGATATATTGCAAAGATGTAGGATATACTGTAAAGAGGTAGGATATATTGTAAAGATGTAGGATATACTGTAAAGAGGTAGTATATATTGTAAAGATGTAGGATATACTGTAAAGAGGTAGGATATATTGTAAAGATGTAGGATATACTGTAAAGAGGTAGGATATATTGTAAAGATGTAGGATATACTGTAAAGAGGTAGGATATATTGTAAAGATGTAGGATATACTGTAAAGAGGTAAGATATATTGTAATGTAGGATATACTGTAAAGAGGTAGGATATATTGTAAAGATGTAGGGTATACTGTAAAGAGGTAGGATATAATGTAAAGAGGTAGAATATTTTGTAAAGAGGCAGGATATACTGTAAAGAGGTAGGATATATTGTAGAGGCAGGATATAATGTAAAGAGGTAGGATATAATGTAGAGGTAGGATATTTTGTAAAGAGGCAGAAAATACTGTATAGAGGCAGAAAATACTGTAAAGAGGCAAGATATATTGTAAACAGGCAGGATGTACTGTCTCCCCACCTTGTGTTTCGTCCAGTTATCTTCTTTAGTATATTCTGTATAATTTACTCAGCAAATTAATCGAGCAGTTAACAGTACTTAGTTTAACTTAGTTTAATATCTTAATTATGCACCACATACTCATCCTGTGGGTGGTAGTCAATAGATTACAGAAGTACATAATAGGTCCAGGGACTGGACCTCAAAGTTTTGATAGATGAACAAGTTACAGTGGCAATTAATGAACTATTCACATGTTTATATCTGGTCACAATCATAATGGGTTATTTATGCAGACATAAATTAGGTCACACATACACACAAGTTTATTTACAGTGGGCAAAGTCAGGGTATTTGCCCACTGTAAATAAAGAATTACCACTTTTTTCGTGTGACCTAATTCATGTCTGCATAAATAACCCATTAATATTGTGACCAGATATAAACATGTAAAAAATTCATTACCACTGAAACTGTTCAACTATCAAAAGTTTGCGGTCCAGGTGGACCCATTATGTACCTCTAATCTTTTGACTACCACCCACAGGATGGGTAATGGGTGCATAATAAAAATATTAAACAAACTAAAAATAAACTACTGTAAACAATTCGATTAATTTGTTGAGTAAATTTTACAGAATATACTGGAGAAGATAACTTGACGAAATACAAGGTGGGAAAAAAGTTTTTAAGGTGGTGTTTTCTGATACACTGGACTCTCCAGTTATCATGGTGTTGAGGGGTTAACGACGCGGCTGAAGCATGCAGAGTCCTTTTGCGAGTACGACCACACACACACACGACACGACACGACCACCGGTAAGGAACACAGGTGAAAAAAAACAAGAGAAACACCACGGATCTGCCGTCAACGTCAGGACCCCCTGGTGTGAGGGAGGTCACGTGTCTTGCCATGGCTCACCCGAACACTCCCAGCGAACATTCTACAATAATTCTGTATTTTATAATATTTGGCGAGAATTTATATAAGAAGTATGAAATCCGCAGCGAGAAGATTAACGACTGACAGTTGTGATGTTTAGAAAATATTCGAATGAGCTGTGTTTATCTTATCAAATGCTATTTTTTTTTCCCCTCACAGTGACCTGTGCCATTAAATAATTTTCTTGGCAACTATTTTTGGTAGCGATCAATTTTTCATCCCACGATTTTATGTACTTTGCATTTATTTTATATATTTATTTATTTGTTTATTATTCCTAGCTGGTACATACGCAAGTCAACATCTAATTTATCTCTGCATGCTCAGTGAATCTCATATATGGATCAGACATGAAAATTTTACAGAATAAACAATCCACACATTCCACCTCTCATACTGCTGCGTACACATTTAAATTGCTTTGCACTTTTATTGAAAATATCATCAGCGGGCAGATTATGACAAGGCTTCCCGTCAGGTTAGATAACCCAACAGAATTTTATGATGCTAGCAATGGCTTGAGACGTTGCAGGGTGTAATACACCAGATTAATGAGATTCTCACTTCCCGCCTCATTCCTTAAGCTATCTAATTGTCCCGTAAATTTAACATAATTTTTCCATGTCCAAAATATTAAACAAACCGAAGATTTTGTATATATATATATATATATATATATATATATATATATATATATATATATATATATATATATATATATATATATATATATATATATATATATATATATATATATATATATATATATATATATATATATATATATATATATATATATATATATATATATATATATATATATATATATATATTCTGGAATAATTTTATTAAACCTTAATAATTTTATCTTATGTGTACTGAAATAATAGTAATACATTTAAGATGAGTTTGATTTACCCGATGAGAATAAGAACTCAGTGATGGCATTCCTTGACCAAAATAATTCATTATAATCCTTGTGAATACCATGTATATTGGCTATCTTTAATTTGTATCCATTAAATACTTATTATAAACAGAGCTGAAGGTTCATGTATAAAATACTAAATAGTATACGGTATTATAACATTTATAAATTTCTTAACTGACTTGTGAACGTCATCATGGCGCCAAGTGTTGTGTTGTGAAAGACTTCAAAGTGTTCACCCCTCAAGGAAGGTTCCTTGATGTTGGTGAGGGGCTCTTGATTTAGGGAATTGGATCTGTGCTCCAGTTCCCCGAATTAAGCCTGAATGCCTTCCACATCCCCCCCCCCCAGGCGCTGTATAATCCTCCGGGTTTAGCGCTTCCCCCTTGATTATAATAATAATAATTCAAAGTGTTCATCTCGCGACGAACTTTTCTCGTTATTTTCACAATAGTATTTTTGACCTGTGAAGGGAGTGTGCAATACGTAAATATAAGTGGTGTTGATCGGTGTATCGGGTGAAAACAAAAACATACACAGGTAAGAATTCATCCGATGTTTTAAAAGTGATGTATAAGTCCACATGTTTCCTCTGATCTGATATAAAAGTTATTTTTTTTTTATGATTTACTGTTACTAGTATTTTTTGCTGGCGAAGTCTAAGTTATATGAGGAATTATCAGTATGATAATGTCACAGAAGCGTTGGTTACCATATATTTTCGTTACGGTATTTTTCAAGGTTTGGCTAGGCTAGGTTAGGCTTTTGATCCTAGGAAATGGAAATTGCCTCCCATTCCTTGGATCGAACTTGATTGCCTCTTATTCCCCCAGGCGCTATGTGTCCCCTGCTGTATAGCCCTTGTGGCTTAGCGCTTCTTTTTGATTATAATAATAATGTGTTCCCTATGGGTCTACCGCTTCCCCATGTACATATAGCAATCATTAGGTTTAAAGCCTATCGGGTGTACATTAATACCTTTGATATACCTTTGAAGAGTTTCAAGAGTTTAGCTACTCTCGGAGCCCGGCCATGGGCCAGGCTCCTCTGGTGCTTGCCTGGCCAACCAGGCTGTTGCTGCTGGAGGCCTGCTGCCCCATATATCCAACACAGCTGCATATCATCTGTACAACACTACTAGAACACTAGTACCTAAAACAGACATTAAGAAACTCGGTATATACACACTATGATATATACACCTGAGCATATATACACGGTTATACTCCCACTGTGTATGACCTCACGTTCATTCAGAATAAAAAGAGTCGGTGTAACGTTATAAAACATATTAAGTGAAGGAATTGTATTAAATAACCTTAGAAACAAATTGCCCAAAAAATATTCATGTGTTTAATAGTACTGGAGTGAGGTGCTCCTTAGCTCAAGGTTTAGCGTTTGTTTTACATAATAATAATAATAATAATAATAATAATAATAATAATAATAATAATAATAATAATAATAATAATAAATAATAATAATAATAATGTGTTTCTTATAATTTATATACTTTTACTTTTAATATTACTTGAAAAGTTTTCTATAGGTTTCTTGCTCTCGCAGCCCGACCCTGGGCCACAGGATATATGTACACCAAGAAGTGTGTTTCTCAGCGTATATATATGTTGAGAGTTTACTTTAATCCTTATTTTAGGGATTAAAGTATATATGTGTGATGGACAAAAGGTTACGCCAAGCCTAAATGACCCTGATATAGTAGATAGGCTTTAAACCCTTGAACCATCACTGGGCCAGGCTTGTCTGTTTTTTGTTTCCTTGAGGGGAAATTATTGTAAATTGTTTAAAGTAAATTAGCCACCTTTATACAAAAATATTAAGAAACATATAGTTTGAATAACAGTGGAGAACTATTGAGTATTAGTGCTTTATATATAAATTAAATTTTTTTATATAGGTAGACTAGTTTCAAATTTAAAAAAAATAATTATATTATGATCATTAATACTGAATATATTGAGAAAAGCTTTTATCGCATAGGCCTGCAATATTTTGATTAAAACTCCAAAATATAGTCATACATATTTTCAAACATTATTGCTCAAAGATAGACACGTAGAAGTTTGTATGTCTCTCAGTGTATATATTATACAATGACTTTAATCTCTGTTACATGAATCAAAGTATATTGACTAGTGGTGAACAGGTTATATGCAGCCTTAATGATCCCTGGCATAGTTGACAGGCTTCAAACCCAATTAACCAAAGCAACCAGTTTCATTCAAGATATGTACACTGAGACGTGTGTTTCTCAGTGTATTTGTTTCGTAAAATTAGCAAAATAAAACTTACATAACCCAAAATTAATCCGAGTAGCTTCAAAGCTTGAGGAAAGATGTAGAGGAAAATTCAGCTTATTAGCGTGTGTCTAAGTACCAGTTTTACCATAAAATATGAAAGGTACGTTTTTCTGTGAGGTAAATTGAGAGTGCTTTGTTTTAAGTGCTGGTGCATTTTCCTCAAAGGCAAACTGGCAATGTTATCGGGAAGTGTAAGTTCCAATTTGCTAATTTTATTGAACAAACTGCGATATTGATTTCCATGTGAAAATTGGAGAATAAGTAAACTGCTAGGCTTCAAGCCTTTAGCGCTGATATATGCTGCTTGAAGGAAGGTTCAGATTATTACAGCTTCTGGCCCTCTTCAGGGTGTTGATCTACAAGTCAACAGTGTAAGTCCCGATAACTGGACAATGTTTCTGCTTCTCGGCTTCATACTTTTAATGTTTATGTATGCTACCTAGAGGAATTTTCCGTGTTACACCTCCTGGCCCTCATCATGAGCTTTGATTTACAACTCCTGAACCTTTTATGGCTGTTAAGGTGTTATAATTATTAATAGTAGTTGTAGTATTTATTTAATGGGGAGTGCACGAAACCCGTGAGCGGTCATATAGTAACTAGAAGAATGGGATGTAATCAAGATGAATCCAAAGAAAAAGAAGATAGGTCCAATTCCTTTCATCAAGAGCCCATCCAAGACCTCTAGGTACACCCTTGAGGTGTTTTTAAGGCGTTGATCTCTAGCTCCTGGACCTCATGAGGGTTGAGCTATAGATCCTTGGGTCTTTCTGGAAGTTTAGCTGCAGCACCTCTTCCTCTTGAGGGTTTAGAGATTCAATTACGCTGCCTCTTAGATTAGGTTGAGTAAGATTCGTCAAGAAACAGTACAACTGTTTCCTCGCGAGTCCTAGTCATACGATGACCCGCCACTGGAGCTTTGGGTCATCTGACCGAGGCTTTCCACTAACTTACCCTTTAAAAAATAAAAAAATAAGATCAGCCTCTTGCACGGGTATTGAGGTAGAGGTGGATGTGGGTTATGGGATATGGAGATACCTCTCTTGGGTCGCGCAGCTACCGAAATACATCTAGCTATAATTTATATTGCATAGCCTCGTAGTTTAATAATCTCTGTGATGTGTCGAGGCATCTTGTTAATAAAAATAAGATAGCAGATATTTTAAGCAGATATCCTAAATTTGCTCGCAACAGATGTAACATAAACTGTAGATATGTATCCAGATGTTCTGTTACCATTTTGGGGGCTTTGTTCTTAGGCTTTTTGTGTATCCAATATGCTGTTGCGCTACCGTGCACAAGCTAGATACGGGGCGCACAATAAACTAGCAGCCAATATCTAAATCTATATCGTTTATGATTTACTGGGAAAACACGCTACACATTTTCGCTTCGGTTTTTTTTTTAAGTCTGTACAAGTTCATCATGGTATAGTTATTGATGCGTAAATTTGAGCACATTGCAGTTTATTCATATTTTATGCATAAGTACAGACAATAATGAGAATAAAACCGTGCAGATAGAATATGAAAGATGGCGCGCTTACTGCATTACAACGCGACCGTTGATGTATAATACAATTAGTCTTCACTAAGCGAGAGAACGCATTATTCTGAGCCTGTCACACCGTTATCACCTCACTACTTTGTTAACATTGTATCTTATCAGTGACCTCACTCACGCCCCTCTAATTATTATTGTGTTGCATTGTCTCCCCTGTAACATCAACATCTTGGTACTGGCCTGCAGGTGTATTTACTACTTATCCGCTGTCATACAGGTGTTTTTTAAGGTGCAAGCAAATTCATGAAGGTGTAGTTGCAGTCTTAAGTATCGACAGACAGGTTTATTTGCCGTCCTGTTACTTTCAGTCAGTTGTAACTACTATCTAGATACTGTCACTCAGTTGTAATTACTATTTGGCTCCAATCAGTCAGTTATACTATCTAGGTACTGTCAGTCAGCTGTAATTACTGTCTGGCTTCTGTCAGTCAGTTACAATTACCGTACATGTATAATGCTGCTGCACCCATTACTGTTTCTGCCCCAGCTGCTAATGTTGCTGCTGCAGCTGCAAATGTTGCTGCTGTTGTTGCTGTTTCTGTAACTGATGATTCCGCTGAGCCGTCATAGCTGCTTCGGCTGTCGATACCGTTGCTGCTGAAGCCGTTATCCGTTACTGCTGCAACCGCTACTGTTAGGTGCTAATGTTTTTTGTTGCCTGCAGCCGCTACTGTTACTGTTGACGCAACTGTTGCTGCTGTAGCCACAACTCTTGCTGTTGTTTACGCTACTTTTGCTGTCGCTACTGTTGCTGAACATCGACACCATGCCTGAGCCCGAGCCTTTAGCTCACAAGACTGTCATTCCCATTTGCCCCCTTGAGGCGGGGATTGCAGACCAGAGAGGCCTAGCTTGTGGCTAGGCCTGGGGACAGTTGGTCCCAAAGATGAGGAGGTACTTGTGCCTCCTCCCATGGGAGACTTAGGTCTCAGACACTCCCTAAAGAGGGAGCCAAAGCCGGGCCACCACTTGGAAAAAGCCCGGGCCGGGAGAATACCGGCGGATCTTTAATAATAATAATAATAAGCTACTGTTGCTATTTTTGACATTATTGTTGTGATGTTGACACTGCAAGTGTTGATGCTACTTTTGACGCTATTGCGGTTGCTTCTGTTGCTTCTTTTGTTAATGTTGACTGTTTCTGCTCAGCGCTGTAGGATCCATGTGGTCATAGAGCGCAAACAACAGCAATAATAATAATAATAATAATAATAATAATAATAATAATAATATTATTATTATTATTATTATTATTATTATTATTATTATTATTATTATTATTATTATTATTGTTTCTGCTGCGTACGTTGCTGTTGCCGCTGCCATTGTTGTCGATGGTACTGCTACTGCTTTTGAAGCAAAAATTTGTTAACACTACTACTGTTGCTGTTGACCCTACTGTTGTTGCTGTTGACGCTACTGTTGTTGCTGTTGAAGCTACTGTTGTTGCTGTTGGCGCTACTGGTGTCGCTACCGTTGCTGCTGTTGGCGCTACTGGTGCTGATGCTACTGTTAATGCTATTTTTGCTGTTACTGCTACTGTTGCTGCTGCAGCCGTTACCGTTGCTGCTGCAGTCGTTACTGTTGTTGCTGCAGTCGTTATGGTTGTTGCTGCAGTCGTTACTGTTGCTGCAACCGTTACTGTTGCTGCAACCGTTACTGTTGCTGCTGCAGCCTTGACTGTTGCTATTGTTGAAGCTTCTGCTGCTGCTAACTACGTTTTCTGTTGACGTTTTTGTTGCTTCTGACGCTGCCGTTAACAGTACTCTTGCTGCTTAAGCCGCTGCTACTGTTGACATTACTGTTGCTTCTGACGCTACCGTTAGCGTTTCTGTTGCTTCTGACGCTGATGACGTTTCTGTTACTTCTGACGCTGCCGTTAACAATACTCTTGCCGCTTAAGCCGCCGCTGCTGTTGATGTTACTGTTGCTACTGCAGCTGCTACTGTTGAAGCTACCGTTGCTTCGTGACCAGACCCAGTTTACTGACTTGCCTCTCATTTGCATATTTCATTATTTACATCGCTCACATTATAGGCACACATTTGCATATACCGATTTGCATTCTTGTCTACGCATGCGCGGAGAGTCAGGTTTTTTGCCAGCGTAAGGACATATCAGCCAACGGTCCCGGTCCTTAAGGGTGGAAGAACTACGTTGTCTCATAGGGACTTTGGGTCATATCGTGTGAGCAATTTATTCTGCGATTTGTTTAGGGGATATACCGTGTTTTGTTTATGTGATTGCTTGTCACATCTAAAGGGATATTTGCATTCATATTATTGTATAATTTTATGGGGATAATGTGATTTTTTTATCATTGTTAGAATGTGATTTTTGTATTTCATGTGGCCTTTAGCTTACAAGTTATAGACTATATCAGTAGGTGTGTAGTATAAGGAGTCTTTAATGATTATAGTTTTAAGGAGTAGATATAACAGGGCCTGAGAGACCAGGAAGCACATTTGGTGAGCACATTTGACTTGTGTTCTTGACACAAACTTCTGTATATTACATCCACAGACACTTGTCTCAACAGACAGGTAGAAAAGAGAAGCTAAGTTTAGAAAAAGCCTCCAGCGTGGCTGTGTCGGTCACAAGTAATGAACACGCAATAATTAAATCATCGCCACTGGACCATGCATTTCTAAAAAAAATGTTTGGGTCAGCGATAATGAGGCCTGAGGGAGGGAGTCGACAATGGGTAACAGGGAGGGTGGGTAGGCAAAAGGGCGGGTGGGTGGGCGGTCGTGCGCGGGCGTGCCGGCAGGGGGGCACTCTCGTGTTTGTAAACATTTCATGACCTCACCAAGTGACATATTGCACCCTCATTGTGACCCCATTGTTCCTCACGCTTTTGACGCCCTCCTCTCCCCCTTTGTATCTGACCCTCGTTATTCTTACCCACTACTGCAGTCATGATACATATTTTGGTATTCTTTACGTTCTCATTAATTATAATACGTATATATATATATATATATATATATATATATATATATATATATATATATATATATATATATATATATATATATATATATTTATATATATATATATATATATATATATATATATATATATATATATATATATATATATATATATATATATATGTCATGCCAAATAGGTAAAACTTGCGATTTTGGCTTAAATAGCAACCCTCTTCTTGCCGAACAAGGCAAGCTAAAACTTGTGTTACCTGGAGTTTACCTGGAGAGAGTTCCGGGGGTCAACGCCCCCGCGGCCCGGTCTGAGACCAGGCCTCCTGGTGGATCAGAGCCTGATCAACCAGGCTGTTGCTGCTGGCTGCACGCAAACCAACGTACGAGCCACAGCCCGGCTGATCCGGAACTGACTTTAGGTGCTTGTCCAGTGCCAGCTTGAAGACTGCCAGGGGTCTGTTGGTAATCCCCCTTATGTGTGCTGGGAGGCAGTTGAACAGTCTCGGGCCCCTGACACTTATTGTATGGTCTCTTAACGTGCTAGTGACACCCCTGCTTTTCATTGGGGGGATGGTGCATCGTCTGCCAAGTCTTTTGCTTTCGTAGTGAGTGATTTTCGTGTGCAAGTTCGGTACTAGTCCCTCTAGGATTTTCCAGGTGTATATAATCATGTATCTCTCCCTCCTGCGTTCCAGGGAATACAGGAATACAGTAATTTTACAAAACTCATTCAGAGCCTAACGAAAAAAATGTATTTCATTGTGTTTATTATTAAATTATTATAAACTTATCTAAAATATATATAGTTGGATTAGGCTAAATTAACTTGTGCTTGTTATAGTAAGGTTAGGTAAGTTTTCTAAGGTTTTTTGGTACAAAATTATTAATTTTTACATTAACATAAATAAAAAAAAAAATTTAAACCTATAAGAGAAAATTTTAGAAAGAACTGAAATTTAAATGAGTTCTTGCTAATTGACCAATTTTACCTATTCGGCACGACATACATATATATATGTCGTGCCGAATATGTAAAACTGGTCAATTAGCAAGAACTCATTTAAAATTAAGTCCTTTCTAAAATTTTCTCTTGTACGTTTAAAAATATATTTTTTTCATTAATGTTAATGTAAAAAATTTTAATTTTGCACCAAAAGAATCTTAGAAAACTTACCTAACCTTATTATAACAAGAACAATTTATTTTAGCCTAACCCAACTAAATATATTTTAGATTTGTTTACAATAATTTAATACTAAACAAACACAGTCCGTTAAAAGTAAAAATCAGTCCTGCAGGTTAAACACTATTCTTGTATTAATAACCACTGAAACAAAAATGTAAACAGTGGGTTATAATGATACATGTATCCAACATGGGTTGCGTTTCTTGCTGAACCTTTTGGTAGAATCTTTTACCCAGTTATTGATTCTTAACAAGTTGCAACCCTGCTCAACTTTCTTCTGCATGTCTACTACATCTATGTTTACTTCACTGATTTAATTTCTTCATGTTTGTCTTACGTTTGAATGTCTAGTACTTTAGTACTTACAGTTTTATACGTACATAGGTTATTTTTTGGTTTAAACTACTGGTTACAGAGTTACCTATTTTGATAGGGTAATGCGGTACAATTTCATATAAATAGTGATAACCCCTTTTTTTCACATTCTTGCATAGTCTGGTGGTAAGTGAATAACAGTTGAATGTAAACTCCTACCGAGTTATTCACTACCAGTGCACAGTTTAAGACTGCAAATACAGATTATTATTATTATTATTATAATCAAGGGGAAAGCGCTAAACCCGGAGGATTATACAGCGCCTGGGGGAGGGATGTGGAAGGCATTCAGGCTTAATTCGGGGAACTGGAGCACAGATCCAATTCCCTAAATCAAGAGCCCCTCACCAACATCAAGGAAACTTCCTTGAGGGGTGCAAATACAGAATGTTTACACAAGTGACGCAAGAGTCAGTACTACTTGCCATGAAGCTAATAAGAAAAATGAGAAAGACAGTGGAAAGTGATACTGAATTGTTAATCCATTACCACAAAAACATGAGCGAGAACATGAAAAATGTAAGCACCACTCACAACAAAATTATGTCTCATTATCCCAGTAAAACAGTTAATTTTGTAAGCAGGAACCAGCCGGCATGAGTACATCTAGGAAAAGATGAACAACCAGGTGAGCAGGAAAATGCAAAGTTGCTAATAGCTAAGTTTCAGATCAGCGAATTCTTGAATATCAGCCGCTAAGATAGACACAGAAAACACTTGAATAAAACAAGTAGGTAGACTGCATATACTTGTATTTAAAAAAAAATTTAGTAGCACACACACACACACACACACACACACACACACACACACACACACACACACACACACACACATACACACACACACACACACACACACATACACACACACACACACACACACACATACACACACACACACACACACACACACACACACACACACACACACACACACACACACACACACACACACACACACACACACACACACACACACACACACACACACACACACACACACACACACACGTATATATTTTCTCCTCGTTATTACATGACTAGGGAGAGTTTTTTTTAGTTAACTTGTGCACGGCCAGGTGATCAATATAAGAACAAAGACTCTTACGTGGGCGAGCACAAACAAGCAGCCAGGGAACCACTCATTGATTACTGCTGTTATTGTTGGTTCCAACCACTCTGCTCAACGCCCCCCCCCTCCCCTCACCGTCACTCTTCAGTCACCACCACTCACCAGTCACCACTACCACCACCACCACCACCACTCACCACCACTCACCACCACTCACCACCACTCACCACCACTCACCACCACTCACCAGTCACCACTACCACCACCACTCACCACCACTCACCAGTCACCACTACCACCACCACTCACCAGTCACCACTACCACCACTCACCAGTCACCACTACCACCACCACCACTCACCACCACCACTAGTACCAAAACTGCCACCACTACCATCACCACCACCACTACCACCACTGCTACCACCACCACTACAACCACCACTACCACCACCACTTCCACCACTACCACCACCACCACCACCACCACCACCACCACCACTGCTACCACCACCACTACCACCACCACCACCACCACCACCACTACCACCACCACTACCACCACCACCACTACCACCACCACCACTACCACCACCACTACCACCACCACCACCACTAGTACCAAAACTACCACCACTACCCCCACCACTACCACCACTACCACCATCACTACCACCACCACTCACCACCACCACTAGTACCAAAGCTGCCACCACTACCATCACAGCCACTTCTACCACTACCACCACTGCTACCACTACCACTACCACCACCACCACCACTCACCACCATCACTAGTACCAAAACTACCACCACTACCATCACCACCACGACCACCACTACCACCACCACTATCACCACTCACCACCACTAGTACCAAAACTGCCACCACTACCATCACCACCACTACCACCACTGTTTCCACCACCACCACCACTGCTACCACCACCACCACTACCACCACCACTACCACCATCACCACCACTTACCACCACCACTACCACCATCACCACCACTACCACCATCACCACCATCACCACCACTTCCACCACCTCCCCAGATAACCATGAGGTTATAATTGGTTTATGATTAAACTGTAATTATAAAATCTTTTAGCAGCAAGATATCAAGCGTTGTTGATTTTCCTGTCTTGTGATAAAAACACCAGGGTAACCACCCTCCCTGCTTCCCCTCCCTCACCCCTCCCTATCCCCTCCTCCCTAACCCAACCTGTCTTCCCTCCCTCCCTCCCTCACACAACTAGCACTCTTCCTAGCCTCCCTAACCTTACAGCCTCTGTTCGTAGCCTCCCTGACCTTACAACCACTGTTCCTAGCCTCCCTAACCTTACAACCTCTGTTCGTAGCCTCCCTAACCTTACAGCCACTGTTCCTAGCCTCCCTAACCTTACAACCACTGTTCCTAGCCTCCCGAACCTTACAACCACTGTTCCTAGCCTCCCTAACCTTACAACCACTGTTCCTAGCCTCCCTAACCTTACAACCACTGTTCCTAGCATCCCTAACCTAACAAGCACTGTTCCTAGCCTCCCTAACCTTACAACCACTGTTCCTAGCATCTCTAACCTAACAAGCACTGTTCCTAGCCTCCCTAACCTTACAACCACTGTTCCTAGCATCCCTAACCTAACAAGCACTGTTCCTAGCCTCTCTAACCTTACAACCACTGTTCCTAGCCTCCCTAACCTTACAACCACTGTTCCTAGCATCCCTAACCTTACAAGCACTGTTCCTAGCCTTCCTAACTCAACTACCACTCTTAGCCTTCCTAGCCCAACTAATACTCTTCCCTACCTCCTTAATCGAATAACTCATCTTCCTATCTTCACTAACCCAAGTCACTCTCTCCTGCCTTCCTAACCCAAGAAAGCCTCTTCCTAGCTTCCCTGACCCAACAACCCCTTCTCCAGTGGCTACCTAACCCAACAGTTTTTCCTTCTCCTTCGTTCTCTAATCAAAAAAAAAAAAAAAAAAAACTTTTCTCTCTACTTCCCATGTCCTTACTCATCCCTGTCTTTCCCTGCCTACCTACCAAAACTCCTGCTTACCTATCTATGTACTCTAAGCTTACCTACCCCCTGCCCTTAACCCTCCTCCCCCATTATTCGTTTCCCCTACCCACTCTTCCTTTCCCCTGCTCACTGTTTCCATACCCCCCTAACACCATACTCTCCACCCTAAGTTTCCCTTCCCAAGTACCCCTGTCTTCACCTCTCCCTCCTCCGTCATGCAGTCGGGAGGGCAATTATAGTGGTTACTTCTCAAGCAGTCATTAGTGTGTTATTAGACGAAGTAAGTTCGTAAGCTTGTGTTATTAGACGAGGCAAGTGTGTGTTATGTAACGAGGCAAGCTTGTGCGTGTTATGTAACAAGGCAAGCTTGTGAGTCTGTGTTATAAGACGAGGTAAGCTTGTGTGTGTTATTAAACGAGGCAAGCTTGTGTGTGTTATTAGACGAGATAAGCTTGTTAGTGTGTGTTATGTGACACCGTGTTGTTCTCTCAACCGGACCAACGATGCTGTCATCGATGTGGTATTCTCAGAAATAGAACCGAAAAATAGTGTGAAAATGTCAGGTCTCTGCGAGTGATATACTCTCGGACTGTGCCAGGGACTTGGAGAAAGACGATGTCTTTATACTTCCTGAAGAGGTGCCACAGTCAGCGTTGAATACAATCAACAATGGTATCCAAGGAGTCAAAGTTCTGAAGAACCTGTCATGCAATTTGTCAGTCAGAGAGTACAACACAGGGAAAAGTGGAAACAAATACACTGTGAATGATCGCTATGAAAATGATAACCATATCCAAAAAGTGTCTCTGTATCACACTATGGAAAAAACTGCTGTGTATCCTACACCATAAGAGTATTCGGAGCTGTCAGTTATACATGAGTAGCGTACGAGTGTAATTGAAAATGTTCCTTGAAGAGGGAGCACGAATCCATAACAGAGATAGGAGACTGTGAAAGGGAAGGAAGAACATACTTGAATCTTCGTTACCTCCCAAGGAGGAATGGAAAAAATGAACAGGGAGAGCAGGATAGTGGGCAGATTGGAGAAAACAATTGGAGTCTGAAGGTAGAGATTAAAAGAGCGTAATAAAGATTGAAAAGTGTAAGTTTTACAAACTTGTGTGTTTAGTGCTTAGTTATGATTATAATAATAATAATACAAACTTCTGTGATGGTTCTACAGATTGCAAGGTCATGAAGATGATGAAAGTGAAGAATATTGGCAAGGAGTGTCTCGACGGCCTTATAATGAAGGAACAATAGAGACTTCGGACTGGGGGCGAGTGGAGTAAAAAACACTGAGACACACGCAGTACTTGATGATAGACACCATTAAGCTTGGCAAGAATAGCTGTAGAAATAGATGAATACATCTGCTCCCATAATGAAGTTATGATAGAATAGAACCAAGGCCGTATGCAGAACTCGTCTGTCAGGGGCTCCGGCTAAAATATAAGAACATTTTAAATAAATTCAGTCTGCTAAGACAGCTTTCAGGGCTGTCACGTGTAATTTCTAGGGCATTATATAGTCACAGTGAATGCAAGGAAATTTAACAGTTCTGCGAACCGGAACAGGCAAACAATACAATGACAATACAAAACACACAGTGACAGGACACTGAGTGATTACGAGCCAGTTTGTTGTGGATATTGAGAACTTAAAGCCATTTTATGTGGTACAAATGGACGTACAGTCACTTGCACTCTGTAAGATGAATATTTTGCTGAATGTTTGTACTAGCACAAGTTGATAAATTAAACACACGTGCAATACGTAGGTATCTTCATTGTGGAAACGTTCTCCATACAGTGGCTTCATTAGTCTACTACAAAGAAAAATGGTCAAAATCAGAAGGAGAATGAGGTAATCAGTCCCCTAGTCTGGTGTATATCAGTCTTGATTGATGGACTCTAATCAGTCCATCAGTCTTGATTAATGGACTGATTAGACTCCAGGTTGAGGGACTGATTACGTCATTCTCCTTCTGTTCTTCACCATTATTCTTTGTATTGGACTGATGAAACCACTGTGTGGCTAAACGTTTTCTACAATCAACGTACCCACGTATTGCGCATGTATTTAATTTATCAACTTGTCGCTTCTCTGAACCATTTATCTACACTAGCACAAGAAATGACGAAATCATCCACATTTAGATAGCGCCAAATTCTCCTAGGTATACTGAGGTTAGACCATTAATAGTTAACAAAGCTAGGGTTGTACTAAGAATGTGGTATACGTTTTGCTCGAAACAAAGCTCGGTGAAAAAACTGGCTATACACCTGTGTTGGGTCTCGAGGAGTTTTTACCCTGGCATCCTTAAAGTCAACCAGACTTTACCCTGGCATCCTTGTTTGAGGTCAGGTATCCCAGTTGATTACCTTGTCAACCAGACGTTACCCTGGCATCCTTACTTGAGGTCAGGTATCCCAATTGATTACCTTGTCAACCAGACTTTACCCTAGCGTCCTTGCTTGAGGTCAGGTATCCCAATTGATTACCTTGTCAACCAGACTTTACTCTGGCGTCCTTGCTTGAGGTCAGGTATCCCAGTTGATTACCTTGTCAACCAGACTTTACCCTGGCATCCTTGCTTGAGGTCAGGTATCCCAGTTGATTACCTTGTCAACCAGACATTACCCTGGCATCCTTACTTGAGGTCAGGTATCCCAATTGATTACCTTGTCAACCAGACTTTACCCTGGCGTCCTTGCTTGAGGTCAGGTATCCCAGTTGATTACCTTGTCAACCAGATGTTACCCTGGCATCTTTACTTGAGGTCAGGTATCCCAATTGATTACCTTGTCAACCAGACTTTACCCTGGCGTCCTTGCTTGAGGTCAGGTATCCCAGTTGATTACCTTGTCAACCAGACTTTACCCTGGCATCCTTACTTGAGGTCAGGTATCCCAATTGATTACCTTGTCAACGAGACTTTACCCTGGGATCCTTGCTTGAGGTCAGGTATCCCAATTGATTACCTTGTCAACCAGATGTTACCCTGGCATCTTTACTTGAGGTCAGGTATCCCAATTGATTACCTTGTCAACCAGACTTTACCCTGGCGTCCTTGCTTGAGGTCAGGTATCCCAGTTGATTACCTTGTCAACCAGACTTTACCCTGGCATCCTTGCTTGAGGTCAGGTATCCCAGTTGATTACCTTGTCAACCAGACTTTTCCCTGGCATCCTTGCTTGAGATCAGGTATCCCAGTTGATTACCTTGTCAACCAGACTTTACCCTGGCATCCTTGCTTGAAGTCAGGTATCCCAGTTGATTACCTTGTCAACCAGACGTTACCCTGGCATCCTTGCTTGAGGTCAGGTATCCCAGTTGATTACCTTGTCAACCAGACGTTACCCTGGCATCCTTGTCAAGTGGGTTTTCGATATGTGGATGGGTAAAAATACTCACGTAGGCTGGTAGTACGTATAATATATAACGGGAAGTATGGAAAGCGCCAACAGCCGACCTGTCTCTCTCTGCTGCCTAACTACGACTGACCCATAGTGCCTACGGGTGAGGGTGTTTGAAATCCTGCTATGGTCAGCAGCAATATGAATAATCAGTCAGTGATTCACGCAGACGGTTGGTAGTGAGTCATCTACTGGTACACTGGTTACTGGTAACTGGTTACTAGGAACTGGTACTACTACTGAGATCCTTGCTTGAGGTCAGGTATCCCAGTTGATTACCTTGTCAACCAGACTTTACCCTGGCATCCTTGCTTGAGGTCAGGTATCCCAGTTGATTACCTTGTCAACCAGACTTTACCCTGGCATCCTTGCTTCAGGTCAGGTATCCCAGTTGATTACCTTGTCAACCAGACGTTACCCTGGCATCCTTGCTTGAGGTCAGATATCCCAGTTGATTACCTTGTCAACCAGACGTTACCCTGGCATCCTTGCTTGAGGTCAGGTATCCCAGTTGATTACCTTGTCAACCAGACGTTACCCTGGCATCCTTGCTTGAGGTCAGGTATCCCAGTTGATTACCTTGTCAACCAGACGTTACCCTGGCATCCTTGCTTGAGGTCAGGCATCCCAGTTGATTACCTTGTCAACCAGACGTTACCCTGGCATCCTTGCTTGAGGTCAGGTATCCCAGTTGATTACCTTGTCAACCAGACGTTACCCTGGCATCCTTGCTTGAGGTCAGGTATCCCAGTTGATTACCTTGTCAACCAGACGTTACCCTGGCATCCTAGCTTGAGGTCAGGTATCCCAGTTGATTACCTTGTCAACCAGACTTTACCCTGGCATCCTTGCTTGAGGTCAGGTATCCCAGTTGATTACCTTGTCAACCAGACTTTACCCTGGCATCCTTGCTTGAGGTCAGGTATCCCAGTTGATTACCTTGTCAACCAGACGTTACCCTGGCATCCTTGCTTGAGGTCAAGTATCCCAGTTGATTACCTTGTCAACCAGACGTTACCCTGGCATCCTTACTTGAGGTCAGGTATCCCAGACGGACCTGACGTAGCTATGGCAGTCTCTCTCTTATCTGGCACTTCCTGGAAGCAGTGGTAGTTTCCTCTCAAAACTATTAATGCTGTGGCAAAATTTTTTTATATGTATCTGAACCAAATAAAATTCTTATTGCAAAAATATTTGCAAAAAATATAACATAAGTAAGTTTTCCACATCCCTGAGAGACTAACTTTCTAGCTATCAAAGATGGAGAATAAAAATGAAGCAGATGATACTTATGCTACTGCAGTATACTTCAGTATACAATAAATGTCTGTGTGAATAATGAGTGTGTTTTGTATTATACACATGATGTATGCGTGTGTGTATGTATGATTATTGATGGTATTTTGATTTAGAATACTGACAGAGTTCTGGGGAAACATGGCGTGTGAATCTGCATTTTTTACTCTTTGAAGATAAAGGACATGATCTGTAATTTTCACGGGCACTTTAATTGCATCAGCAAAATTAATAGTTATTATCCAGCACCGCCTTCACAGCAAGCACCTCCCCCCCCCCCTGCTCCCCGTGGTAATTACCAGTGTGTGTGTGTGTCTGGGTGGCTAGGACTAGCTCCTGTACTCTCACTCTCTCTCTCCCTCCCTCTCTCTCTCTCTCTCTCTCTCTCTCTCTCTCTCTCTCTCTCTCTCTCTCTCTCTCTCTCTCTCTCTCTCTCTCTCTCTCTCTCTCTCTCTCTCTCTCTCCCTCTCCCTCTCTCTTCCCCCCCTCCCCCCCCCTCTCCCCCCCCCCCCCCCCCCTCTCTCTCACACAGGGTTTGACAAGGTTAGGTTAAGGATCCCTAGCTTTCTTGACAAGCTAAGAGCTGTTACCTACATCAGCTCATTTGAAAGCATTTTTATTGTTATGAAACATACAAGTAGGGAACAGGATGAAGTTGGAGCCATCCGTGGGCCAGCATTTTCATTTGATCAACTGACTTTATCTCGTTGACATCATAATGCTGTACGAATGTGTTCCAGACTAGAGTCATCCTGGGGATAAATGATCTCAGATGAAGTGATGTTCTAGAGAAAGGTACAGCCAGAGTGAAGTTGCTGCTTTCTGCCCGTCTTGTGGTATAGAAGCTTCCTTCTCGCTGTCCTCCAAGTGGAGCCAAATGTGGTACTTTGACACTGTTGGCCTTGTACATAACAGTAAGGCCACCCACATCCTTCCTGTGTTGAAGGCTCTTCTGAAACGACAGATCAATCCAGGATGGCTCCAGGCGAGAGATGAGACGTCTTGCTCTGTTCTCAACTCTGTCAAGCAGTCGCAGATGAAAGGGGGGGGCAGGCAAACCAAGAAAGTGGAGCATACTTGTGCCTCGTACAGAATCTTACAATCCCTACTGTCAAGCAGATGCGAGATACGTCGAAGTGCTGTAAGCTTCCTAGCTGCCTCGTTTGCAAGATTTACAACGTGGCTCTTCATGGTCAGTTTGGAGTCAAATTTCACCCCAAGGATATTAACTACTTCCCCAGGTACCAACACTCTCCCATTCATACCTATTTGTCCCTCTCACTCTCTGTCACACAAGCACACACACACACACACACACACACACACACACACACACACACACACACACACACACACACACATACACACCTTCTTATATTTAATAGTCATTGTCTTTCAGATCCTCGTGCTATTTCCATCTTTTGTCTGGCTTATGTCTTAATTAAATTTCTAATTAGCAGCAGAAAAACATGAATCTTCTTTAAAATGCTGCAAATCTTATTTTCCATCTTACTATTTTTTTGTATTTGCTGTATACTCTGCACCTGCAGTACATTATACTTATACTGGATGTTTATTCTTAATGCTAGTACTTTATTTTATATACTTTCAAATTGTACTTAATACTTATGCATTAAACTTGTACTCTAAACTTCTGCCCTAAACTTGTACCCTAAACTTGTACTCGTAACTTGTTCCCTAAACTTGTACTCTAAACTTGTATTCTAAACTTGTACCCTAAACCTGTACCCTAAACTTGTACTCTAAATTTCTTCATACTAACATGCCCTCTTCAACGATCGTTTGTCAAGCACGTGAAGCCTATGTTGACTATTGCTGTGACTGTTAAACCCTTCAGAGGGGGAGCTCTTAATAACTGTAATATTTCGCCCAAGGCTGGGCTTATCAGGGCCTTTATAGCAAGTTTTACCTATTCGGCACGAATAGGTAAAAACTTGCTATTTTGACTTAAATAGGAACGTTCTCCTTGCCGAATAAGGCAAGCGAAAATTTGTGTATGCAATAATTTCGCATAAATAATATTGAACCTATCGAAAAAATATATTGCATTGTGTTTGTTTATTATTAAATTATTGTAAACTTATCTACAATATATTTAGTTGGATTAGGTTAAATTAAATTGGGCTTGTTATGATAAGGTTAGGTAAGTTTTCTAAGCTTCTTTTGGTGCAAAATCATTAATTTTTACATTAACATAAATGAAAAAATATATATGATCAGGGTCATGATCAAGGCGAAGGATGGAGGTCATGATCAAAGTGAAGGATAGAGGTCACGATCAAGGTGAAGGATGGAGGTCACGATCAAGGTGAAGGATGGAGGTCATGATCAAAGTGAAGGATGGAGGTCAAGATCAAAGTGAAGGAAGGAAGAATGGAGATCATGACCAAAGTGAAGGAAGGAAGGATGGAGATCATGACCAAAGTGAAGGAAGGAAGGATGGAGATCATGACCATAGTGAAGGAAGGAAGGATGGAGATCATGACCAAAGTGAAGGAAGGAAGGATGGAGATCATGACCAAAGTGAAGGAAGGAAGGATGGAGATCATGACCAAAGTTAAGGAAAGAAGGATGGAGATCATGACCAAAGTGAAGGAAGGAAGGATGGAGATCATGACCAAAGTGAAGGAAGGAAGGATGGAGATCATGACCAAAGTGAAGGAAGGAAGGATGGAGATCATGACCAAAGTGAAGGAAGGATGGAGATCATGACCAAAGTGAAGGAAGGATGGAGATCATGACCAAAGTGAAGGAAGGAAGGATGGAGATCATGACCAAAGTGAAGGAAGGAAGGATGGAGATCATGACCAAAGTGAAGGAAGGATGGAGATCATGACCAAAGTGAAGGAAGGAATGATGGAGATCATGACCAAAGTGAAGGAAGGAAGGATGGAGATCATGACCAAAGTGAAGGAAGGAATGATGGAGATCATGACCAAAGTGAAGGATGGAATGATGGAGATCATGACCAAAGTGAAGGAAGGAAGGATGGTGAAGGAGGGAAGGATGGAGATCATGACCAAAGTGAAGGAAGGATGGAGATCATGACCAAAGTGAAGGAAGGATGGAGATCATGACCAAAGTGAAGGAAGGAAGGATGGAGATCATGACCAAAGTGAAGGAAGGATGGAGATCATGACCAAAGTGAAGGAAGGAAGGATGGAGATCATGACCAAAGTGAAGGAAGGAAGGATGGAGATCATGACCAAAGTGAAGGAAGGATGGAGATCATGACCAAAGTGAAGGAAGGATGGAGATCATGACCAAAGTGAAGGAAAGAAGGATGGAGATCATGACCAAAGTGAAGGAAGGAAGGATGGAGATCATGACCAAAGTGAAGGAAGGATGGAGATCATGACCAAAGTGAAGGAAGGATGGAGATCATGACCAAAGTGAAGGAAGGAAGGATGGAGATCATGACCAAAGTGAAGGAAGGATGGAGATCATGACCAAAGTGAAGGAAGGAAGGATGGAGATCATGACCAAAGTGAAGGAAGGAAGGATGGAGATCATGACCAAAGTGAAGGAAGGAAGGATGGAGATCATGACCAAAGTGAAGGAAGGATGGAGATCATGACCAAAGTGAAGGAAGGATGGAGATCATGACCAAAGTGAAGGAAGGATGGAGATCATGACCAAAGTGAAGGAAAGAAGGATGGAGATCATGACCAAAGTGAAGGAAGGAATGATGGAGATCATGACCAAAGTGAAGGAAGGAATGATCACATTATTATAATCAAAAAGAAGCGCTAAGCCACAAGGGCTATACAGCGAGAAATGATCACAATAACGGGTAATAATAATGCTGTATTATTTTTTTTTTCATTTATTTTACAGAAACATTTACAAAATTTACAAGTACTGTACATTCTTACAAGACTGCTGGATACTGGTGGAGGTGGTTGTGGGAATGAAGGAGGTAGGGAAAACATTGAGATGAAAAGAACAATTGATGCTAAACGGGAAAGATGGATGGAGGAAGGATGTTTTGATACGAGAGAGATGAGAGGGTTGCTGAAGAATGAGGCTGAGAAGCAAGGAGGAGGGTAGAGGTGTTAATACCAAGTTAATTTGTTAACACAGAGTAAATTGTTAACACGGAGTAAATTTGTTAACACGGAGTATATTAGTTAACACGGAGTAAATTTGCTAACACGGAGTATATTGGTTAACACGGAGTAAATTTGTTAACACGGAGTATATTGGTTAACACGGAGTAAATTTGTTAACACGGAGTAAATTTGGTACACAAAATACACAGGTGTTCACATTATTAGAATGAACACAGGTGTTTGTTCACATTATGTGGCATTAACACACAAGTGTTCACATAGTTTAACATTACCACACAGGTGTTCACATATTGTAACATTAAGACACAGGTGTTCACATAGTTTAACATTGCCACAGAGGTTTTCACGTAGTATAACATTAACACAGGTGTCACCCACAGGGTGTAACATTAACACAGGGGTCACCCACATAGTGTAACATTAACACAGGGGTCACCCACATAGTGTAACATTAACACAGGTGTCAACCACATAGTGTAACATTACCACAGATGTCAACCACATAGTATAACATTACCACAGGTGTCACCCACATAGTATAACATTAACACAGGTGTCAACCACATACTGTCACCTCAGAACACATGGACCAGTGTTGCCAATCATTACCCAACAGTACCACCACCACCACCACCAATACATCACATCTTTCAACCATGCTTTCTATAATTGAAAAAAATACCTATATAATTGCGAGTATAATTGGTTGTTGGCAACAGTGATCATCATATACTTTACTTAAGATTAAATAACAAGCATAAGCAACTACTGAAGCAACGAAGAACAGAAAACGGGATGTAGGATATAGAACGTGGAAGTAAACAAAACACAGCTGAACTATTGGTTGTCGATCAGTGACGTCAACAGGCACTCGACCAATCAGTGACAGTGGTGCCGATTGCGTGAGGGTCATTAAGGCTGCGTATTCACCTTTGCATCACTAGTAAAGGTTACTTTAATTTCTAAATTAAGGATTAAAGTAAGCTCTCCTCGTATATAAACTGAGAGATACACACCTCTCGGTGTATATACACACTCAGACATACACATACATACTTTAATATGGATTAAAGTAAATCTTACTGTATATACACTAAGAGATGCACACCGGTGTATTGTATAGAAAGACACCAAGGTTTATACCACATCGGTGTATGCATACTGAGACATACACCCATACTTTGATATGGATTAATGTTAACTCTCATCGTATATACACTGAGAGATAGCTCTCGATGTATTTTCGTTGATACACACCTCTCGATGTATATACACTGAAAGATATACCTCTCAGTGTATATACAATATATATCTCGGTGTTTTTACACTGAGACATACACACGTCTCGGCGTATCTACATTGCGAGATACACACCTCTCGATTTATGTACACAGATGTACCTCTTAGCGTATAAATCGAGAGACATACGTCTCAATGTATATACACGAAAACATACACATCTCTCGATACATACCTCTCGGTGTATATATATACAATTTGATTTATACTCGTCTTGGTGTCTATACACCGAAAGGTACATAAACCTGTTGGGTGTTGAGTTCTATGTGGCTAAACCCCAAGCAAACATTAGCCAATCAGAGTAAGGTGTAAGTCAGGTAATCATCCCATACTACACTACTTCTCAAGGGGGACTTACCTTGATACCGGTGGAGGGCTCTTGATGCAAGGAACACTTTAATTATCACTTATTATTATTACACTTAATGATCATTATTAAAAGTGCAAATATTTTGACTTGAAGTATTTAAGGGTTTTAGTATTACGTAGTTGTAAGTTGTAAAGTAAACACACAGGATGACGAACAAGCTTTTTCTGGGAATACTTTTCGCGTTGTAGATCTTTATTAAAGCCATGTTTCGCTCCGTGTAAAGCTTTATCAAGTCATGTTTCGCTCTATGTAGAGCGTTGCTAAGTTATGACTTGGTAAAGCTATACCCAGAGCGTAACATGACTTGATAAAGCTCTACCCAGAGCGAAACATGGCTTGATAAAGCTCTATCCAGAGCGAAACATGATAAAGCTCTATCCAGAGCGAAACATGACTTGATAAAGCTCTCTCCAGAGCGAAACATGACTTGATAAAGCTCTATCCAGAGTGAAACATGACTTGATAAAGCTCTATCCAGAGCGAAACATGACTTGATAAAGCTCTGTCCAGAGCGAAACGTTGTCCCAAATGAAGCCATGTTCAGCCTGTGTGTTTTCTTCGTTACAGTGTACCAGACTAATCAACTACGAGAAATATTCAGCCGGCATCAAGGAGTGATTTGTTTTCCGGTGAAGGATTCCCAATTCAGTGATTCTGAGTTTACCTTCTCCTTCCTCTGTTTAAACTTGATTGTCTCTGGTATAATCCCTGTGGGATTCAGTCAGGCATTACCTGGAGTATCTGTTTAGTATAGTGTAATGTTGATGCTATATTGATGTCTGTGCTGTGTGTGTGTGTGTGCGTGTATCATGTCAGTATTATTTATGACTTGTGTTAAGGATCGTATATGATTGGGGAGAGTATCGCATTGACAGGTTTAAGTACCATGTATGATAGGTGTAAATATCGTGTTGACAGGTGTAAGTTGTAAGTATCGTGTATGACTTGTGTAAATATCGTGATATCGTGTATGACTTGTGTAAATATCGTGATATCGTGTATGACTGTTGTTTAGTAGTGGCGTATGTATGATTGTGGTATGTGTATACCTGGTTTATGTTTGTGGTGTTACTGTATGACTTATATATTCATGGTACATGGTTATGGTGTATGTCTGAGGTATAAGTGTAAAGTATGTCCACAGAGTTTTCTAACGCGGGTCTCTGCTAAGCACTTAAAACTACCAGATATCACCACCAAGGCTAACTTCTGTTAACAAAATACACTATTTACTAAGACTATAAGGGTAGTTATATTGCAGCCAGTTAACTTATTCTAACTCTTGGTTTAACTCTTATTGCTCTAACCTTCACTTTGTTGCTGTACTGATACATTTGGTTGTTGCTCTGTCACGTTCAGAGCCTATCAACTGCACGAGGGTCATCAATACTCTATGTCACCTGTACACCACCAGTCAAGAATACTATATTCTTTAAAATAGTGATTAAACAAGCGGAGTATATACACTGATGGATGCACATTTCTCTGTGAATATACAATGAGAAATTCACACCTTTCCGTGAATATACACTGAGAGACATACACCTCTCGGCTTATGTAAACTGAGATACATTTCTTTGCACATATACACCACGATATATTCAAAGATATGAATTTATCGATGTATATATACTGAGATATACATATCACTGTTGTTAAAGTGCATGAATACCCTATACTGCAGATTTGAATAAAAATTATAGCTGATTAAAACAGGACTTAATTTTAAGAGACGCGAGTTTCCCTGTCGCCTAATATCATGTTTATTTTTCCCCTATAATCAACCATGTCCATAATTACTATCGCATTTCCTTTGTCTGCTTTCATCACTTCCTAGACTGTTCCACTTCCTGACAACTCTGAAGAAGTACTTCCTAACATCCCTGTGATTCATCTGAGTCTTCAACTTCCAACTGTGACCCTTTGTTGCTGTGTTCCATCTCTGGAAGTCCAGGATCTTTCCTTAATTCATGGTATATAACTTAACAAACCTTTGATGACAATTGTCATCAAAGGTTTGTTAAGTTATACCATGAATTAAGGAAAGATCCTGGACTTCCAGAGATGGAACACAGCAACAAAGGGTCACAGTTGGAAGTTGAAGACTCAGATGAATCACAGGGATGTTAGGAAGTACTTCTTCAGAGTTGTCAGGAAGTGGAACAGTCTAGGAAGTGATGAAAGCAGACAAAGGAAATGCGATAGTAATTATGGACAAGGTAGACTACAGGGGAAAATAACATATTATTAAAAAACATGGGAACTGAGGTGCCCCTTAATAAGGTTCAGAACCACACTCAGTGGTGAAGAAACTTACTTGTAAACAAACACTTACAACCAAGTCGTTGTTTAACAGTTTTATCGTATAGTGGTTGTATATTGTGAAATGATCAAGATGTATATTGTTATTCTTTTTTAATATTTTTCAAAACGCATTTCTTTTTTGGAGAAAACTAATTTTATTGTAAATAAGCGTTTAGGCATTACAGTCATACGTCGCATTACGTTATTTCGGTCTGCGTCAAATTCGCCTTTACGCCACTTTTCTAGAGTAAATTTCAGTTCAGCTAGCGTCATTACGTCCGACTTTACGTCACTCAGCAACGTCACCTACGTCATAATTTTTTTAACTGTGTTCATTATTCTTTAAAAAATATGACTAAAATGTATTGTTAATCTTCTTTAAGATTTAACAATAGTTATATTCTTACGCTAGTTTTATGGTGTTTTTCGTCATTTTAAAGCATTATGTCCTGATTACATCAAAAACCAGGTTACGTCACGGGTCTTGAAACCAATTAATGACATAGGGACGGGGGGGGGGGTACGACAGTAGCATTAACCAGTGAAATTTATCTCACATGATGAGCTTCAATCATTTACCAGTGCAATTACTCTTGATGCTATATATTAATGCATAAAGGAGGGAGGGTGGGGTCAGGATACGAACCGGCGGTGTGTCCGTTGCTAGAATGCCAAGTCGATGTGCTTGCGACCCATAGAGACAGTCCCCCCCCCTGTTGTCTACCCTCGCTCGTTGAGGCGTTCACAGCAATACGTTCACAAGTACATGAAATTGTCTGTTTTAAGCGAGTAATGGGTACCACTTATTTAATGGATGGCGGTGAAATGCATTTTGAACGAAGACTTTCCACTTACAGGCAACGTTTCTCTCAGGGTAAAACTATTTAAAGCCATCATAAAGCTGTAGACAGAGCGAAACACTGCAAGATTTGCTGTGTACCAAGTGTCTGCTATACTTGTTGGCAGTACCTGCCAGTCTACACAGTACCTGCCAGTCTACACAGTACCTGCCAGTCTACACAGTACCTGCCAGTCTACACAATACCTGCCAGTCTACACAGTACCTGCCATGCTCCACAATACCTACCAGTCTACACAGTACCTGTTATCCTACACAATAACTGCCATCCTACACAATGCTTGCCATCCTCCACAATACCTACCAGTCCACACAGTACCTTCCATCCTACACAATACCTGCCATCCTACACAATGCCTGTGATCCTCCACAATACCTACCAGTCTACACAATACCTTCCATCCTACACAATACCTGCCATCCTACACAATGCCTGCGATCCTCCACAATACCTACCAGTCTACACAATACCTTCCATCCTACACAATGCCTGCCATCCTACACAATGCCTGCGATCCTCCACAATACCTACCAGTCTACACAATACCTGCCATTCTACACAATACCTGCCATCCTACACAATACCTGCTATCCTACACAATACCTGCCATCCTCCACAATACCTGCCATCCTCCACAATACCTGCCATCCTCCACAATACCTGCCATCCTCCACAATACCTGCCATCCTCCACAATACCTGCCATCCTCCACAATACCTGCCATCCTCCACAATACCTGTCATCCTCCACAATACCTGCCATCCTCCACAATAACTGCCATCCTCCACAATACCTTCCATCCTCCACAATACCTGCCATCCTCCACAATACCTGCTCCACAATACCTGCCATCCTCCACAATACCTGCCATCCTCCACAATACCTGTCATCCTCCACAATACCTGCCATCCTCCACAATACCTGCCATCCTCTACAATACCTGCCATCCTCCACAATACCTGCCATCCTCCACAATACCTGCCATCCTCCACAATACCTGCCATCCTCCACAATACCTGCCATCCTCCACAATACCTGCCATCCTCCACAATACCTGCCATCCTCCACAATACCTGTCATCCTCCACAATACCTGCCATCCTCCACAATACCTGCCATCCTCCACAATACCTGCCATCCTCCACAATACCTGCCATCCTCCACAATACCTGCCATCCTCCACAATACCTGCCATCCTCCACAATACCTGCCATCCTCCACAATACCTGCCATCCTCACAATACCTGCCATCCTACACAATACCTGCCATCCTCCACAATACCTGCCATCCTCCACAATACCTGCCATCCTCCACAATACCTGCCATCCTCCACAATACCTGCCATCCTCCACAATACCTGCCATTCTCCACAATACCTGCACAATACCTCCACAATACCTGCCATCCTCCACAATACCTGCCATCCTCCACAATACCTGCCATCCTCCACAATACCTGCCATCCTCCACAATACCTGCCATTCTCCACAATACCTGCCATCATCCACAATACCTGTCATCCTCCACAATACCTGTCATCCTCCACAATACCTGCCATCCTCCTCAGTACCTGTCTCCTCCACAATACCTGCCCTCCTCCACAATACCTGCCCTCCTCCACAATACCTGCCATCCTCCACAATACCTGCCATCCTCCACAATACCTGCCATCCTCCACAATACCTGCCATCCTCCACAATACCTGCCATCCTCCACAATACCTGCCATCCTCCACAATACCTGCCATCCTCCACAATACCTGCCATCCTCTACAATACCTGCCATCCTCCACAATACCTGCCCTCCTACACAATACCTGCCATCCTCCACAATACCTGCCCTCCTCCACAATACCTGCCATCCTCCACAATACCTGCCATCCTCCACAATACCTGCCATCCTCCACAATACCTGCCATCCTCCACAATACCTGCCATCCTCCACAATACCTGCCCTCCTCCACAATACCTGCCATCCTCCACAATACCTGCCATCCTCCACAATACCTGCCATCCTCCACAATACCTGCCATCCTCCACAATACCTGCCATCCTCTGCAATACCTGTCATCCTCCACAATGCCTGCCATCCTCCACAATACCTGCCCTCCTCCACAATACCTGCCCTCCTCCACAATACCTGCCCTCCTCCACAATACCTGCCCTCCTCCACAATACCTGCCATCCTCCACAATACCTGCCCTCCTACACAATACCTGCCATCCTCCACAATACCTGCCCTCCTCCACAATACCTCCATCCCACAATACCTGCCATCCTCCACAATACCTCCTGCCATCCACAATACCTGCCTTCCTCCACAATACCTGCCATCCTCCACAATACCTGCCATCCTCCACAATACCTGCCATCCTCCACAATACCTGCCATCCTCCACAATACCTGCCATCCTCCACAATACCTGCCATCCTCCACAATACCTGCCATCCTCCACAATACCTGCCATCCTCCACAATACCTGCCATCCTCCACAATACCTGCCATCCTCCACAATACCTGCCATCCTCCACATTACCTGCCATCCTCCACAATACCTGTCATCCTCCACAATACCTGCCATCCTCCACAATACCTGCCATCCTCCACAATACCTGCCATCCACAATACCTGCCATCCTCCACAATACCTGCCATCCACAATACCTGCCATCCTCCACAATACCTGCCATCCACAATACCTGCCATCCTCCACAATACCTGCCATTCTCCACAATACCTGCCATCCACAATACCTGCCATCCTCCACAATACCTGCCCTCCTCCACAATACCTGCCATCCTCCACAATACCTGCCATCCTCCACAATACCTGCCATCCTCCACAATACCTGCCATCCTCCACAATACCTGCCATCCTCCACAATACCTGCCATCCTCCACAATACCTGCCATCCTCCACAATACCTGCCATCCTCCACAATACCTGCCATCCTCCACAAAACCTGCACAATATCCTCCACAATACCTGTCATCCTCCACAATACCTGCCATCCTCCACAATACCTGCCATCCTCCACAATACCTGCCATCCTCCACAATACCTGTCATCCTCCACAATACCTGCCATCCTCCACAATACCTGCCATCCTCCACAATACCTGCCATCCTCCACAATACCTGCCATCCTCCACAATACTTACCATTCTACACTTAAACCGCTACTTTTTCAAAAACAGGCATTATCGTAAGACTTTCCTGAGCTTAAGAAGCTTAGGGAAAAAATTAATTGAAGTTTATTATGAAGTCACTTGTAATTCTCTAAAATAGTTGAACTTTCTTATGAAGTCACTTGTAATTCCCTAAAATAATTGAAAGTTTCTTATGAAGTCACTTGTAATTCTCAAAAATAATTGAAGTTTCTTAAGAAGTCACTTGTAATTCCCTAAAATAATTGAAAGTTTCTTAAGAAGTCACTTGTAATTCGCTAAAATAATTTAAGTTTCTTGTGAAGTCAAGTGTAATTCCCTAAAATAATTGATGTTTTTTTTTTGTGAAGTCATATGTAATCCTGTGTTGTACTGGATCACCAGTACAACACTGGAGCACCACTACAACAGTGGTACACCAGTACAACACTGGAGCACCAGTACAATACTGGAGCGCAAGTACATAACTGGAGCACCAGTACAACACTGGAACACCAGTACAACACTGGAACGCCAGCATAACACTGGAGCACAAGTACAACACTGGATCACCGGTACAACCCTGGAACACCAGTATAACACTGGAGCACCAGTACAACACTGGAACGCCAGTATAACACTGGAGCACCAGTACAACACTGGAACACCACTACAACACTGGAACACCAGTACAACACTGGAACACCAGTATAACACTGGAGCACCAGTACAACACTGGAACACCAGTACAACATTGGAACACCAGTACAACACTGGAGCACCAGTACAACACTGGAACACCAGTACAACACTGGAGCACCAGTACAACACTGGAACACCAGTACAACACTGGAACACCAGTACAACACTGGAACACCAGTACAACACTGGAGCACCAGTACAACACTGGAACACCAGTACAACACTGGAACACCACTATAACACTGGAACACCAGTACAACACTGGAGCACCATTACAACACTGGAACACCAGTACAACACTGGAACACCAGTACAACACTGGAACACCAGTACAACACTGGAACACCAGTACAACACTGGAACACCAGTACAACACTGGAACACCAGTACAACACTGGAACACCAGTACAACAGTAAAGTTCAGTTACTAGACAAGAGGTCAAAAAAGCCTATACATCGTGAATAATAAAAACTCTGAATATTTTAGCTGTAATATATTAAATGGCTTGAAAGTTAATATAACTTAAGACTGTAAATGGATGTTAATAAACTAACTAATATAACTGCGAGGAACAAACTAGATCACATGATGTTGTTTATAACAGTAATTGTTAGTTAACTCTCACACTTGTTACTTGAAAGGACACAGATGCAAGTAATGTGATATTTTACTGTGGCAGCGTTTTGTTCCCCAGGAGCTTTGTCAAGCTGTTATAACGTTAGAAGGGCACTGAGGGGTGTATATATAGGTAGCATGTGAGGTGAAAGATAGGTGGTAGTAGTAGCTGTGGTAGTGGTGGTAGTTGTGGTGGTAGTAGTAGTAGTAGTGGTGGTGGTGGTAGTAGTGGTGATGGTAGTGGTAGTGGTAGTAGTAGTAGTAGCTACGGTGGTGGTAGTAGTAGTAGTAGTAGCTACGGTGGTGGTAGTAGTAGTAGTGGTGGTGGTGGTAGTAGTGGTGATGGTAGTGGTAGTAGTAGTAGTAGCTACGGTGGTGGTAGTAGTAGTAGTAGCTACGGTGGTGGTAGTAGTAGTAGTGGTGGTGGTGGTAGTAGTGGTGATGGTAGTGGTAGTAGTAGTAGTAGCTACGGAGGTGGTAGTAGTAGTAGAATTAGCAGTAGTGGTGGTGGTAGTAGTAGTAGTAGTAGTATCGTAGTGGTGGTAGTAGTAGTGGTTGTGGTAGTAGTAGTTGTGATAGCAGTAGTAGTAGTATGATTGGAGGTAGATCGAGGTATACACCCTCTGTGTCCATGTATTGTTTGCAACACCTTGACAAAGCTCCTGGAGAGAGAAACGTTGCCAAAATAAAATGTCACATTAGTTGCATTTGTGTCCTTTTACCTGACACATTGTGGGTAATTCTACCACCATTATTACTAACTCTTATACTTCTTAATAAGATACATCAGTGTGTAACAGGTCATCTGTATGATCAAGACCCTTGTCACGAAACATCCTCTTTCCTGACCAATAAAACAACAGTGGCACACATGTTAGTTTCCTGACCAATAAAACAACAGTGACACACATGTTAGTTTTTTACACACCAGAGAAAAAGAATAAATACTTTCACTATCATTCATTCAAAATTAGACACATGTGCAACATCTGGGTATCTTTATTGTAGACGTTTCGCCATCCAGTGACTATATCAATACAAATTCAAAGACATGAATGGAAGACAGAACAACTATATACAAAAGATGAGGTTATCATTCCTTCAGTCCCTCGCGGCCTGGTCTGTGACCAGGCCTCATGGTAGATCAGATCCTGATCAACCAGGCTATTACTGTTGGCAGCACGCAAACCGACGTACGAACCACAGCCCGGCTGGTCAGGTACTGACTTTACCTCATCTTTTGTATATAGTTCTTCTGTCTTCCATTCATGTCCTAGAATTTGTATTGATAAAGCCACTGGATGGCGAAACGTCTACAATAAAGATACCCAGATGTTGCACATGTGTCTCAATTTTCATCTTCTGGGTACTGTATACCATTCATGTACATCATTCATTTAATCACTGTCTTGCCAGAAGCTTGCTGACACCATAGTTCAGATGACCTGGAACATCTCCACTCCTCCGTGAGGGTGCAGGCACTGTACTTACCACCTCCAGGACTCGAGTCCAGCTAGTTGTACTTGCCACCTCCAGGACTCGAGTCCAGCTAGTTGTACTTGCCACCTCCAGGACTCGAGTCCAGCTAGTTGTACTTACCACCTCCAGGACTCGAGTCCAGCTAGTTGTACTTGCCACCTCCAGGACTCGAGTCCAGCTAGTTGTACTTGCCACCTCCAGGACTCGAGTCCAACTAGTTGTACTTGCCACCTCCAGGACTCGAGTCCAGCTAGTTGTACTTTCCACCTCCAGGACTCGAGTCCAGCTAGTTGTACTTTCCACCTCCAGGACTCGAGTCCAGCTATTTATACTTTCTACCTCCAGGACTCGAATCCAGCTAGTTGTACTTTCCACCTCCAGGACTCGAGTCCAGCTAGTTGTACTTTCCACCTCCAGGACTCGAGTCCAGCTAGTTGTACTTGCCACCTCCAGTACTCGAGTCCAGCTAGTTGTACTTGCCACCTCCAAGACTCGAGTCCAGCTAGTTGTACTTTCTTCCTCCAGGACTCGAGTCCAGCTAGTTGTACTTGCCACCTCCAGGACTCGAGTCCAGCTAGTTGTACTTTCCACCTCCAGGACTCGAGTCCATCTAGTTGTACTTTCCACCTCCAGGACTCGAGTCCAGCTAGTTGTACTTGCCACCTCCAGGACTCGAGTCCAATTAGTTATCCAGCGTCACACAACCATGACAGTGGTAGCCTCTGAAACCTATTAAATTATTACCTTCAGGGGAAGAGCTAAACCTGTATGATCCGTACTGCGACTGGGAGGTATAAGGTTCGATCCGGGGAAAGCCTAGTTCGTTGGATCTGGAACCCCTCACCGGCATCAAGACACTTATTAAACATGTAAAAGTGTTGATATCTATGATGCTGATGGGGGATCTTGATCCAAGAAGTTAGAGCCACCTTCCCTTACTTTGGATCAGCTCAAATTACATCCCATTCCCCAGGCGCAGCTTGACCCCCAACGGGTTTAACGGTACCCCATGAATATAATAATAATAATAATAATAATAATAATAAAATAATCATAATACATTAATAATCATAATAATAATCATCATAATAATAATAATCAACTATTAACTGAGAAATACACAGTCATTCTAACAACAAAGGGACATTTTCTTCCAGCATTAGATATAACGCTCCCTAACAGTCATTTACAAAGTGCCAAGTATTTCTTATCCTGGGTCAAAGAAAGCATTTACAGTAGCTATGTCATACAACTAGTTTCCCCCTAGCGAGCATTTAGGCATTTCTAGCAACCGTTTGGCTACATTATTTTAGCATCTTTATGGACATATTCCAGCAAATGCAACAAATAAAAGAACTCTGTCTCAACATATTGCAGCAACTGAAAGAAATCCTATTGGACATGTTCCCAAAAATGCCGTTTTGAAGGCATTTTTCCCCAGCAAGCGTTCCAGCATATTTTTTTTACTTGGATGTTAGTGAAGAGCTCTTGATCCAGGGAATTGAAGCTCCTGTCCACTTCCATGGATCAAGCCTCTCATTCTTCACTCCCCAGGCTTTGTATGACTCCTATGGGTTTAGCACTTCCTCACAAATAATAATAATCATAGGATTAATGATATTGAAAATAATAATAGCGAAAATAATGAAATGTAATAATAATAATAATAATAATGGTAATAAACAATAATAATAACAACACATTTAGCAAAAAACAGAACACTTCTAGTAAACAATGACACTTTCTCCTAGCAAACACTAGAACTTTCTCCTAGCAAACATTAAAACTCGTAGCAAACAATAAGACTTTCGCCTAGCAAACATTAAAACTACAATCAAACACTAGAACTTTCTCCTAGCAAACATTAAAACTCCTAGCAAACAATAAGACTTTCGCCTAGCAAAAATTAAAACTACAATCAAACACTAGAACTTTCTCCTAGCAAACATTAAAACTCGTAGCAAACAATAAGACTTTCTCCTAGCAAATATTAAAACTCCTAGCAAACACTAAAACTTTCTCCTAGCAAACATTAAAACTCCTAGCAAAGACTTTCCTAGCAAACATTAAAACTCCTAGCAAAGTCTTTCCTAGCAAACATTAAGACTCCTAGTAAACACAAGAACTTTCTCCTAGCAAACATTACGACACTTTCTCCTAGCATACATTAGACATTTTTTTCCTAGCGTACATTAGAACTTTCTCCTAGCAAACACTAGAACTCTTTTTCCTAGCAAACATTCTAACACTCCTAATAAGCATTAGAACACTTTCTCCTAGAATACATTAGACACTATCCAAGCAGTCATTAGTACCCTTTCTCCTAGCAAACACTAGAACTTTCTCCTAGCAAACATATGGTTTCTAACAAATATTAGAACACCTCAAACATACATTAGTACACTTTCTCCTAGCATACATTAAAACTTTCCCCCAACAACACTTTCTCCTAACAGACATAAGGGCACTTTCTCCTAGCATACATTAGGGCACTTTCTCTTAGTAGACATTAGAAGATTTTATAGTAACAAATATTAGGGTACTTACTCCTAGGATACAATAATACACTTTCTAGCAAGCATTGGGGCACTTTCTCCTAGCATACATTAGTGTACTCTCCTAGCATACATTAGGGCACTTTTCGTAGCAAACATTAAAGCACTTTCTCTTAGCAAATAGGGCACTTTCTCCTAGCAAGCATTAGGACTGGACACCTCTTAGCATACATTAGGACACTTTCTCCTAGCAAACATCAGAATATTTCCTCCTAGCGTACATTAGGATACTTTCTCCTAGCAAACATTACAATACTTTCTCCTAGCATTTTGATATATCCTATCAGCCTATATAAATATTTCTCCCTTAAAGCACTCCGTTTACATTAATACAATTTATATAAAATAATGAATATCTTCAGCAGGTGTAAAATGTTTATATTATTTAAACAATGCGTCTATATAAGGTTTAAATTTATGTAAATTAGCTAAACATTTTCCATCTGGGGAACCTGTGTTTATAAGTTGGATTTTTTTTTATATACGTAATGTATATGGAGCACCTTTTGTTACTCAGAGAACCATTTTTCTAATTATATATATATATATATATATATATATATATATATATATATATATATATATATATATATATATATATATATATATATATATATATATATATATATATATATATACACGTCACCAAGCACCCAGTTCAATAATTTACACTTCGATCGGATGAACCATTAACCAACCCTTTAATTCACATTTTCTTTTAGTTTGTACATATTTTGGAATTAATTTTTGTACACATCTCTTAATGTGATTATTAGTAGCAGCCTCCGTCACGCCCTCTGTTGTTTTACAGAACTGTGACGTTGCCAGGATGGCAAGGGATGATTGGTGCTCTCCACAGTGACATCACCATGAAGGTAAGTGATTGGTGCTCCTCCGTGTGACGTATGGCAGATGTTGAGATGTGATTGGTGCTTTCCACGGTAACGTTACCAATATAATTTAACACAGTATAAGTTAACCACGATATCAAGTAATACATTTCGTATAACAGTATTTGTTAACAGGAAATACCTGGTACTGAGTATCAGACATACCAGTCATACCAGGTATGTTGATGGTTATCATGGTAGTTGCAGCACCACACTTGGTATGTTGATGGTTATCATGGTAGTTGCAGCACCACACTTGGTATGTTGATGGTTATCATGGTAGTTGCAGCACCACACTTGGTATGTTGATGGTTATCATGGTAGTTGCAGCACCACACTTGGTATGTTGATGGTTATCATGGTAGTTGCAGCACCACACTTGGTATGTTGATGGTTATCATGGTAGTTGCAGCACCACACTTGGTATGTTGATGGTTATCATGGTAGTTGCAGCACCACACTTGGTATGTTGATGGTTGTCATGGTAGTTGCAGCACCACACTTGGTATGTTGATGGTTATCATGGTAGTTGCAGCACCACACTTGGTATGTTGATGGTTATCATGGTAGTTGCAGCACCACACTTGGTATGTTGATGGTTATCATGGTAGTTGCAGCACCACACTTGGTATGTTGATGGTTATCATGGTAGTTGCAGCACCACACTTGGTATGTTGATGGTTGTCATGGTAGTTGCAGCACCACACTTGATATGTTCATGGTTGTCATGGTAGTTGCAGCACCACACTTGATATGTTGATGGTTGTCATGGTAGTTGCAGCACCACACTTGGTATGTTCATGGTTGTCATGGTAGTTGCAGCACCACACTTGATATGTTGATGGTTGTCATGGTAGTTGCAGCACCACACTTGGTATGTTCATGGTTGTCATGGTAGTTGCAGCACCACACTTGATATGTTCATGGTTGTCATGGTAGTTGCAGCACCACACTTGATATGTTCATGGTTGTCATGGTAGTTGCAGCACCACACTTGGTATGTTGATGGTTGTCATGGTAGTTGCAGCACCACACTTGGTATGTTGATGGTTGTCATGGTAGTTGCAGCACCACACTTGATATGTTCATGGTTGTCATGGTAGTTGCAGCACCACACTTGGTATGTTGATGGTTGTCATGGTAGTTGCAGCACCACACTTGATATGTTGATGGTTGTCATGGTAACTCTCGGTTTGAAATTATACATAAAAAGAGATACAATAGTTTTGGATCACCAAGGTGATCCGATTACTCATATATCAATAATATATTCAAGTATAAAGCAGATAGTATACTCAAGTTTTTTATGGTATCCAGTGGTTTCAGATGTTACACAATGGTTTTACTTGGTATCCAGTGGTTTCAGATATTGCGTAGGGTTTCACTTGGCACACAGTGGTTTCGCTTAGTATCCAGTGGTTTTAGATGCTACACAGTGATTTCACTTGGTACATAGTGGTTTCACTTGGTATCCAGTGGTTTCAAAAGTTATATAGTGGTTTCACTTTGTACACAGTGGTTTCAGATGGTACACAGTTGGTTCACTTGGCATTTATTTTCGTTCGAAGGATGTTACAGAAAGTTTCCGGTGGCATCTAGTGGTTGCAAGTGGCCACCCACCTGACTGGGGAGTGCCCCAGCTGACACTGGCCAACTGGGGAGTTTCCCAGGGGATACTACTGACCTCACTTGGCAGTAGAAGCTGCAGCAAAGGGCTGTGGGAGGAGAGATATGTAATAAAAATGGAGGTAAATAGAACCTTAATAATAATAATAATAGTAATAATACGCTAAAAATCGTAAAAGCATTATCTTCGGGCAAAGTTATTCATACTGCCCTCATCGTGAAGGGTTTTTGATCCAAGGAATTGTAACTGCTCTAATTTTTCTTGTAACATAGCAGATTTTATCTGCCATTCCCCAGGCGTTTTAGGATCCTACGGGTTTAACGCTTCCCCGTAAATATGTTACATGATGTTTTAACTCAGTTCTGTCTGGGAGAATCTCTCTCTCTCTCTCTCTCTCTCTCTCTCTCTCCATTCCTTTTCTCATCTATCTATACCTTATTGGCCTATCACCTCATTTTCTTCGCCATTATGTTTTCCCTCTCCCCCTCACCCATTTCTTCTACCACCTCTTTAATCTGGTCTGAGACCAGGTATACTTCAGAAATTTTTCAGGTATCCTTCAGGTATCCTTTAGGTATCTTTCAGATATCCTTCAGGTATCCTTCAGATATCCTTCAGGTATCCTTCAGATATCCTTCAGGTATCCTTCAGGTATCCTTCAGGTATTCTTCAGATATGCTTCAGGTATCCTTCAGGTATCTTTCAAGTATCCTTCAGGTAATGTCACCTTAAATGGTCGCTGTTTCTCTTCGAACTCCCGAAGTTTGGCCTTGTATTTCTCGAGCTCGTCTCTCAGGATGGCGTCCTCGATGCGGGCGTTGTCCTCGTCGTACTCTAAACATCCCACTCCGTCGAGACGCTCGAGGTCGAGGTAACCCTTCCACCGCACACACACTCCGTTCATGATAAAGTGCGACTTGATGTGGACCTGTGGGAGTACAAGAGACGAGGAGTGAGCTGGCGCATGAAGAGGAGTGTAGGTAGCCATGAGTGTGTGACTGAGTGAGTGTAGGTAGCCATGAGTGTGTGACTGAGTGAGTGTAGGTAGCCATGAGTGTGTGACTCAGTGTAGGTAGCCATGAGTGTGTGACTGAGTGAGTGTAGGTAGCCATGAGTGTGTGACTCAGTGAGTGTAGGTAGCCATGAGTGTGTGACTGAGTGAGTGTAGGTAGCCATGAGTGTGTGACTCAGTGTAGGTAGCCATGAGTGTGTGACTGAGTGAGTGTAGGTAGCCATGAGTGTGTGACTCAGTGTAGGTAGCCATGAGTGTGTGACTGAGTGAGTGTAGGTAGCCATGAGTGTGTGACTCAGTGAGTGTAGGTAGCCATGAGTGTGTGACTGAGTGAGTGTAGGTAGCCATGAGTGTGTGACTCAGTGTAGGTAGCCATGAGTGTGTGACTGAGTGAGTGTAGGTAGCCATGAGTGTGTGACTCAGTGAATATAGGTAGCCATGAGTGTGTGACTGAGTGAGTGTAGGTAGCCAAGAGTGTGTGACTCAGTGAATATAGGTAGCCATGAGTGTGTGACTGAGTGAGTGTAGGTAGCCATGAGTGTGTGACTGAGTGAGTGTAGGTAGCCAAGAGTGTGTGACTGAGTGTAGGTAGCCATGAGTGTGTGACTGAGTGAGTGTAGGTAGCCAAGAGTGTGTGACTGAGTGTAGGTAGCCATGAGTGTGTGACTGAGTGAGTGTAGGTAGCCATGAGTGTGTGACTGAGTGAGTGTAGGTAGCCATGAGTGTGTGACTCAGTGTAGGTAGCCATGAGTGTGTGACTGAGTGAGTGTAGGTAGCCATGAGTGTGTGACTCAGTGAGTGTAGGTAGCCATGAGTGTGTGACTGAGTGAGTGTAGGTAGCCATGAGTGTGTGACTCAGTGTAGGTAGCCATGAGTGTGTGACTGAGTGAGTGTAGGTAGCCATGAGTGTGTGACTCAGTGAGTGTAGGTAGCCATGAGTGTGTGACTGAGTGAGTGTAGGTAGCCATGAGTGTGTGACTCAGTGAGTGTAGGTAGCCATGAGTGTGTGACTGAGTGAGTGTAGGTAGCCATGAGTGTGTGACTCAGTGAGTGTAGGTAGCCATGAGTGTGTGACTGAGTGAGTGTAGGTAGCCATGAGTGTGTGACTGAGTGAGTGTAGGTAGCCATGAGTGTGTGACTGAGTGAGTGTAGGTAGCCATGAGTGTGTGACTGAGTGAGTGTAGGTAGCCATGAGTGTGTGACTGAGTGAGTGTAGGTAGCCATGAGTGTGTGACTGAGTGAGTGTAGGTAGCCATGAGTGTGTGACTCAGTGTAGGTAGCCATGAGTGTGTGACTGAGTGAGTGTAGGTAGCCATGAGTGTGTGACTCAGTGAGTGTAGGTAGCCATGAGTGTGTGACTCATGGCTACTCTACGGTATGTAGATTAAAATTCCATTTTTTTTTTCATGTAAAAATCAATTTCGACATAATATATCGAGATACCAGAGCCCAATTATATCTGTTTTCTCTCGCTGTGACCAATTAAAATGGAAAATAATAACTCGACAATTGGAAAATCGCAAATTTCAAAAGTGCCTTAATTACTTGCGACACACGTGGTCAAATAATTGGAAATCCACGCCATCCAGTTTACTTGATGTTCTACGTTTGTTTTTTGACGTTTACCAGGCTTAAATTTTACCTTTGTTTTCTTATACTGTGCTGAGTCCTTACTGTTGTGCTGAGGCTATACTATTGTGCTGAGACCTTACTACTGTGCTGAGGCCTTACTACTGTGCTGAGGCCTTACTGTTGTGCTGAGGCTATACTATTGTGCTGAGACCTTACTACTGTGCTGAGGCCTTACTACTGTGCTGAGGCTATACTACTGTGCTGAGACCTTACTACTGTGCTGAGGCCTTACTGTTGTGCTGAGGCTATACTATTGTGCTGAGACCTTACTACTGTGCTGAGGCCTTACTGTTGTGCTGAGGCCTTACTACTGTGCTGAGGCCTTACTGTTGTGCTGAGGCTATACTATTGTGCTGAGACCTTACTACTGTGCTGAGGCCTTACTGTTGTGCTGAGGCTATACTACTGTGCTGAGACCTTACTACTGTGCTGAGGCCTTACTGTTGTGCTGAGTCCTTGCTACTGTGCTGAGTCCTTGCTACTGTGCTGAGTCCTTACTACTGTACTGAGGCCTTACTGTTGTGCTGAGTCGTAACTGCTGTGCTGTGGCCTTACTGCTGTGCTGAGCCCTTACTGCTGTGGTGAGCCCTTAATGCTGTGCTGACTTATCTTCCTTGGTGTTATACTGTGCTGAACTTATCTTCTTAGGTGTTATACTGCGCTGACCTTATCTTCCTAGCTGTTATACTGAGCTGACCTTATCTTAGGTGTTATAAAGTGCTGACCTTATCCTCCTAGGTGTTATACTGTGCTGAGTCTATTAAATTCGTAAGTATTTCAGCACACATCAAATTCATACATGATCTGTGGAATGTCAGTGGGTGGTGGAGGGAATTAGTTTGATCCGAGGAATTAAAGGGTTACTCCCAATTCTTTGGATCAGGAGCCCTTCACTAGATGAAGCAACTCCCCTGGAAGAAAAAAAATAGCCTGTGTTTTGTAGATTCCAAGACTTTTCAGTTAACTTTTCATCCTCGTGTTTATATTCCTTGAATTGAACGTTTCTCTCGTGGGTTTAAATGCCTTGATTTGACTTAGGTACATATCAAGATGTACGCCTATTAAATTTTTTTAGAGGCCTAGTTCCTAGACCTACTCTGTAACTAGATGATCTTGTGCTTTCGTCCATAGCATGAATAAATGGCTCAGAGAACCGACAAGTTGATAAATTCAACACTTGTGCAACACTTGGGTATCTTCATTGTGAACACGTTTCGCCACACAGTGACTTCTTCAGTTCAAAACAGAGAAGAATGATTGAAGATCAGAAGGAGTTTGAGGTAATTAGTCCCTCAGCCTGGAGTCTATGTAATAAGTCCATCAGTATTGATAAAAAAAAAATACACCATCGCTCATATGCTGTATTCTTATCAAGATTGAGGGACTGATTACGTCAAACTCCTGATCTCCAACCACCACTCTTCTGTGTATTGAACTGAGGAAGCCACTGTGTGACGAAACGTTTCCACAGTAAACATACCCAAGTGTTGCACATTTGTCTAATTTACCAGAGTGCAAAAAAAAAAACTGAATCTAATAACCTGGGTTTGAATATCTAATTAAACATTGGATTTAGGTGCATCAAATGTAAGTCTGAGTCTCGTGATGTTAATTAGGTGTTATAAAGCTTTGTGTGGCAGCGTGTTGTGTAGAAAGTAAAACATTACTGGGTAACCTTCCACACTCATCCACTTCCTCTCATGTGTTGTCATTTCCTCCCAAGTGTTCTCTTGACATTAATATACTTCTCTCCTTCCCTTAATCCAGTGCTATTCTTTCATTAATTACGTGAATTAATTGACAGTCTAGTACCATTTTTCCTTCAATCTAGTCTTCTTCCCTTAATCTAGTGTTCATTCCTCAGTCTTCTGCCTTCCTTCTCTTAATCTAGTACCTTCCTTCTCTTAATCTAGTGCCTTCCTTCTCTTAATCTAGTGCCTTCCTTCTCTTAATCTAGTACATTCCTTCTCTTAATCTAGTGCCTTCCTTCTCTTAATCTAGTACCTTCCTTCTCTTAATCTAGTGCCTTCCTTCTCTTAATCTAATACCTTCCTTCTCTTAATCTAGTACCTTCCTTCTCTTAATCTAGTACCTTCCTTCTCTTAATCTAATACCTTCCTTCTCTTAATCTAGTACCTTCCTTCTCTTAATCTAGTACCTTCCTTCTCTTAATCTAGTGCATTCCGCCTCTTCTTTTAGTTGGCTCCACCCATTTGTTCCTCCACTACTGCCTCCCTTTCCTCCTCTTTAGCTGAGACATCCTCTTTAATCTTTGCTTGTGATCCGCCAAGTCCCTCGTTCGGTTTCCCTGACCCTGACTTTGGCGTCCCTCTCCCTTTGTATTCAAGCTTCTCTAGTCTCAGGCAAGGGTTCGAGGGCAGAATAACCATGGATAATTATTACAGGTATGTCACAGATGTAACATACAGTGTAGCATAGATATGCCACATACAGTACGTCACAGGTGTGTTACACATACAGTATATAAGAGATGTCACATTCAGTATGTCACAGATGTAACATATAGTGTGTCACAGGTATGCCACATACAGTATGTCACAAGTATGCCACATACAGTATGTCACAGGTATGCCACATACAGTATGTCACAGGTATGCCACATAAAGTATGTCACAGGTATGCCACATACAGTATGTCACAGGTATGCCACATGCAATATGTCACAGGTATGCCACATACAGTATGTCACAAGTATGCCACATACAGTATGTCACAGGTATGCCACATACAGTATGTCACAGGTATGCCACATACAATATGTCACAGGTATGCCACATACAATATGTCACAAGTATTCCACATACAATATGTCACACGTATGCCACATACAATATGTCACAAGTATGCCACATGCAATATGTCACAGGTATGCCACATGCAGTATGTCACAGGTATGCCACATGCAATATGTCACAGGTATGCCACATGCAATATGTCACAGGTATGCCACATACAATATGTCACAGATATGCCACATACAGTATGTCACAGGTATGCCACATGCAGTATGTCACAGGTCTCCTCTGTAGCAGTGGAGGATTTGTGTACGAGAGTACTTA
>NC_091298.1:57485282-57602720 GCF_038502225.1 Cherax quadricarinatus
GTGACTTCAACCACAAGGAAATCGACTGGGAAAGCCTGGAGCCACATGGGGGCCCAGAAACATGGAGGGCTAAGATGTTGGAGGTGGTACTGGAGAACCTCATGCACCAGCATGTAAAGGACACTACCAGAGAGAGAGGAGAGAATGAACCAGCGAGACTGGACCTAATATTTACCTTGGGTAGTGCAGATATTGAGGACATCACATATGAAAGACCCCTCGGGGTCTGTCATCACGTGGTTCTGAGCTTCGAATACATAGTAAAGTTACAAGTGAAGAGGGAAGCAGGAAGGGCAAGACAAATGAAACCAAACTACAAGAGAGGGAACTACACAGACATGAAGAATTTCCTGTACAGGGCTCAGTGGGACAGAGAACTGGCAGGGAAGTCAGTAAACGAGTTGATGGAATATGTGACAACAATATGCAAGGAAACTGAGGATAGGTTTGTAGCCAAGGGTAACAGAAATAACGAGAAGGCCAGGGTGAGCCCTTGGTTCACCCAAAGGTGTAGAGAGGCCAAAACCAAGTGTGCTAGAGAATGGAAAAATATAGAAGGCAAAGGACCCAGGAGAATAAGGAAAGAAGTCGAAGAGCCAGAAATGAATATGCACAGGTAAGAAGGGAGGCCCAACGGCAATACGAAAATGACACAGCAGCAAAAGCTAAATATGACCCGAAGCTATTGTACAGCCACATCAGGAGGAAATTGAGACTTCAGAAAGACGGAGAGGTGGGGTACACCTTCAAGTGTTGGACACAATACATTCAACCGAGGAAGAAGCGAAGAGGCTGCTAAGCGAGCTAGATACCTCAAAGGCAATGGGGCTAGCTGGAGTCTACCTGGAGGTTATTCCGGGGATCAACGCCCCCGCGGCCCGGTCCACGACCAGGCCTCCCGGTGGACCAGGGGCTGATCAACCAAGCTGTTACTGTTGGCCGCACGTAGTCCAACGTACGAACCACAGTCCGGCTGCTCCGGCACTGACTTTAGGTATCTGTCCAGCTCCCTCTTGAAGGCAGCCAGGGGCCTATTGGTAATTCCCGTTATGCTTGGTGGGAGGCTGTTGAACAGTCTTGGGCCCCGGACACTTACGGTGTTTTCTCTTAGTGTACCAGTTGCGCCCTACTTTTAATTGGGGGTATTTTGCACCGCCTGCCCAGTCTTTTACTTTCGTAGGGAGTGATTTCTGTGTGCAGATTCGGGACCATTCCTTCTAGGATTTTCCAAGTGTAGATTATGATATATCTCTCCCTCCTGCGTTCCAACGAGTACAAGTCAAGTGCTTCCAAGCGTTCCCAGTAGTTAAGGTGCTTGACAGAACTTAAACGTGCAGTAAAGGTTCTCTGGACAGTCTCTAGATCTCCAATTTCACCTGCTTTGAATTGAGATGTTAATGTACAGCAGTATTCCAGCCTAGAGAGAACACGTGATTTGAAAAGGATCATCACTGGCTTGGCATCTCTCGTTTTGAACGTTCTCATTATCCATCCTATCATTTTCTTTGCACTTGTGATCGTGGCACTGTTGTGATCCTTGAAAGTGAGATCCTCAGACATTACTACTCCCAGGTCCCTTGCATTATTTTTCCGCTCTATTGTATGGCCAGAATTTGTAGCATACTCTGTAGTTATACTCTGTAGTATACTCTGCTGGATAGCATCTCTCCATGGGTCCTATGAGAGAGAGAGAGAGAGAGAGCGAGAGCAGAGGCACTATGTGTACCACTAAGAACAGTCTTCAACACATCTATAGAAACAGGGCGACTACCTGCGGTATGGAAGATAGCAAATGTAGTCTCAATTTTTAAAAAAAAGAGACAGACACTAAGCACTAAACTACAGACTAGTATCACTAACATGTATGCAGAGTCGTGGAGAAGATCATCAGGAGAAGAGTGGTGTAGCACCTACAAAGGAATGAACTTATCAACGACAGCCAGCATGGTTTCAGGGATGGGAAATCCTGATTGGAATATGCAGCACTGGGTTGGAACCCACACCTAGCCAGGCACATAAGGAAACTAGAGAAAATGCAGAGGGTTTCAATTAGACTGGTCTCGGAGCTAAGGGGTATGTCCTACGAGGAGAGGGTAATAGAAATCGACCTGACGACACTGGAGGACAGGAGATATAGGGGGGATATGATAACAACATAGAAAATACTGAGAGGAATCGACAAGGTGGACAGACACAGGATGTTCCAGATATGAGACAGCAACAAGGGGTCACAGTTGGAAGTTGATGACTCAGATGAATTACAGGGATGTTAGGAAGTATTTCTCTAGTCACAGAGTTGTCGGGAAGTGGAAGTCTGGTAAATGATGTAGTGGATGCAGGATCCATACATAGCTTTAAGAAGAGGTATGATAAAGCTCATGGAGCAGGAAGATTGACCGAGTAGCGGCCAGCGAAGAGGCAGGGCCAGGAGCTGCGACAAAGGAAGGTCAGGTAGTGTTACAACACTGGTATGGGAGCATCTTCACTGTGTGGCTCAGGTCTTGCTGACTCCAAATCAGGATTCCCCCACTTAGAATTTCTTGTATCGAGTGAAACCTTTCACATTCACCATCCACCACCGACACACCCAAGTTTAAACTTTTCCTTTGCTTATTTTTCCACTGTCGTGAACATTCTACACAGCTTTCATAAACCATATTAAATTATTTAAAAATAAAATTGTCACTACATATACATATAGAGGCGTTGTGGTCAAGTTCCCTGTTAAGTGAGAGTAGGTATGTAATATCTCACAAACTAGAGCCAGTTTGAAAAACCTGTTGTCATTTTTGCATCCAATAACCCCCCCCCCCCCCAAAAAAAAAGTACCCTAAATGCCTTTATATATCTTTGGCAACGAATTTTTGTTGTTGTTGGCTAGTGAATTTTATCTTCCCCCAAGACGTGCCTCCATCTCTCCAACACGTACCCTCCATCTCTCCAACAACTGCCCTCCAGTTCCTCTTCAACAACAGCCCGCCACCTCTCTAAAACCTGCCCTCTATCTTCTCCAACACCTGCCCTCCATCTCTCCAACACCTGCCCTCCATTTCCTCTCCAACACCTGGTCTCCATCTCTCCAACGCCTGCCCTCAATCTCCTCTCCAACACCTGCCCTCGGTCTTCTCTCCAACACCTGCCCTCCATCTCTCCAACACCTGCTTTCCATCTCTCAAACAATTGCCCTCCATCTCTCCAACACCTGAGCTCCATCTCCTCTCCAACACATGCTCTCCATCTCTCCAACACCTGCCCTCTGTATCTTCCTCAACACCTCACCACTCTTCCCTATCACCCCCTCCCCCGCCACTTCCCAACACCTCCAACCCTCTTCTTCCCCAACACTTCCCCACCAATCTCTCCTGTCATAACCCTCACTAACAGAGGTGACAATACTAGTCTCCCCTCACTCTGCCTGACCTATAACCTCTCCCCGCCCCGCCCCGCCCCGCCCCGCCCCCTCACGCCCCCACCCACCCCACTTAATCCGTGTATAGTGATTAATACTGTCCTTTGATTTTACGGTTTTTTCTCGTGTGTGCGTGGGCGGGTAGGCGGGCGGGCGGGCGGTGTTGGGTGGAGGTTGGAGAATGAGGTTCATGGAGGTAGAGGTGGAAGTCATGGAGGTGGGGATTATTTAGGGGAAGGTGGAGATGCTAGACTTTGATGGTGGAAGCGAAGTCCTGAAGGTGGAGGTGTTGGTTCTGGATGAGGGGGCTGAAGATGGAGGAAAGGTTCTGGAGGGGGATTTTGGAAGTGAAGATGAAGACTCTGGAGGGGAGGTTGAAAGTGGAAGCGGGATATTGGAAGAGAGATGAGGGTTGCAAAAATTGTATGTGGAGGTCCTGGAAGTGGAGTTAGGGGTCTGGAGGTGAGGGGTTCCCAGGTGAATGTGGAGGTCTTGGAAGTGGAGTTAGGGGTCTGGAGGTGGAGGTGAGGTTCCTGCAGGTTTAGGTGGGGGCTCTGGAAGGAGAGGTGGATGTTCTGGAGGGTGAAATGGACGTCTTGGATTTGAAGAGGGTTCTGGAAGTGGCGATGGAGATCCTGGTGGGGGTGGAGGTCTTGGAAGGAGAGGGGAGGGTCCTGGAGATGGAGTTTCTGGAAGTGGACGTGGGGATCCTGGAGATTGAGGTGGGGGTCCTGGAAGTGGACGTAGGGGTTCGTGGAGGTGGGGTTTCTGGAGGTGGAGGTCCTTGAGTAGGAGGGGGTTCCTGGAGGTGGAGGTGGGGGTCCTGAAGGTGGAGATGGGTTCTGGAGGTGGAGGTCCTGGAGATGGAGGTGGGGTCTTTGAGTAGGAGGGGGCCCTGGAGGTGGAGGTGAGGGTCCTGGAGGTGGAGATGGGACCTTGGAGGTGGAGGAGGGTCCTGGAGTAGTAGAAGGTGAGAGCCCTGGAGGTGGAGGGGGTTCTGGAGGGTAAGGGGGATACTGGAGGTGAGGGTCCTGGAGTAGGAGATAGGGGTCCCGGGAGTAGAGGTAGGGGTCCTGGAGGTGGAGGTGGGATTCTGGTGGTGGAGTGGGATCCTGGAGGTAGAGGTGGGGGCTCTGGATGTGCGGGTCCTGAGGTGGATGTGGGGGTCCTGGAGGTGGAGGTGGAGGTGTCCAGGTGCTGCCAAAGGGTCATGAAAGGATTTGTAAACAGATGACAAACGGCTTCGTGAATGGAGCTGCTGGGAAATAGGCTGGTGGGGGAGGCTGGTGGGGAAGACTGGTAGCGGAGGCTAGTGGGGGAGGCTGGTGGCGGAGCCTGATGAGGAAGCTGGTGACAGAACCTGATGGGGAGGCAGGCGGGGGAGACTGATGGGGAGGCTGGTGGAGGAGGCTAGTGGCAGAGGCTGGTGACAGAGGCTGATGGGGAGGCTGGTAGGGGAGACTGATGGAGAGGCTGGTGGGGAGGATGGTGGGGAAGGTTGATGGGGAGGCTGGTGGGGAAAGTTGATGGGGAGGCTGGTGTGGGAGGTTGATGAGGAGGTTGATGGGGAGGCTGGTGGGAAGGTTGATGGGCTAAGCTGGTGGGGAGGTTGATTGGGAGGCTGGTGGGAAGGTTGATGGAGAGGTTGATGGGGAGGCTGGTGGGAAGGTTGATGGGCTTGGCTGGTGGGGAGGTTGATGGGGAGGCTGGTGGGGAGGTTGATGGGGAGGCTGATGGGGAGGCTGGTGGGAAAGGTTCGTCGGGGAGGCTGGCGGAAGAGGCTAGTCGGGGAAACTGGTTGGGGAGGGAGGAATTGTAAAGTGAGGAAGGGCTGAGAAGGGGTGATGTGAGGGGCAGTGAGGAGTAAAAGATGGAAGAATGGTACAGAGGGGAGTCGAGGAGAGTGAGGGAGGGATGAGAGGTGGTGATGTGAGGGACAGTGAGGGGTAAAAGATGGAAGACTGGTAGAGAGGGGAGTCGAGGAGGAGTTATGAGTCCAAGCACAGCCTGAGGTGATTTCGAAAGAGAGAGGAGGCAAGGGGAGGATTGTTAGGGGTCGTGACGGTCATGAATGTCAAGTGGGGGTCATGAGGGTCACGCGGGAGTCATGAGGGTCACGTGGTAATCGTTTAGAATAGCTCGTGGGGGTCTCAGGGGTATTATTAATGCGGAAGGGTCAAGGAAGTAGAAAAGGGGAGGTGATGAGAGCTGCGTGGGGATCGAGGAGGGGGAGGAGGAGGAGGAGGAGGGGAAGGAATGGGAAGGTGAGTGTATACTGGTGTTGTCACCTCCCAACACTGAGTGACTTATGGTCCTCTCCTCTTTTTATTTCCTTAAGGGTCGCTGACTGTCAGTGATATCCTGAAAGGATAGCGAGAGGATGAGGAGGGAGGGATTTAGAGAGGGATAAGTGAGAGAATTGAGAGGAGGAAGGGCTTTAAAGAGAGAAAGAGAGAGGCAAATGAGAGAAAAGAGAAACTTCTAAGTTTCCTCTCTGCAAACTGCTTCAAAAATGTCAAAAAACATCTGACTTGACTGTGAATTATTAAACAGGATCAGAATACATAACAAACTCAAACCACTTAATACAGTCTGCTTGTGAGAGACCTGGGAATGAGGATGTCAATTCTCATGTTCAAGGATCCTAACAATTTTCCTGTTGCTACCTCAAGGAAAATGATACCTGGAGGTTATTCCGGGGATCAACGCCCCCGCGGCCCGGTCCATGACCAGGCCTCCCGATGGATGTGTATCAACCCCCCCCCCTATTCATGGCAGGCGAGTGCTGAGCTGGAAAACATACAGAGAATTTTCACTTGAATACACTCAGTCAAGCATCTGAACCACTGGAATGCCTAAGTCTCTCCAACTGTATTCCTTACAATGTAGGCGGGAGAGGTACATCATAATTTACACCCGGAAAGTCCTGGAGGAATTGTTTCAAAACCTGTACAAAAAAATCACTCTGTATGAAAACAAGACTTGACAGACAGTGCAAAATACCTCCAATAAAAAAGCAGAGGCACGACGAGTACATCAAGAGAGAAGTTGATGAGTGTCAGAGGTCCTCGACTTTTCAACGCCCTCCTTTCGTGCTCAAGAGAAATTACCAACAAACCTGCACACAGAAATCACTCCCTACGAAAGTAAAAGACTGGGCAGGCGATGCAAAATGCCGCCAATAAAAAGTAGGGGCGCCATTGGTACACTAAGAGAAAACACCATAAGTGTCCGGGGCCCAAAACTGTTCAACAGCCTCCCATCAAGCATTAGGGGAATTGCCAATAAACCCCTGGCTGCCTTCAAGACAGAGCTGGACAGATACCTAAAGTCAGTGCCGGATCAGCCGGGCTGTGGCTCGTACGTCGGACTGCGTGCGGCCAGCAGTAACAGCCTAGTTGATCAGGCCCTGATCCATCGGGAGGCCTGGTCATGGACCGGGCCGCGGGGGCGTTGATCCCCGGAATAACCTCCAGGTAACCTCCAGGTAACCTCTGGTCGTGTTCGAGAGGAAACTGGACAACTTCCAATCAGTTCCTAATCAGCCGAGCTGTGGCTCGTACGTTAGGCTACGTGCAGCCAACACTAAAAGCCTAGATGATAAGGTCTTCCCTTAATCCACTGGAAAGCCTGCTCTGTGACCGGGCTGCTAGGGCTTTGACCCTCGGAAGCATCCTTTAGTACTGGGTCAGCATATGACCAAGAGCTCTACTGATTGGGTCAGCATACGACTCCACTGACTGGGTTAGCATGTGACCAAGATCTCCACTGACTGGATCAGCACATGACCAAGAGCTCTACTGACTGGATCAGCACATGACCGTAAGCTCTACTGACTGGCTCAGCACATAACCAAGAGCTCTACTGACTGGCTCAGCACATGACCAAGAGCTCTACTGACTGGATCAGCACATCAGCTCTACATGAGCCTAACCAAGAGCTCTACTACTGGCTCAGCACATGACCAAGAGGCTCAGCACATGACCAAGAGACTCTCAGCACATGACCAAGAGCTCTACTGACTGGCTCAGCACATGACCAAGAGCTCTACTGACTGGCTCAGCACATGACCAAGAGCTCTACTGAGTGAGGACTCCAGAAATTCGACTCCCCCCACTTCCGCCCATGTCCTTCGTATACAACTTTGGCTGTGTCTCATTTCTAATAAACGTAAAGAGGCCGTTTTTGCTTGCCCATGGACGCGCCGATGTTCAGGGCAATGAACAAGCAAACTCAACCACTTGATCAGCTGTTAATGACCTCCCGATGTCCCACAAGCGATATTCCTTACTCGGATTATTTGTCAATGGTGTCTCAATAACTTTGTAGCTGCTGATAGCAACGTTGGTCCGAGCTGAACGACGCAAATTGTTTCTATCAAACGACATCTGGGATCCTGACCAACTTCCCACGTCTGTCGGGTTTGTGAGATTACACTTTCTCGCTTAACATATTGGACTCATGCGACTCACTCACTGATAGCACACACCTTTGATGAGTTTCGAGAGGCTTACTACTCTCCAGAAACATCTGGAACTTCTCTTTAAGGACTGTCTATCATATTACACTCTGTCCACGATATTTTAGTTTTTTTTTATTATATTATTGTCCTGTCTATCAATGAGCATGCAGGATTCGCTCTTACCGACCTCCTCGCTGAAAGTCCCACTTCTGATGCAGAAACCCTCTAACTTTTTAACAGAAATTAGCCCATTGCACCAGCTCTGATTTAAATTTTACTCTTTCACTTTCCCCTTCCTCCACTAACCCCTACCCTCACACACACCCCTACCCCTCGCTCACTTCTACTCTTCCGTATTCTAATTTTAGCACATCCCTTCCTCCAGCGCTGTATAACTTGCAGGTTTAACGTTTAAATTGATAATAATAGTAATGATCCACTCGGTGGGTTAGCATGTGACCCTCGGCATGACAATTTTCTCTTTCTGCTAGCAAACAAAATATCAGGTGCACTCTTTCTGCTAGCAAAGAAAATGCGACGTGCACTCTTTCTGCTATCAAGCAGAATACGAGGTACACTCTTTCTGCTAGCAAACAAAATACGAGGTGCACCCTTTCTGCTAGCAAGCAGAAATCGAGGTGCACTCTTTCTGCTAGCAAACAAAATATCAGGTGCACTCTTTCTGTTTGCAAACAAAATATGAGGTGCAACCTGCTAGCAAACAAAATATCAGGTGCACTCTGCTAGCAAACAAAATATAAGGTGCACACTTTCTGCTAGGAAACACAATATCAGGTGCACTTGCATGGTGGGCAGCCAGGCAGACATAGTGCTCATGGCTCAGGCTACCCCAAGCTCGAGCATGTATTGATCACTCTGCAGCGCTCATGACTACAATTTTTGAGGTAATTGGTTGAAATTGTTACAGGATATACAGTTTATAGTCACGCGGGGAGGGAAGGACACTAGTGTGTGTGTGTGTGTAAAACCAACGTGGACATGTGCCACAACACGGAAATGGTCGCCTCTGCTTAGCCAACGTACAAAAAAAAAAAAAAAGAATACTTTCTCTGTTTGTCTGTTCGCGTGTTTGTTTTTATTTGTCTTTCCTTTTGGGTCTCTTACTGTATCTCTTAGTTTGTCTGTATTTTTGTAGCTCCTCCGCCTTCATGTCTCTTTACTTTGCCTATTATCTTCTTTGTTCTGTCTTCTTTGTTAGTTTGTCTCCTCTCTACCTCCTTTGTTACTTTATCTCTTCCCTGGCACGTGTTTCTCCTGTTCCACTCTTTCTTCTGCTATTGTGTTAGTTTTTTCTGGGTTGCCTCTGGGTGTCTTTCCTCTCCAGGTGTTTCTTTCTTTTGTGTCTTCGTCTGTGGCCTTTTTGCCTCATTTTTTCCCTCAAAGACTTTATTTGTCTCCTGTGTTTATGTTTGGATGCCTGACCTATAATTTGTTTTTGTCTCTTTCTTCGTCATTCTGTCTCACAGTCTCAACTTGCCTTCGCAAAGTCTTTCTGTGTTACTGTTATCATATTTACAACTCACCTGCGTCCGTATCTCAAGTTTTTCAGTCAGTCTAGCATTCTTTCCAGAATAAATAGCTCGAAGATATTTCTTTTGCCAACCTTTCCAAGTAAACAAGCTGCTGACGGTCAGTAAACAAATTTTCTCGTCAGATATATAAAGAGAGTTGTGTTTTTTTTTTTAAATTAAAATGTATAAGAATAAAATACCTTAGTGTTTCTACTCTTTAATAAAATTATGCGTTATCATAGAAGACAACTAAAGTCAATATCATGTTTGTTACTTGTATTCATGTCTCTGAGTCACCGCCCCCTCAGCCCGGTCCCAGACCAGACCTGCTGTTGCTGATATGATCGTATCTGCATTTCCCTTGTATTTCAGTGCATCCAAGACCACGTCGTAATGGTCTAGAAATTGTGAAAGGCAAGAGCGACCCCTCCCAACCTATGCTGCCTTGGCTTGTGTAATCGTTGTGATTCCATGCGATTGGCAGTCTTGCTTCTTAACAGCCTTTCAAATATTTTGATAATGTGGGACTTTAGTAAAATGGGTCTATATTTTTTTCTGCTATTATCAGCTTTTTGGAGCAGTACTATGTCGGTGGTTTATTGTGACTGAAACTATAACTGTGTCCAGGCTGCCGTATAAAATAGTTACATAGGTCACGTGATAGTGATTTCTTGCAGTTCCACATGTGAGGGCCTGGGGCATTATGCATGGGCATGCTGTCAGTGATGTTTCTTGCAGTTCCACGAGTGAGGGCCTGGGGCATTATGCATGGGCATGCTGTCAGTGATGTTTCTTGCAGTCCCACGAGTGAGGGCCTGGGGCATTATGCATGGGCATGCTGTCAGTGATGTTTCTTGCAGTCCCACGAGTGAGGGCCTGGGGCATTATGCATGGGCATGCTGTCAGTGATGTTTCTTGCAGTCCCACGAGTGAGGGCCTGGGGCATTATGCATGGGCATGCTGACAGTGATGTTTTTTTGCAGTCCCACGAGTGAGGGCCTGGGGCATTATGCATGGGCATGCTGTCAGTGATGTTTTTTGCAGTTCCACGAGTGAGGGCCTGGGCATTATGCATGGGCATGCTGTCAGTGATGTTTCTTGCAGTTCCACGAGTGAGGGCCTGGGGCATTATGCATGGGCATGCTGTCAGCGATGTTTCTTGCAGTTCCACGAGTGAGGGCCTGGGGCATTATGTATGGGCATGCTGTCAGTGATGTTTCTTGCAGTCCCACGAGTGAAGGCCTGGGGCATTATGCATGGGCATGCTGTCAGTGATGTTTCTTGCAGTTCCACGAGTGAGGGCCTGGGGCATTATGCATGGGCATGCTGTCAGTGATGTTTCTTGCAGTTCCACGAGTGAGGGCCTGGGGGATTATGCATGGGCATACTGTCAGTGATGTTTCTTGCAGTTCCACGAGTGAGGGCCTGGGGCATTATGCATGGGCATGCTGTCAGTGATGTTGCAGTCCCACGAGTGAGGGCCTGGGGCATTATGCATGGGCATGCTGTCAGTGATGTTTCTTGCGGTTCCACGAGTGAGGGCCTGGGGCATTATGCATGGGCATGCTGTCAGTGATGTTTCTTGCAGTCCCACGAGTGAGGGCCTGGGGCATTATGCATGGGCATGCTCTCAGTGATGTTTCTTGCAGTTCCACGAGAGAGGGCCTGGGGCATTATGCATGGGCATGCTGTCAGTGATGTTTCTTGCAGTTCCACGAGTGAGGGCCTGGGGCATTATGCATGGGCATGCTGTCAGTGATGTTTCTTGCAGTTCCACGAGAGAGGGCCTGGGGCATTATGCATGGGCATGCTGTCAGTGAGGTTTCTTCCAGTTCCACGAGTGAGGGCCTGGGGCATTATGCATGGGCATGCTGTCAGTGATGTTTCTTGCAGTCCCACGAGTGAGGGCCTGGGGCATTATGCATGGGCATGCTGTCAGTGATGTTTCTTGCAGTCCCACGAGTGAGGGCCTGGGGCATTATGCATGGGCATGCTGTCAGTGATGTTTCTTGCAGTTCCACGAGAGAGGGCCTGGGGCATTATGCATGGGCATGCTGTCAGTGATGTTTCTTGCAGTCCCACGAGTGAGGGCCTGGGGCATTATGCATGGGCATGCTGTCAGTGATGTTTCTTGCAGTCCCACGAGTGAGGGCCTGGGGCATTATGCATGGGCATACTGTCAGTGGTGTTTCTTGCAGTTCCACGAGAGAGGGCCTGGGGCATTATGCATGGGCATGCTGTCAGTGATGTTTCTTGCAGTTCCACGAGAGAGGGCCTGGGGCATTATGCATGGGCATGCTGTCAGTGATGTTTCTTGCAGTCCCACGAGTGAGGGCCTGGGGCATTATGCATGGGCATGCTGTCAGTGATGTTTCTTGCAGTCCCACGAGTGAGGGCCTGGGGCATTATGCATGGGCATACTGTCAGTGGTGTTTCTTGCAGTCCCACGAGTGAGGGCCTGGGGCATTATGCATGGGCATGTTGTCAGTGATGTTTCTTGCAGTTCCACGAGAGAGGGCCTGGGGCATTATGCATGGGCATGCTGTCAATGATGTTTCTTGCAGTTCCACGAGTGAGAGCCTGGGGCATTATGCATGGGCATGCTGTCAGTGATGTTTCTTGTAGTTCCACGAGTGAGGGCCTGGGACAGAGTGCATGGGCATGTTGTCAGTGATGTCTTCAAGGTTAACCGGAGTTAGGGTTCCGTCGGTAATTGTGGTGAGATCGGAAGCGTGTTCAGTCACAAGTAAATATTAAACAATCAACACCTTGAAGAAGAATTATTGGAAGATGTTTCTGTCCCACCTAGACCATTATTAATCACAAGCCAGCCATCCACTTGTGGTGTGTTGGTAACTGACTCAACCAAGCAGGTCAACCACCTTACATGGTGGGATGGTGAGTGGCTTAGCCAGGCAGGTCAGCCCACCCACCATGGTGGGATGGTGAGTGGCTCAGCCAGGCAGGTCAGCACAGCCACCATGGTGGGATGGTGAGTGGCTCAGCCAGGCAGGTCAGCACAGCCACCATGGTGGGATGGTGAGTGGCTCAGCCAGGCAGGTCAGCACAGCCACCATGGTGGAATGGTGAGTGGCTCAGCCAGGCAGGTCAGCACAGCCACCATGGGATGGTAAGTGGCTCAGCCAGGCAGGTCAGCCCAATGACCATGGTGGGATGGTGAGTGGCTCAGGCAGACAGGTCAGCCCAGCCACCATGGTGGGATGGTAAGTGGCTCAGCCAGGCAGGTCATCCCAGCTACCATGGTGGGATGGTAAGCGGCTCAGCCAGACAGGTCAGCCCAGCCACCATGGTGGGATGGTGAGTGGCTCAGGCAGACAGGTCAGCCCAGCCACCATGGTAGGATGGTAAGTGGCTCAGCTAGGCAGGTCATCCCAGCTACCATGGTGGGATGGTAAGCGGCTCAGCCAGACAGGTCATCCCAGCCACCATGGTGGGATGGTGAGTGGCTCAGGCAGACAGCAGACAGGTCAGCCCAGTGACCATGGTGGGATGGTAAGCGGCTCAGCCAGACAGGTCATCCCAGCTACCATGGTGGGATGGTAAGCGGCTCAGCCAGACAGGTCAGCCCAGCCACCATGGTGGGATGCTAAGTGGCTCAGCCAGACAGGTCAGCCCAGTGACCATGGTGGGATGGTAAGTGGCTCAGCCAGGCAGGTCAGCCCAGCTACCATGGTGGGATGGTAAGTGGCTCAGCCAGGCAGGTCAGCCCAGCCATCATGGTGGGATGGTAAGCGGCTCAGCCAGACAGGTCATCCCAGCTACCATGGTGGGATGGTAAGTGGCTCAGCCAGACAGGTCAGCCCAGTGACCATGGTGGGATGGTAAGTGGCTCAGCCAGGCAGGTCAGCCCAGCTACCATGGTGGGATGGTAAGTATGAGCTCAGCCAGGCAGGTCAGCCCAGCCATCATGGTGGGATGGTAAGCGGCTCAGCCAGACAGGTCATCCCAGCTACCATGGTGGGATGGTAAGTGGCTCAGCCAGGCAGGTCAGCCCAGCCACCATGGTGGAATGGTGAGTGGCTCAGCCAGGCAGGTCAGCACAGCCACCATGGGATGGTAAATGGCTCAGCCAGGCAGGTCAGCCCAGCTACCATGGTGGGATGGTAAGTGGCTCAGTCAGGCAGGTCAGCCCAGCTACCATGGTGGGATGGTAAGTGGCTCAGCCAGGCAGGTCAGCCCAGTGACCATGGTGGGATGGTAAGTGGCTCATCCAGGCAGGTCAGCCCAGCTACCATGGTGGGATGGTAAGTGGCTCAGTCAGGCAGGTCAGCCCAGCTACCATGGTGGGATGGTAAGTGGCTCAGCCAGGCAGGTCAGCCCAGTGACCATGGTGGGATGGTAAGTGGCTCAGCCAGGCAGGTCAGCCCAGCTACCATGGTGGGATGGTAAGTGGCTCAGCCAGGCAGGTCACCACAGCCACCATGGTGGAATGGTAAGTGGCTCAGCCAGGCAGGTCAGCCCAGCCACCATGGTGGAATGGTAAGTATGAGCTCAGCCAGGCAGGTCAGCCCAGCCATCATGGTGGGATGGTAAGTGGCTCAGCCAGGCAGGTCAGCCCAGCTACCATGGTGGGATGGTAAGTGGCTCAGCCAGGCAGGTCAGCCCAGCTACCATGGTGGGATGGTAAGTGGCTCAGCCAGGCAGGTCAGCCCAGCCACCATGGTGGGATGGTAAGTGGCTCAGCCAGGCAGGTCAGCCCAGCTACCATGGTGGGATGGTAATTGGCTCAGCCAGGCAGGTCAGCCCAGCTACCATGGTGGGATTGTAAGTGGCTCAGCCAGGCAGGTCAGCCCAGCCATCATGGTGGGATGGTAAGTGGCTCAGCCAGGCAGGTCAGCCCAGCTACCATGGTGGGATGGTAAGTGGCTCAGCCAGGCAGGTCAGCCCAGCTACCATGGTGGGATGGTAAGTGGCTCAGCCAGGCAGGTCAGCCCAGCCATAGCTAATCCATTCGTCGCCAATTCTGTGGCGTTCACAAGCTCATTTGGCCGCTGATAATCCCTTGTATGAGGTCAAGTCGAGAGGAAGAGAAGGTCACACATGGTATTTACCTTTATGTTTACGACTTGTTTGTACTGTCACGGCTTTTTGCTCTTTTTATGGACATTTATTTTGTGGGAGAGACATTGTAGGTTGTTCTGCTTAGCTTATTTTAATAATGCCATCAGATATCTTGAAAAAAATTGATAAGCAAGACACATGTGTAACATTTTAGTAGCTTTAAGTCCGAAACGTTTCGCCTAGGCAGTAGGCTTCTTCAGGGGAATATAAAGGTGACGAAAACTTGAGACAGCAGAAGCGGTGGATCATCCTTGAAGGAGGAGTCTTGCTAGGTTAGCCACATTATTATTACCTCTACACTGCTTCTCCTGTCTCAAGTTTTAGTCACTTCTGTATTCGACTGAAGAAGCCTACTGTGTAGGCGAAACATTTCGGGAAGGATAACTATAGTAACTGCCAGAGGTAGTCAAGTGTTGTGTGAAAGGTAATTCTAGTACCTGTTGGAGGCAGTTAAGTGTTGCTGTGTCAAAGATAACTCCAATACTTGCTGGATGTAGTCAAGTGTTGCTGTGTCAAAGATAACAACTTCAGTACCTGCTGAAGGTAGTCAAGTGTTGCTGTGTCAAAGATAACAACTTCAGTACCTGCTGAAGGTAGTCAAGTGTTGCTGTGTCAAAGATAACTAGAGTATCTGCTGGAGGTAGTCAAGAATTGTTATGTCAACAATAACTTGCATTGAGAGACAAAGTGTTATCTAACACAAGAAGACTATATATGAGTAGACCTCACTCTTTGTACCATATGTTTGTATGTGTACTCCCTGAGCTGTGCCTGGAGTCGAACTCCAGCTCATGGTCTCGCCTGTTTTAGTCGACTGGAGTAATCGATTTCTAGGTCTTGGGCTCTGTGGCATACATTTACCTGGAATCTACCTGGAGGGTACCAAGTTTTACCGCTTCCTCTTACCTATCTTGCCATTAAAGTGCAGCTCCTGATGTTGTTTACTTATCTAACTGGACTTTAAATATTAAAAGTTTCTTCTTTATCTAGGTGCACGACCTCTATGTATGTTGAATTGTTCTAGCATTACACTCCCTCCCCCCCTCCTTCCCTCCACACACACACACGACTTTTATCAGTACTGTCTTAAGATAACGGAAAGGATATCCTGTATATTTGCCTTTAATCTCTTTCCTTCCTGTGTAGTATTGTATGTACTTTACTACGACACTTGCTAATAGTCTCTGATGTTAACCTGATATCTGATACTTATGATAGTGCACTGCTTGTTTACTCTGACATCTGTTACTCACGTAACAAGAACATAACGAAAGATAACTACACCAGGGTTGAGTTAGTCAAGAATCGTCAGGAAACATTAATGGCTCCTGATGTTGGTGTTTAGTCATATGATGACCCGCCACTGGAGCGTTTGGTTATCTAACCAAGGCCTTTCACTAGTTTTCCAGCCCACCCTTTTAAAAACTAATAATAAAATCATTTGATGCGTTCTGGCCACTGTCCCTTACACCTATTTGATGCGTTCTGGCCCCTGTACCTAACACATATTTGATGCGTTCTGGCCCCTGTACCTAACACCTATTTGATGCGTTCTGGCTCCTGTCCCTTACACCTATTTGATGCGTTCTGGCCCCTGTACCTAACACATATTTGATGCGTTCTGGCCCCTGTACCTAACACCTATTTGATGCGTTCTGGCTCCTGTCCCTTACACCTATTTGATGCGTTCTGGCCACTGTCCCTTACACCTATTTGATGCGTTCTGGCCCCTGTACCTAACACCTATTTGATGCGTTCTGGCCCCTGTACCTAACACCTATTTGATGCGTTCTGGCCCCTGTACCTAACACCTATTTGATGCGTTCTGGCCACTGTACCTAACACCTATTTGATGCGTTCTGGCCCCTGTCCCTAACACCTATTTGATGCGTTCTGGCCCCTGTACCTAACACCTATTTGATGCGTTCTGGCCCCTGCCCCTAACACCTATTTGATGCGTTCTGGCCCCTGTCCCTAACACCTATTTGATGCGTTCTGGCTCCTGTCCCTTACACCTATTTGATGCGTTATGGCCTCTGTCCCTAACATCTATTTGATGCGTTCTGGCCCCTGTCCCTAACACCTATTTGATGCGTTCTGGCCACTGTCCCTTACACCTATTTGATGCGTTCTGGCCCCTGTACCTAACACATATTTGATGCGTTCTGGCCCCTGTCCCTAACACCTATTTGATGCGTTCTGGCCACTGTCCCTTACACCTATTTGATGCGTTCTGGCCCCTGTCCCTAACACCTATTTGATGCGTTCTGGCTCCTGTCCCTTACACCTATTTGATGCGTTATGGCCTCTGTCCCTAACATCTATTTGATGCGTTCTGGCCCGTCCCTAACACCTATTTGATGCGTTCTGGCCCCTGTACCTAACACATATTTGATGCGTTCTGGCCCCTGTCCCTAACACCTATTTGATGCGTTCTGGCCACTGTCCCTTACACCTATTTGATGCGTTCTGGCCCCTGTACCTAACACATATTTGATGCGTTCTGGCCCCTGTACCTAACACCTATTTGATGCGTTCTGGCCCCTGTACCTAACACCTATTTGATGCGTTCTGGCTCCTGTCCCTTACACCTATTTGATGCGTTATGGCCTCTGTCCCTAACATCTATTTGATGCGTTCTGGCCCCTGTCCCTAACACCTATTTGATGCGTTCTGGCCACTGTCCCTTACACCTATTTGATGCGTTCTGGCCCCTGTACCTAACACATATTTGATGCGTTCTGGCCCCTGTCCCTAACACCTATTTGATGCGTTCTGGCCACTGTCCCTTACACCTATTTGATGCGTTCTGGCCCCTGTCCCTAACACCTATTTGATGCGTTCTGGCTCCTGTCCCTTACACCTATTTGATGCGTTATGGCCTCTGTCCCTAACATCTATTTGATGCGTTCTGGCCCCTGTCCCTAACACCTGTTTGATGCGTTCTGGCCACTGTCCCTTACACCTATTTGATGCGTTCTGGCCCCTGTACCTAACACATATTTGATGCGTTCTGGCCCCTGTCCCTAACACCTATTTGATGCGTTCTGGCCACTGTCCCTTACACCTATTTGATGCGTTCTGGCCCCTGTACCTAACACATATTTGATGCGTTCTGGCCCCTGTACCTAACACCTATTTGATGCGTTCTGGCCCCTGTACCTAACACCTATTTGATGCGTTCTGGCTCCTGTCCCTTACACCTATTTGATGCGTTATGGCCTCTGTCCCTAACATCTATTTGATGCGTTCTGGCCCCTGTCCCTAACACCTATTTGATGCGTTCTGGCTCCTGTCCCTTACACCTATTTGATGCGTTATGGCCTCTGTCCCTAACATCTATTTGATGCGTTCTGGCCCCTGTCCCTAACACCTATTTGATGCGTTCTGGCCACTGTCCCTTACACCTATTTGATGCGTTCTGGCCCCTGTACCTAACACATATTTGATGCGTTCTGGCCCCTGTCCCTAACACCTATTTGATGCGTTCTGGCCACTGTCCCTTACACCTATTTGATGCGTTCTGGCCCCTGTACCTAACACATATTTGATGCGTTCTGGCCCCTGTACCTAACACCTATTTGATGCGTTCTGGCTCCTGTCCCTTACACCTATTTGATGCGTTATGGCCTCTGTCCCTAACATCTATTTGATGCGTTCTGGCCCCTGTCCCTAACACCTATTTGATGCGTTCTGGCCACTGTCCCTTACACCTATTTGATGCGTTCTGGCCCCTGTACCTAACACATATTTGATGCGTTCTGGCCCCTGTCCCTAACACCTATTTGATGCGTTCTGGCCACTGTCCCTTACACCTATTTGATGCATTCTGGCCCCTGTACCTAACACATATTTGATGCGTTCTGGCCCCTGTACCTAACACCTATTTGATGCGTTCTGGCTCCTGTCCCTTACACCTATTTGATGCGTTATGGCCTCTGTCCCTAACATCTATTTGATGCGTTCTGGCCCCTGTCCCTAACACCTATTTGATGCGTTCTGGCCCCTGTCCCTTACACCTATTTTATGCGTTCTGGCCCCTGTCCCTAACACCTATTCATTTTGCAGTATCTCTCTGACTTATTTGTAAAATGGTACAGAAGTGGATGAATAAGACACATTATCACCACTTGAGTATATTTGTCAGTGGAAAGTTTTGCCTGCACAAGAGAGTTTCTTCAGTCAAATACAGGTGAATGGAGGATCGATCCTCCGTTTGCTTGGTGCGAGGCAGATGTGTTTCAACTGTGTGTGCACAATAAACTAGCCACTCCCGTCCACAAGACGGATACGGGGTACGCAATAAACTAGCCACTACCCTTCACAGGTTAGCTATGGAGTGCACAATAAACTAGCCACTACCATTCACAGGTTAGCTATGGAGAGCACAATAAACTAGCCACTACCCTTCACAGGTTAGCTATGGAGAGCACAATAAACTAGCCACTACCCTTCACAGGTTAGCTATGGAGAGCACAATAAACTAGCCACTACCCTTCACAGGTTAGCTATGGAGTGCACAATAAACTAGCCACTACCCTTCACAGGTTAGCTATGGAGTGCACATAAAACTAGCCACTACCATCCACAGGTTAGATATGGAGTGCACAATAAACTAGCCACTACCATCCACAGGTTAGATATGGAGTGCACAAAAAACTAGCCACTACCCTTCACAGGTTAGCTATGGAGTGCACTATAAACTAGCCACTACCATCCACAGGTTAGCTATGGATTGCACAATAAACTAGCCACTACAATTCACAGGTTAGCTATGGATTGCACAATAAACTAGCCACTACCCTTCACAGGTTAGCTATGGAGTGCACATAAAACTAGCCACTACCATTCACAGGTTAGCTATGGATTGCACAATAAACTAGCCACTACCATTCACAGGTTAGCTATGGAGTGCACATAAAACTAGCCACTACCATTCACAGGTTAGCTATGGATTGCACAATAAACTAGCCACTACCATTCACAGGTTAGCTATGGAGTGCACAATAAACTAGCCACTACCCTTCACAGGTTAGCTATGGAGTGCACATAAAACTAGCCACTACCATTCACAGGTTAGCTATGGAGTGCACAATAAACTAGCCACTACCATTCACAGGTTAGCTATGGAGTGCACATAAAACTAGCCACTACCCTTCACAGGTTAGCTATGGACTGCACAATAAACTAGCCACTACCATTCACAGGTTAGCTATGGAGTGCACATAAAACTAGCCACTACCATTCACAGGTTAGCTATGGAGTGCACATAAAACTAGCCACTACCATTCACAGGTTAGCTATGGATTGCACAATAAACTAGCCACTACCATTCACAGGTTAGCTATGGAGTGCACAATAAACTAGCCACTACCCTTCACAGGTTAGCTATGGAGTGCACATAAAACTAGCCACTACCATTCACAGGTTAGCTATGGAGTGCACAATAAACTAGCCACTACCATTCACAGGTTAGCTATGGAGTGCACATAAAACTAGCCACTACCCTTCACAGGTTAGCTATGGATTGCACAATAAACTAGCCACTACCATTCACAGGTTAGCTATGGAGTGCACATAAAACTAGCCACTACCATTCACAGGTTAGCTATGGAGTGCACAATAAACTAGCCACTACCCTTCACAGGTTAGCTATGGAGTGCACAATAAACTAGCCACTACCATTCACAGGTTAGCTATGGAGTGCACAATAAACTAGCCACTACCATTCACAGGTTAGCTATGGATTGCACAATAAACTAGCCACTACCATTCACAGGTTAGCTATGGAGTGCACAATAAACTAGCCACTACCCTTCACAGGTTAGCTATGGAGTGCACAATAAACTAGCCACTACCATCCACAGGTTAGCTATGGAGTGCACAATAAACTAGCCACTACCCTTCACAGGTTAGCTATGGAGTGCACAATAAACTAGCCACTACCATTCACAGGTTAGCTATGGATTGCACAATAAACTAGCCACTACCATTCACAGGTTAGCTATGGATTGCACAATAAACTAGCCACTACCATTCACAGGTTAGCTATGGAGTGCACAATAAACTAGCCACTACCATTCACAGGTTAGCTATGGAGTGCACATAAAACTAGCCACTACCCTTCACAGGTTAGCTATGGAGTGCACAATAAACTAGCCACTACCATTCACAGGTTAGCTATGGAGTGCACAATAAACTAGCCACTATCCTCTACACGATCCATGAGTTGCACAGTAGACTAGCAGTTTCTGCGACAAAATTTAATGCTTCCTGCGACATAGGTAGATGAGTGAAGAATGTTACATTTCTGCTTCAGAAAATAACACCAAGTCACCGCCATATCAAAGTTATTTGGTCAGTCATTGAGTCTTGAGTATTATTTAAAAAATGTTCTCATACAGGTGTAGGGCTCTTGTTCAGAGGAACTGGAGCCACCCCTCCCCTTGGATAACACCTATTTACCTACTGTATGACCTTTCACGTGTTTAGCACTACTTAGTGAAAATAATAATATAATATGATAATAATATGATACTAATATAATAATCTAACACTAGTATATATTTTTTTTATTTTTTATTAACACACTGGCCGATTCCCACCAAGGCAGGGTGGCCCGAAAAAGAAAAACTTTCACCATCATTCACTCCATCACTGTCTTGCCAGAAGGGTGCTTTACACTACAGTTTTTAAACTGCAACATTAACACCCCTCCTTCAGAGTGCAGGCACTGTACTTCCCATCTCCAGGACTCAAGTCCGGCCTGCCGGTTTCCCTGAATCCCTTCATAAATGTTACTTTGCTCACACTCCAACAGCACGTCAAGTATTAAAAACCATTTGTCTCCATTCACTTCTATCAAACACGCTCACGCATGCCTGCTGGAAGTCCAAGCCCCTTGCATACAAAACCTCCTTTACCCCCTCCCTCCAACCTTTCCTAGGCCGACCCCTACCCCGCCTTCCTTCCACTACAGACTGATACGCTCTTGAAGTCATTCTGTTTCGCTCCATTCTCTCTACATGTCCGAACCACCTCAATAACCCTTCCTCAGCCCTCTGGAAAACAGTTTTGGTAATCCCGCACGTCCTCCTAACCTCCAAACTACGAATTCTCTGCATTGTATTCACACCACACATTGCCCTCAGACATGACATCTCCACTGCCACCAGGCGTCTCCTCGCTGCAACATGAGTGTCACCCATGCTTCACACTCATATAAGAGTGTTGGTAAAACTATACTCTCTATACATTCCCCTCTTTGCCTCCAAGGACAAAGTTCTTTGTCTCCACAGACTCCTAAGTGCACCGCTCACCCTTTTCCCCTCATCAGTTCTATGATTCACCTCATCTTTCATAGACCCATCCGCTGACACGTCCACTCCCAAATATCTGAATACATTCATCTCCTCCATACTCTCTCCCTCCAATCTGATATCTAATCTTTCATCACCTAATCTTTTTGTTATCCTCATAACCTTACTCTTTCCTGTATTCACTTTTAATTTTCTTCTTTTGCATACCCTACCAAATTCATCCATCAACCTCTGCAACTCCTCTTCAGAATCTCCCAAGAGCACAGTGTCACCAGCAAAGAGCAACTGTGACAACTCCCACTTTATGTGTGATTCTTTATCTTTTAACTCCACGCCTCTTGCCAAGACCCTCACATTTACTTCTCTTACAACCCCATCTATAAATATATTAAACAACCATGGTGACATCACACATCCTTGTCTAAGGCCTTTTTTTACTGAGAAATAATCTTCCTCTTACCTACATACTCTAACTTGAGCCTCACTATCCTCGTAAAAACTCTTCACTGCTTTCAGTAACCTACCTCCTACACCATACACCTGCAACATCTGCCACATTGCCCCCCTATCCATCCTGTCATACGCCTTTTCCAAATCCATAAATGCCACAAAAACCTCTTTAGCCTTATCTAAATACTGTTCACGTATATGTTTCACTGTAAACACCTGGTCCACACACCCCCTACCTTTCCTAAAGCCTCCTTGTTCATCTGCTATCCTATTCTCCGTCTTACTCTTAATTCTTTCAATAATAACTCTACCATACACTTTACCAGGTATACTCAACAGACTTATCCCCCTATAATTTTTGCACTCTCTTTTGTCCCCTTTGCCTTTATACAAAGGAACTATGCATGCTCTCTGCCAATCCCTAGGTACCTTACCCTCTTCCATACATTTATTAAATAATTGCACCAACCACTCCAAAACTATATCCCCACCTGCTTTTAACATTTCTATCTTTATCCCATCAATCCCGACTGCCTTACCCCCTTTCATTTTACCTACTGCCTCACGAACTTCCCCCACACTCACAACTGGCTCTTCCTCACTCCTACAAGATGTTATTCCTCCTTGCGCTATACAAGAAATCACAGCTTCCCTATCTTCATCAACATTTAACAATTCCTCAAAATATTCCTTCCATCTTCCCGATACCTCTAACTCTCCATTTAATAACTTTCCTCTCCTATTTTTAACTGACAAATCCATTTGTTCTCTAGGCTTCCTTAACTTGTTAATCTCACTCCAAAACTTTTTCTTATTTTCAACAAAATTTGTTGATAACATCTCACCCACTCTCTCATTTGCTCTCTTTTTACATTGCTTCACCACTCTCTTAACCTCTCTCTTTTTCTCCATATACTCTTCCCTCCTTGCATCACTTCTACTTTGTAAAAACTTCTCATATGCTAACTTTTTCTCCCTTACTACTCTCTTTACATCATCATTCCACCAATCACTCCTCTTCCCTCCCGAACCCACTTTCCTGTAACCACAAACTTCTGCTGAACACTCTAACACTACATCTTTAAACCTACCCCATACCTCTTCGACCCCATTGCCTATGCTCTCATTAGCCCATCTATCCTCAAATAGCTGTTTGTATCTTACCCTAACTGCCTCCTCTTTTAGTTTATAAACCTTCACCTCTCTCTTCCCTGATGCTTCTATTCTCCTTGTATCCCATCTACCTTTTACTCTCAGTGTAGCTACAACTAGAAAGTGATCTGATATATCTGTGGCCCCTCTATAAACATGTACATCCTGAAGTCTACTCAACAGTCTTTTATCTACCAATACATAATCCAACAAACTACTGTCATTTCGCCCCACATCATATCTTGTATACTTATTTATCCTCTTTTTCTTAAAATATGTATTACCTATAACTAAACCCCTTTCTATACAAAGTTCAATCAAAGGGCTCCCATTATCATTTACACCTGGCACCCCAAACTTACCTACCACACCCTCTCTAAAAGTTTCTCCTACTTTAGCATTCAGGTCCCCTACCACAATTACTCTCTCACTTGTTTCAAAGGTTCCAATACATTCACTTAACATCTCCCAAAATCTCTCTCTCTCCTCTACATTCCTCTCTTCTCCAGGTACATACACGCTTATTATGACCCACTTTTCGCATCCAACCTTTACTTTAATCCACATAATCCTTGATATAATAGTAATATAAATAATAATAATAATAATAATAATAATATAAATAATAATAATAATAATAATAATAATATAAATAATAATAATAATAATAATAATAATAATAATAATAATAACCTTTAAGTCATCTTTATAATGAAAAATTCACATTATATTTTAGTACGTTTTAAAATGTCCACTTGAAAAGTGCTCTTTGATTAAATAGTAAAAAAAAGTATGGTAAGAGTCATGTAGTGGGTGTGTAGAGACATGGAAGGTTGATCTCATCAGAGGAGATTGCTGAGAGACGCTCAGCTGGTGTGTAATTTTGACGTGAAAGAGATAAATGCATCTTGCCTCCAGTGTTCAAGGAGATATGACATAATAAAGTGCCTTTCTCCTACCAATTACAGTCAGCTGGTGCTGCTGCACTGTGAACACTAACTGCTGCCTACCCCTTGTACTTCTTCACAAATATATATATGATAGGGGTCCACCTCTAGTGCAGTATATGACACACACATACACACACACACACACACACACACACACACACACACACACACACACACACACACACACACACACACACACACACACACATACACACACAATGAAAATGAGCAGGACCCAGACACAGGAGGAAGGGCAAACACACCCCACAGAATCTCCCACCAAAAGACCCCACCCGCGACACTCCCAACGCAACTGAGCAACCTATACTCCAACCCACTCACTGTTCCCTCTGCCACCAACCCCCATATCACAAACCTCACCCCAACAGCTGTCCCTTATGGGCATTCTGACCCCACCCCCATCAACACATACCCCACCTACACCACAGCCCCATATAGGCCCCCACCAAGGCTCTCCCTCCCCCAACCCCAATATACTTGCATGACCACAATGATAGAAAAGAAACTAAAGGTTTGGTACACAAATGCGGATGGAATAATGAATAAACATGAGGAGTGGAATGAAAGAATCAGTGAAAAATCCCCAGACATCATAGCAGTCACAGAAACAAAACTCGCTGAGATAATAACAGACACAATCTTCCCAACAGGATATCAGATCCTGAGGAAAGATAGAAGGAGTAGAGGGGGAGGAGGGGTTGCACTGCTCATAAAACACCAATGGGGATTTGAGGAAATGGAAGGCATGGACATGATTGGAGAAAGAGACTACATTGTAGGTACAATTCAGTCCGGAGAACATAAAGTAGTCATTGGAGTGATGTATAACCCACCACAGAACTGCAGGAGGCCAAGAGAGGAGTACGAAGAAAACAACAGGGTGATGGTGGACACACTGGCTGAGGTGGCAAGAAGAGCTCACTCGAGCAGAGCAAAGTTACTGGTAATGGGCGATTTCAACCACAGGGAGATCGACTGGGAAAACCTGGAGCCACATGGGGGTCCCGAAACATGGAGAGCAAAGATGATGGATGTGGTACTTGAAAACCTCATGCATCAACATGTCAGGGACACAACCAGAGAGAGAGGGGAGGATGAGCCAGCAAGACTGGATCTTGTGTTCACCCTGAGCAGTTCAGACATCGAGGACATCACTTACGAGAGGCCCCTTGGAGCTAGCGATCATGTGGTTCTGAGTTTTGACTATATAGTAGAGTTACAAGTGGAGAAGGTAACAGGAACTGAAGGGGACAGGCCAAACTATAAAAGGGGGGACTACACAGGTATGAGAAACTTCCTGCAGGAGGTTCAGTGGGACAGAGAAATGGTAGGAAAATCAGTAAACGAGATGATGGAATATGTGGCAACAAAGTGCAAGGAGGCAGAGGAAAGTTTTGTTCCCAAGGGAAACAGAAATAATAGGAAGACCAAGACGAGTCCTTGGTTTACCCGAAGGTGTAGGGAGGCAAAAGCTAAGTGCAACAGAGAATGGAAAAGGTACAGGAGGCATAGGACCCAGGAAAACAAGGAGATTAGTAGAAGAGCCAGAAACGAGTATGCGCAGATAAGGAGGGAGGCCCAGAGACAGTATGAAAACGACATAGCATCGAAAGTCAAATCTGACCCGAAACTGCTGTATAGCCACATTAGGAAGAAGACAACAGTCAAGGACCAGGTGATAAGGCTGAGGAAAGAAGGTGGGGAACTCACAAGAAACGATCAAGAGGTATGTGAGGAGCTCAACACGAGATTTAAGGAAGTATTTACAGTAGAGACAGGAAGGACTCTGGGGGGACAGACCAGATGGGGACACCAACAAGGAATACACCAACAAGTGTTGGACGACATACATACAGATGAGGAGGAGGTGAAGAAACTGCTAAGGGACATCGATACCTCAAAGGCAATGGGACCGGACAACATCTCTCCATGGGTCCTTAGAGAGGGAGCAGATATGTTGTGCGTACCACTTACCACAATCTTCAACACATCCCTGGAAACTGGGCAACTACCTGAGGTATGGAAGACAGCAAATGTAGTTCCCATTTTCAAAAAAGGAGACAGAAAAGAGGCACTAAACTATAGACCTGTGTCATTGACGTGTATAGTATGCAAAATTATGGAGAAGATTATCAGGAGGAGAGTGGTGGAGCACCTGGAACGGAACAGGAGTATAAATGCCAACCAGCACGGATTCACGGAAGGCAAATCCTGTGTCACAAACCTTCTGGAGTTTTATGATAAAATAACAGAAGTAAGACAAGAGAGAGAGGGGTGGGTTGATTGCATCTTCTTGGACTGCAAGAAGGCCTTTGACACAGTTCCTCACAAGAGATTAGTGCAGAAGCTAGAGCATCAGGCGCATATAACAGGAAGGGCACTGCAATGGATCAGAGAATACCTGACAGGGAGGCAACAACGAGTCATGGTACGTAATGATGTATCACAGTGGGCACCTGTGACGAGCGGGGTCCCACAGGGGTCGGTCCTAGGACCAGTGCTATTTTTGGTATATGTGAACGACATGACGGAAGGGTTAGACTCAGAAGTGTCCCTGTTTGCAGATGATGTGAAGTTAATGAGGAGAATTAAATCTGATGAGGACCAGGCAGGACTTCAAAGAGACCTGGACAGACTGGACACCTGGTCCAGCAAATGGCTTCTCGAATTTAATCCTGCCAAATGCAAAGTCATGAAGATAGGGGAAGGGCACAGAAGACCACAGACAGAGTATAGGCTAGGTGGCCAAAGACTGCAAACCTCACTCAAGGAGAAAGATCTTGGGGTGAGTATAACACCGAGCATGTCTCCGGAAGCACACATCAATCAGATAACTGCTGCAGCATATGGGCGCCTGGCAAACCTGAGAACAGCATTCCGACACCTTAGTAAGGAATCATTCAAGACACTGTACACCGTGTATGTCAGGCCCATACTGGAGTATGCAGCACCTGTTTGGAACCCGCACTTGATAAAGCACGTCAAGAAACTAGAGAAAGTACAAAGGTTTGCAACAAGGTTAGTTCCAGAGCTAAGGGGAATGTCCTATGAAGAAAGATTAAGGGAAATCGGCCTGACGACACTGGAGGACAGGAGGGTCAGGGGAGACATGATAACGACATATAAAATACTGCGTGGAATAGACAAGGTGGACAAGGACAGGATGTTCCAGGGAGGGGACACAGAAACAAGAGGCCACAATTGGAAGTTGAAGACACAAATGAGTCAGAGAGATAGTAGGAAGTATTTCTTCAGTCATAGAGTTGTAAGGCAGTGGAATAGCCTAGAAAATGACGTAGTGGAGGCAGGAACCATACACAGTTTTAAGACGAGGTTTGATAAAGCTCATGGAGCGGGGAGAGAGAGGGTCTAGTAGCAACCGGTGAAGAGGCGGGGCCAGGAGCTAGGACTCGACCCCTGCAACCACAAATAGGTGAGTACAAATAGGTGAGTACACACACAAACGCACACACACACACACACACACACACACACACACACACACACACACACACACACACACACACACACACACACACACACACACACACACACACACGCAGTCACTCACTCACACACACACACACACACACACACACACACACACACAAACACACACACACACACACACACACACACACACACACACACACACACACACAGTTTCAGTGCAGTAAATTATATAGACTTCCGAGCTAATAGGACAAAAAAAATTACTTCCGTCCAAATAAACAGCAACCTAGCGTTGCCAAAGTGAAGAGAATCGGACGATTTTTCGTAAATAAACTTGAATGTATGAACCTTATGGTGCTATAAGTGATAGTTACGGTGTGGGTACACTAGCTAGGTGTTTCCCTGTCATATTTCATCACACATGATGGGCTTCTTGCATGTGTCATGAAATATAACTGGTAAACACAGCCAGGGGAAACGAACGAGGGTCAGGGAAAGGGATTTGCTAAGAAGAATCGGACAAGTGGAGTGGAGGTGCAGTGTTTGCGCGGGAGATTTGCGCGCGCTTTACCCCGCGCTCCGCCTGTCGTGTTCCCACATTAATGATGGTGGCGGCAACTCTCTCCTCGCCAAATGACTTGATTCCCAGTGTGTGTAAACACCCACAACCACCGTTCTGTTCGACGCCTCGTTAGTCTTGCTCTGTTCCTTTGCCATTCGTCAGGGGGTACAAAAAAAAAAGGAATACTTTTTAAAAGTGTTTTAGCTTTAATATTTTTAAAATATCAGTTAATTATTGCTTATTGGAAAGATTTTTGTTTTGCATTTGCAACCAAGAGTAAATCATCTGTAAATTGGTTATATAACGGCATTATGAATTTATTTATCTGCGAAAAAATATCCAACGAGAGAAAAACAGTAACAGCAGTTTTCTGTATATTTCGACCTTTAAAATCATCTTCATATCTTCTAAAGAGGATCTCGTTAGGAGGCCAAAATATACAGATAACTATTCTTCTAGTTTTTGTCTTTTGTCTTCTATTACGAACACGGGTAATAATGGCCTGTTGACCTGGTCATAATGGGTCTTGGAGCTAAAATAAACACAGCAATAGTCTTTAACTTGTATTTTCCTTCACCAGTTAGATATAGCTATATACACTTACGTACATGGAGTTGAAATGTAAGTGTACCACACGTGGTTTAAAGGCAAAGACAGAAGCCAGAGAGAGAAAACCGTTCTTCAGCCAGCTAGAAGCAAGTCTGGCAAGGGCTGCCTGCGAGTAACCACATCGCCTCAGCCCTTGGCAGGCCCGCCTGTGATAGGTTAATGAACCAAGGCACCCTTAGCACCTGGTTCGCTGGCTGGGAGGCAGCCTATATGGGAGTGTGTACATGCTCCGAATAAAGCGTAACATACTCTTTGCGTGCCACATCTTCTGTGGAACATTTTCTGTAGTGATCAAACAGTCATAATGTTGTGGGGTTTTTCTCTCATTGACAAATGTTCAAATAATTCTGATGCTCCGTTATTTGTTGAATCTTAATACGATAATGTTTAAGTCCTCAAGCAATAATTTTATCTCGGGATTAAAAAAATTCAAGCCTCATCAGGTTTGATTACTTTGTAAAAAGTGGTGGACCCGCCTTCAAGAAGTACAGCCACTTATCCCTAATTGCTCCAGTTGAACTAAGATAATCTTTCACATAGAGACATACTCCTTCCTGCAGTTATTCTCTCACTTCTACACAATTTATACTGCAGGATATAGACATTACTGTCTAAGAAGTCTCTAGTCAGGGTTCCTGTAAAAGCTCAAAAAACTACATTTGTTTTTGTGACGAAGACCTTAATAGAGAAAATTTTATTTTTCATATTTTAAATAATGGGTCCCTCAAGGGAGGTTCCTTGATGTTGGTGAGGGGCTCTTGATCTGAGGAATTGGACCTGTGCTCCAATTCTTTGAATCAAGCCTGAATGCCTTCCATAACCCTCCATTCCCAGGCGCTGTATGATCCAAATAGGTTTAGCCCTTCCCCCATGAATACAATAATTTAAATATTGGCAAAAACAAAGAAAGGCAGGGCTGGTCAAGGTCCGGGCCACGGGAGCGTTGACCCCCGGAACACTCTCCAAGTAGATAACCTGCCTGTGTTGCTTTGAGCTATTGATTTTATTGGCTGATTTAGTACAGGAGGCGAAACCAAGTCATCCGTCACTCGTGCTGGGGTTGTGTCACTCGTGCTGGGGTTGTGTCACTAGTGCTGGGATTGTGTCACTAGTGCTGGGGTTGTGTCACTCGTGCTGGGGTTGTGTCACTCGTGCTGGGGTTGTGTCACTAGTGCTGGGATTGTGTCACTAGTGCTGGGGTTGTGTCACTCGTGCTGGGGTTGTGTCACTAGTGCTGGGATTGTGTCACTCGTGCTGGGATTGTGTCACTAGTGCTGGGATTGTGTCACTCGTGCTGGGGTTGTGTCACTAGTGCTGGGATTGTGTCACTCGTGCTAGGGTTGTGTCACTCGTGCTGGGGTTGTGTCACTAGTGCTGGGATTGTGTCACTCGTGTTGGGGTTGTGTTACTCATGCTGGGGTTGTGTCACTCGTGCTGGGGTTGTGTCACTAGTGCTGGGATTGTCACTCGTGCTGGGGTTGTGTCACTAGTGCTGGGATTGCGTCACTAGTGCTGGGGTTGTGTCACTAGTGCTGGGATTGTGTCACTAGTGCTGGGGTTGTGTCACTCGTGCTGGGGTTGTGTCACTAGTGCTGGGATTGTGTCACTCGTGCTGGGGTTGTGTCACTAGTGCTAGGGTTGTGTCACTAGTGCTGGGATTGTCACTAGTGCTGGGATTGTGTCACTCGTGCTGGGGTTGTGTCACTAGTGCTGGGATTGTGTCACTCGTGCTGCGTGCTGGGGTTGTGTCACTCATGCTGGGGTTGTGTCACTAGTGCTAGGGTTGTGTCACTCGTTCTGAGGTTGTGTCACTCGTGCTGAGGTTCTGCCTCTTGTAAGAACTTACAGTCTGTCCAGTAGTGTTCCAGCTTACTTAATGTTGATTGCTACAGATACTGTCATCGTGGGTGACAGCTGGAATATTTTGGGATGTAATATAAAAAAATCAGTGTGCATTTCTCCTGTCCCAACTACTGTCTCCATATTTTCGTCTGTTTGTTCCGAACTTATGACTGTTCCTGTTCCCTTTTGTTTTCTTATATATTTATGCATAAAAAATACGTACGTGCTTGTACGTTATAGTGTCACTTGCATGAAAGAATAGATCGTCTAGGTCATAAATAACATAGTCTTATACTCTGTAACTTTCTTATAGAATAGTGTAGCAGCACACTGCAGGTGGTCACACATTGTAACTATCATATAGAATAGTGTAGCAGCACACTGCAGGTGGTCACACATTGTAACTATCATATAGAATAGTGTAGCAGCACACTGCAGGTGGTCACACATTGTAACTGTCATATAGAATAGTGTAGCAGCACACTGCAGGTGGTCACACATTGTAACTGTCATATAGAATAGTGTAGCAGCACACTGCAGGTGGTCACACATTGTAACTGCCATATAGAATAGTGTAGCAGCACACTGCAGGTGGTCACACATTGTAACTATCATATAGAATAGTGTAGCAGCACACTGCAGGTGGTCACACATTGTAACTATCATATAGAATAGTGTAGCAGTACACTGCAGGTGGTCACACATTATAACTATCATATAAAATAGTGTAGCAGAACACTGCATGTTTACCTGGAGTTTACCTGGAGAGAGTTCCAGGGGTCAACGCCCCCGCGGCCCGGTCTGTGACCAGGCCACTGCAGGTGGTCAAACATTGTAACTATCATATAGAATAGTGTAGCAGTACACTGCAGGTGGTCACACATTGTAACTATCATATAGAATAGTGTAGCAGCACACTACAGGTGGTCACACATTGTAACTATCGTATAGAATATAGTGGTCACACACTGCAGGTGGTAACATATAGAATTGTATCGTATAGAATAGTGTAGCAGCACACTGCAGGTGGTCACACATTGTAACTCTCATATAGAATAGTGTAGCAGCACACTGCAGGTGGTCACACATTGTAACTATCGTACAGAATAACGTAGCCGCACACTGTGGTTTTTATCCAAGTTTGTTCAATAAAGAAGTAACGGAGGGAAGTAACGGTGGTGGCTTGGTGAAGCTCTCCCAGCTCCCTGGTGCTTACACTGATAATTGCTGCTAGAAGCTCCGGCCACTCGCTCACGATGTCTGCCTCTCCCTCCAACTTCCAAGTCATCACAAATAATAATATAAATAACAGCAAATAAAATCTTCACACACACACACACACACACACACACACACACACACACACACACACACACACACACACACACACACACACACACACACACACACACACAATTAACTTATCTATTCTAAGCAAATTTAGGATATTAGCTTAGTATGTCAGGCAGCTTATTTATGGCATCTTATTTCAATAATAAGTTATCCTGACATATCACAAAGACTATTATGTAATTTGTCATTTCTTAACATACTCAGAAATTTCATTTGCTATACGAGGCCAGAAGTATTTCAATCTGGCTTGTTTTACCGAACGATCCGTACCAGGGTGTGCAACACCTGGTACATCGTGAACTAGCTGTAAGGCTACATTCACTAGTGACTCTGGAATTACTAACTGGTATACCCGTCTGCTTGGAGTACCCAGCTCGGCTGTGTGATACAGTAATTCGTGGTTCATGACAAAGTCACTGATGAGTGCTGGTGGCTTCACAGTCAGAATAAGATCTTCCTGGAGTAGGAATCGAATCACACCAGACCACATGGGATCCGTTCTTTGAGCATTCTTTACGTCCTCTGCACTAAATGGAGGGTTTGCTGTTACTATACTAACATGTCATGGTAAAGCATCTCCGACTACATTTGACTTGCCAGGTAAGTGTTGAAGGTAGGATTGAACTCTTGGATAGTCAGGGTCCATCCGGCTAACCTTCCAGTGGGTTGTTCTGGAATAAAGATATCAGTGAAGTATGGTCTGTCAAGACATGAACAGGGTACTGATAATGTCTCGGAAGTGCTTTAAAGACCATACTATTGCTAAAGCTTCTTGCTCAGTTACTGTATAATTACGTTCATCCTTCGTAAGGACTCGGCTAGCAAATGCAACTGCGTTGTACTTGTCATCAGTCTTCTGAGCTAGTACGGCACCTATGCCACGTAAACTAGCATCAGTTGTCAGATAGAAGGGCTTAGAAAAAAATCTGGAAATTTCAAGATTGGAGCAGATGTTAGCTTTTCTTTTAGAGTTTGGAATGTTCTTTCTTGATGGAAGGTGCAAACGAAAGGAGCATCTTTCTTAAGCAACTCAGTTAGAGGAGCTGCCATGGAAGAAAAATTGGCAGTGAAAGATCCACAAAGGATCTTACGGCATCAGGAGTTTTGGGAGATGGAAAATTTAATACTGTAGTTACTTTGGTCAGTCGTAACCCCTCTAGGAGTGACTACGTGACCAAGAAACTTGATTCTCTTCTGAAAAATTGACATTTAGACAGTTTGATCTTTAAATTGGCTTCTTCAAGCTTACCAAGTACTACATCAAGTTATTTCAAGTGTGTATCCTCATCTTCGGACATGACGACTATGTCATCTAAGTACACCATAAGTGCGTTACCTATGAGGCCTCTAAAGATATTAATCATGAGCCTCGAGAATGTGATAGGCGAAGATCGTAACCCAAAAGCCATATGGAGGAAGTGATAATGACCTGTAAGAGTGGAAAATGCGGTTAGGTCTTGGCTGTCCTAGTGAAGAGGGACTTGCTAAAACCCTTGTAACAAGTCCAGGGTCGAAAAGACTTTGTTATCTCCGATGTTACATAAATTGTCACCAAGTACAGGAAGTGGGAAGCGATCTGGAATAGTTTTCGCATTTAACTTCCTAAAGTACCGTCCTTCTTAGGTACTAGAATCAAGGGCGCATTCCACGGTGAATTGCTAGGTGCCATAACTCCATCATCAAGCATCTGACTGATCAGTTGTTCTCCGACAGCAACTTGTGAATGAGGGATCCTATACACAGGCGTATAAATAGGTCTGGTACCAGGTTCAATGGGACACGATGGGACAATAAGTTTGTTATACCCATCTTCTCACCTTACCAGGTGAGATGTTCAACAGATTCAGCAAACGCCCGACCTCGTCTGGAAAGTCAGTGGGAGCTAAGTCTGTCTCCTCTACTGGTGGAATGGATTGATCCAGTGAAGTGGATGGGCTCTCCCCGGTTGAAATAGCACCGACCCACTGGTTAGGTGACAAGTCATCCTCTACCTGAACAGGGTAAGGATAGGAAACAAGATCATCAATATTGGTATGCGCTCTAAGGCGAACACTTTGACGAGATATGTTAGCAAGGAAGAAATGGATCTTACTATCTCTTACAACATGTAAGGATGGCCCAACAAACCCTTGACTTTGCATGAATCACTGTCAACGAGGACGTTATCACCATCTGGAACACTAAGAACAACAACAGACACTCTAGTGAAGGCACTACCAGACGGCATGTGACATCAACAAGAGATGGCTTTATTAGTTTCAAACAATCGTTTTCCGAAAAGGCGTCCCCTATGGAGAAACTACTACTTGAACTAGCAGACATTGCAGGGATAGGCTCAGTACTCAAGGTAGTCTCAGGTTCCTTGGACACCTGAGGCAACTGGACACTATCTTGCATGCCTGAAGTTGTAAGTGAAACACAGACAGGGGTGACAGGATCACCAGTGCCTGACTGCTTGGGTATGCTAGTGGATGCGGCTTGTAAGGACTTAAGCCGAACTTCGTACTCTGCGGCAGTATGGTAGATCTCGGGTCCAAGCTGGTAACCCCAAAATGGTAAGATTAAGTCATCAATTTGGGTATGTTAGACCCAAACTGAAGTATGTTAAACCCAAGCTAGAGCATTTTAGATCCAAGCTGGTGTATGTTAAATCCAATTTGAAGTATGTTAGACCCAAGCTAGAGCATTTTAGGCCCAAGCTGGTGTATGTTAGACCCAAGCTGGAGTATGTTAGACCCAAGCTGGAGTGTGTTAGACCCAAGCTGGAGTATGTTAGACGCAAGCTGGAGTATGTTAGACCCAAGCTGGTGTATGTTAGACCCAAGCTGGAGCATGTTAGACCCAAGCTGGAGTATGTTAGACCCAACCTGGAATATGTTAGGCCCAAGCTGGAGTATGTTAGTCCCAAGCTGGAGTATGTTAGTCCCAAGCTGGAGTATGTTAGTCCCAAGCTGGAGTATGTTAGTCCCAAGCTGGAGTATGTTAGTCCCAAGCTGGAGTATGTTAGTCCCAAGCTGGAGTATGTTAGTCCCAAGCTGGAGTATGTTAGTCCCAAGCTGGAGTATGTTAGACCCATGCTGGAGTATGTCATCCAAGCTGGAGTATGTCATACCCAAGCTGGAGTATGTCATACCCAAGCTGGAGTATGTCATACCCAAGCTGGAGTATGTTAGACCCATGCTGGAGTATGTCATCCAAGCTGGAGTATGTCATACCCAAGCTGGAGTATGTCATACCCAAGCTGGAGTATTTTCACCCAAGCTGGAGTATGTTAGACCCAAGCTGAAGTATGTTAGTCCCAAGCTGGAGTATGTTAGTTCCAAGCTGGAGTATGTTAGTCCCAAGCTGGAGTATGTTAGTCCCAAGCTGGAGTATGTTAGTCCCAAGCTGGAGTATGTTAGTCCCAAGCTGGAGTATGTTAGTCCCAAGCTGGAGTATGTTAGTCCCAAGCTGGAGTATGTTAGTCCCAAGCTGGAGTATGTTAGTCCCAAGCTGGAGTATGTTAGTCCCAAGCTGGAGTATGTTAGTCCCAAGCTGGAGTATGTTAGTCCCAAGCTGGAGTATGTTAGTCCCAAGCTGGAGTATGTTAGTCCCAAGCTGGAGTATGTTAGACCCAAGATGGAGTATGTTAGTCCCAAGCTGGAGTATGTTAGTCCCAAGCTGGAGTATGTTAGTCCCAAGCTGGAGTATGTTAGTCCCAAGCTGGAGTATGTTAGACCCAAGCTGGAGTATGTTAGTCCCAAGCTGGAGTATGTTAGTCCCAAGCTGGAGTATGTTAGTCCCAAGCTGGAGTATGTTAGTCCCAAGCTGGAGTATGTTAGTCCCAAGCTGGAGTATGTTAGACCCAAGATGGAGTATGTTAGTCCCAAGCTGGAGTATGTTAGTACCAAGCTGGAGTATGTTAGTCCCAAGCTGGAGTATGTTAGTCCCAAGCTGGAGTATGTTAGTCCCAAGCTGGAGTATGTTAGTCCCTAGCTGGAGTATGTTAGTCCCAAGCTGGAGTATGTTAGTCCCAAGCTGGAGTATGTTAGTCCCAAGCTGGAGTATGTTAGTCCCAAGCTGGAGTATGTTAGTCCCAAGCTGGAGTATGTTAGTCCCAAGCTGGAGTATGTTAGTCCCAAGCTGGAGTATGTTAGTCCCAAGCTGGAGTATGTTAGTCCCAAGCTGGAGTATGTTAGTCCCAAGCTGGAGTATGTTAGTCCCAAGCTGGAGTATGTTAGTCCCAAGCTGGAGTATGTTAGTCCCAAGCTGGAGTATGTTAGTCCCAAGCTGGAGTATGTTAGTCCCAAGCTGGAGTATGTTAGTCCCAAGCTGGAGTATGTTAGTCCCAAGCTGGAGTATGTTAGTCCCAAGCTGGAGTATGTTAGTCCCAAGCTGGAGTATGTTAGTCCCAAGCTGGAGTATGTTAGTCCCAAGCTGGAGTATGTTAGTCCCAAGCTGGAGTATGTTAGTCCCAAGCTGGAGTATGTTAGTCCCAAGCTGGAGTATGTTAGTCCCAAGCTGGAGTATGTTAGTCCCAAGCTGGAGTATGTTAGTCCCAAGCTGGAGTATGTTAGTCCCAAGCTGGAGTATGTTAGTCCCAAGCTGGAGTATGTTAGTCCCAAGCTGGAGTATGTTAGTCCCAAGCTGGAGTATGTTAGTCCCAAGCTGGAGTATGTTAGTCCCAAGCTGGAGTATGTTAGTCCCAAGCTGGAGTATGTTAGTCCCAAGCTGGAGTATGTTAGTCCCAAGCTGGAGTATGTTAGTCCCAAGCTGGAGTATGTTAGTCCCAAGCTGGAGTATGTTAGTCCCAAGCTGGAGTATGTTAGTCCCAAGCTGGAGTATGTTAGTCCCAAGCTGGAGTATGTTAGTCCCAAGCTGGAGTATGTTAGTCCCAAGCTGGAGTATGTTAGTCCCAAGCTGGAGTATGTTAGTCCCAAGCTGGAGTATGTTAGTCCCAAGCTGGAGTATGTTAGTCCCAAGCTGGAGTATGTTAGTCCCAAGCTGGAGTATGTTAGTCCCAAGCTGGAGTATGTTAGTCCCAAGCTGGAGTATGTTAGTCCCAAGCTGGAGTATGTTAGTCCCAAGCTGGAGTATGTTAGTCCCAAGCTGGAGTATGTTAGTCCCAAGCTGGAGTATGTTAGTCCCAAGCTGGAGTATGTTAGTCCCAAGCTGGAGTATGTTAGTAGTCCCAAGCCCAAGCTGGAGTATGTTAGACCCAAGCTGGCTTAGTATGTTAGTCCCAAGCTGGAGTATGTTAGTCCCAAGCTGGAGTATGTTAGTCCCAAGCTGGAGTATGTTAGTCCCAAGCTGGAGTATGTTAGTCCCAAGCTGGAGTATGTTAGTCCCAAGCTGGAGTATGTTAGTCCCAAGCTGGAGTATGTTAGTCCCAAGCTGGAGTATGTTAGTCCCAAGCTGGAGTATGTTAGTCCCAAGCTGGAGTATGTTAGTCCCAAGCTGGAGTATGTTAGTCCCAAGCTGGAGTATGTTAGTCCCAAGCTGGAGTATGTTAGTCCCAAGCTGGAGTATGTTAGTCCCAAGCTGGAGTATGTTAGACCCAAGCTGGAGTATGTTAGTCCCAAGCTGGAGTATGTTAGTCCCAAGCTGGAGTATGTTAGTCCCAAGCTGGAGTATGTTAGTCCCAAGCTGGAGTATGTTAGTCCCAAGCTGGAGTATGTTAGTCCCAAGCTGGAGTATGTTAGTCCCAAGCTGGAGTATGTTAGTCCCAAGCTGGAGTATGTTAGTCCCAAGCTGGAGTATGTTAGTCCCAAGCTGGAGTATGTTAGTCCCAAGCTGGAGTATGTTAGTCCCAAGCTGGAGTATGTTAGTCCCAAGCTGGAGTATGTTAGTCCCAAGCTGGAGTATGTTAGTCCCAAGCTGGAGTATGTTAGTCCCTAGCTGGAGTATGTTAGTCCCAAGCTGGAGTAAGTTAGTCCCAAGATGGAGTATGTTAGTCCCAAGCTGGAGTATGTTAGTCCCAAGCTGGAGTATGTTAGTCCCAAGCTGGAGTATGTTAGTCCCAAGCTGGAGTATGTTAGTCCCAAGCTGGAGTATAGTTAGTCCCCAAGCTGGAGTATGTTAGTCCCAAGCTGGAGTATGTTAGTCCCAAGCTGGAGTATGTTAGTCCCAAGCTGGAGTATGTTAGTCCCAAGCTGGAGTATGTTAGTCCCAAGCTGGAGTATGTTAGTCCCAAGCTGGAGTATGTTAGTCCCAAGCTGGAGTATGTTAGTCCCAAGCTGGAGTATGTTAGTCCCAAGCTGGAGTATGTTAGTCCCAAGCTGGAGTATGTTAGTCCCAAGCTGGAGTATGTTAGTCCCAAGCTGGAGTATGTTAGTCCCAAGCTGGAGTATGTTAGTCCCAAGCTGGAGTATGTTAGTCCCAAGCTGGAGTATGTTAGTCCCAAGCTGGAGTATGTTAGTCCCAAGCTGGAGTATGTTAGTCCCAAGCTGGAGTATGTTAGTCCCAAGCTGGAGTATGTTAGTCCCAAGCTGGAGTATGTTAGTCCCAAGCTGGAGTATGTTAGTCCCAAGCTGGAGTATGTTAGTCCCAAGCTGGAGTATGTTAGTCCCAAGCTGGAGTATGTTAGTCCCAAGCTGGAGTATGTTAGTTAGTCCCAAGCTGGAGTATGTTAGTCCCAAGCTGGAGTATGTTAGTCCCAAGCTGGAGTATGTTAGTCCCAAGCTGGAGTATGTTAGTCCCAAGCTGGAGTATGTTAGTCCCAAGCTGGAGTATGTTAAGCTGGAGTATGTTAGTCCCAAGCTGGAGTATGTTAGTCCCCAAGCTGGAGTATGTTAGTCCCAAGCTGGAGTATGTTAGTCCCAAGCTGGAGTATGTTAGTCCCAAGCTGGAGTATGTTAGTCCCAAGCTGGAGTATGTTAGTCCCAAGCTGGAGTATGTTAGTCCCAAGCTGGAGGAGGTTAGTCCCAAGCTGGAGTATGTTAGTCCCAAGCTGGAGTATGTTAGTCCCAAGCTGGAGTATGTTAGTCCCAAGCTGGAGTATGTTAGTCCCAAGCTGGAGTATGTTAGTCCCAAGCTGGAGTATGTTAGTCCCAAGCTGGAGTATGTTAGTCCCAAGCTCGCGTCTGGTAGTCCCAAGCTGGAGTATGTTAGTCCCCAAGCTGGAGTATGTTAGTCCCAAGCTGGAGTATGTTAGTCCCAAGCTGGAGTATGTTAGTCCCAAGCTGGAGTATGTTAGTCCCAAGCTGGAGTATGTTAGTCCCAAGCTGGAGTATGTTAGTCCCAAGCTGGAGTATGTTAGTCCCAAGCTGGAGTATGTTAGTCCCAAGCTGGAGTATGTTAGTCCCAAGCTGGAGTATGTTAGTCCCAAGCTGGAGTATGTTAGTCCCAAGCTGGAGTATGTTAGTCCCAAGCTGGAGTATGTTAGTCCCAAGCTGGAGTATGTTAGTCCCAAGCTGGAGTATGTTAGTCCCAAGCTGGAGTATGTTAGTCCCAAGCTGGAGTATGTTAGTCCCAAGCTGGAGTATGCAGCAAACATTTAAAAACAAATCAGGTCAAATAAGAGAGTTGTGGCAGCAAGTGAGTTACAGAATGATGCATGAGCTGTGAAGACACATTGTACACCTTAGTGTAGTCATTGTTGGAGTCCATGACAACACGCCAGGCTTCCCCATAAACATCATCATCATCATCATCATTTTCATAATAATAATAATAATAATAATAATAATAATAATAATAATAATAATTTAAAAAAATATATATATATTAATAATAATTAATACCAGAAAACTCAACAAAAAACATGGAAACTCTGTCTTAAATTCAGCCCGAAGCTTTGAAGGAAAGACTGCAGGAAGTATATCTTTACAAATATAGTTGTTAAGGAGTGGAATGATCTGCAGCTGGAGGTTGCGTGTGTACCAACTATCCACCAGGTGTAACACTCATTATTGTACCGGAAAACAGGAAGAAACACCGCCACCCTCCGGGGTTAAAATTACCAACAAAATCTTATCTTACCCTCACTCGAATTATGTAAGCTGAAATGTACAGACAGTAACAAAGTAGAACACACACATACACACATAAGAAAATAGTAAAGAATTCATCAAGACTGGTGTTTGAAATGGCGGAAATGAGATATAAATACATGTGAGTGAACTAAGGAAGAACAAGAGAGGATTTGGTCACATCACACATGAGATAGGGTGGTGAAGCACCAAGAGAGGAGATGATAACATCACACATGAGATAGGGTGGTGAAGCACCAAGAGAGGAGATGATAACATCACACATGAGATAGGGTGGTGAAGCACCAAGAGAGGAGATGATAACATCACACATGAGATAGGGTGGTGAAGCACCAAGAGAGGAGATGATAACATCACACATGAGATAGGGTGGTGAAGCACCAAGAGAGGAGATGATAGCATCACACATGAGATAGGGTGGTGAAGCACCAAGAGAGATGATAGCATCACACATGAGATAGGGTGGTGAAGCACCAAGAGAGATGATAGCATCACACATGAGATAGGGTGGTGAAGCACCAAGAGAGATGATAGCATCACACATGAGATAGGGTGGTGAAGCACTAAGAGAGGAGATGATAGCATCACACATGAGATAGGGTGGTGAAGCACCAAGAGAGGAGATGATAGCATCACACATGAGATAGGGTGGTGAAGCACCAAGAGAGGAGATGATAACATCACACATGAGATAGGGTGGTGAAGCACCAAGAGAGGAGATGATAGCATCACACATGAGATAGGGTGGTGAAGCACCAAGAGAGGAGATGATAACATCACACATGAGATAGGGTGGTGAAGCACCAAGAGAGGAGATGATAACATCACACATGAGATAGGGTGGTGAAGCACCAAGAGAGGAGATGATAGCATCACACATGAGATAGGGTGGTGAAGCACCAAGAGAGATGATAGCATCACACATGAGATAGGGTGGTGAAGCACCAAGAGAGATGAGAATATCACACACAAGATAGGGTGGTGAAGCACCAAGAGAGGAGATGATAACATCACACACAAGATAGGGTGGTGAAGCACCAAGAGAGATGATAACATCACACACAAGATAGGGTGGTGAAGCACCAAGAGAGATGATAACATCACACACAAGATAGGGTGGTGAAGCAACAAGAGAGGAGATGATAACATCACACACAAGATAGGGTGGTGAAGCACCAAGAGGAGATGATAACATCACACACAAGATAGGGTGGTGAAGCACCAAGAGAGGAGATGATAACATCACACACAAGATAGGGTGGTGAAGCACCAAGAGGAGATGATAACATCACACACAAGATAGGGTGGTGAAGCACCAAGAGAGGAGATGATACCATCACACACAAGATAGGGTGGTGAAGCACCAAGAGAGGAGATGATAACATCACACACAAGATAGGGTGGTGAAGCACCAAGAGAGGAGATGATAACATCACACACAAGATAGGGTGGTGAAGCACCAAGAGAGGAGATGATACCATCACACACAAGATAGGGTGGTGAAGCACCAAGAGAGGAGATGATAACATCACACACAAGATAGGGTGGTGAAGCACCAAGAGGAGATGATAACATCACACACAAGATAGGGTGGTGAAGCACCAAGAGAGGAGATGATAACATCACACACAAGATAGGGTGGTGAAGCACCAAGAGGAGATGATAACATCACACACAAGATAGGGTGGTGAAGCACCAAGAGAGGAGATGATACCATCACACACAAGATAGGGTGGTGAAGCACCAAGAGAGGAGATGATAACATCACACACAAGATAGGGTGGTGAAGCACCAAGAGAGGAGATGATAACATCACACACAAGATAGGGTGGTGAAGCACCAAGAGAGGAGATGATACCATCACACACAAGATAGGGTGGTGAAGCACCAAGAGAGGAGATGATAACATCACACACAAGATAGGGTGGTGAAGCACCAAGAGGAGATGATAACATCACACACAAGATAGGGTGGTGAAGCACCAAGAGAGGAGATGATAACATCACACACAAGATAGGGTGGTGAAGCACCAAGAGGAGATGATAACATCACACACAAGATAGGGTGGTGAAGCACCAAGAGAGGAGATGATAACATCACACACAAGATAGGGTGGTGAAGCACCAAGAGGAGATGATAACATCACACACAAGATAGGGTGGTGAAGCACCAAGAGAGGAGATGATAACATCACACACAAGATAGGGTGGTGAAGCACCAAGAGAGGAGATGATACCATCACACACAAGATAGGGTGGTGAAGCACCAAGAGAGGAGATGATAACATCACACACAAGATAGGGTGGTGAAGCACCAAGAGAGGAGATGATACCATCACACACAAGATAGGGTGGTGAAGCACCAAGAGAGATGATAACATCACACACAAGATAGGGTGGTGAAGCACCAAGAGAGATGATAACATCACACACAAGATAGGGTGGTGAAGCACCAAGAGAGATGATAACATCACACACAAGATAGGGTGGTGAAGCAACAAGAGAGGAGATGATAACATCACACACAAGATAGGGTGGTGAAGCACCAAGAGAGGAGATGATACCATCACACACAAGATAGGGTGGTGAAGCACCAAGAGAGGAGATGATAACATCACACACAAGATAGGGTGGTGAAGCACCAAGAGAGGAGATGATACCATCACACACAAGATAGGGTGGTGAAGCACCAAGAGAGGAGATGATAACATCACACACAAGATAGGGTGGTGAAGCACCAAGAGAGGAGATGATAACATCACACACGAGATATGATGGTGAATCATCAAGAGAGGGGATGATATTTGGGAAAGCCAGAGCAGCTTTAGTCTCGGGGAAATCCTGCATAATAAATCTTTGGAGTTTTCCGACTGGGTGTCAGGAATGAAAGAAGACTGACAGGGCTGAGTGAACTGCATGGCTCTGGACTATTACAAAGGTTTTGATGCTCTATCACGGAGGGAGGTTAGTCGGGGTGGTAGAAAACCAGGAGGGAGTAAAGGTGAAGTGTTCACGTGAGAAGTAGAAATGAAAATAACAGTGATGGAAGAAGCACCAGTATGTACATCAGTGGTATACAATACCGACAACATGATGAATTAGACACATGTGCAACATCTAGTCTGGGTGAATATGAAAAAGGTATACAATACCGACATGTTGGTAAGTAAGACACATGTGCAGTAGTTAGGTATCTATTCCGAAACGTTTCGCCTACACAGTAGGCTTCTTCAGTCGAGTACAGAAGAGTTAACGGAAGCAGTAGAGATGTGAAGACGATGTAATCAGTCCATTACCCTTGAAGACTACCGTCTTCAAGGGTAATGGAGAATTTAATTAGACGATTAGACGTAGTCTTCAAGGCTAATGAACTGATTACGTCGTCTACACATCTCTGCTACTCCTGTTAACTCTTCTGTAGTCGACTGATGAAGCCTACTGTGCAGGCGAAACGTTTCGGAATAATGATATCTAACTGTTGCACATGTGTCTTATCAACATCTGGTCTGGACCGGGCCGCAGGGCGGTGACCTCAGGAAGCGACTACAGGTAACCTACAATTCCTCAATGCTCTGTATGACCCTCCATGGGTTTAGCGCTCTTTCCTCTGAAGATAATAATCTCAGTTGAAGGTGCTTAAAGTAGTAAGTGTGGCAACGTGAGCCTTGCCTACCTCCGGCCGTTGTTTTAAGCAATAACTTTGGCAAGGAAGTGTCCATGTGTCAGCTGCTCTTCTGGGTTATATCCTGGTTCATTGTTACTGTTTTGTTTTCTACATTGTTTATGGTAAGACACGTGTGCATCACTTGGTATCTTTACTGCCGGAACGTTTCGCCCACACAGCAAGCTGCTTCGGTTATCACACTGGAGACAGTAGAATTGTACAAGTGATTTTACGGAGGTCAGTCCCTCAGCCTGTGTTGTGTCTTCCTTGGAGAAATGGCAGATATTTTCTTTGAGTTGTGTACTCTTCTGTGTTGCGAGCTTTGTGTTACGTAGTCGACTGTGTTGCTAGCTTTGTGTTACATAGTCGACTGTGTTGCTAGCTTTGTGTTACGTAGTCGACTGCGTTGCTAGCTTTGTGTTACGTAGTCGACTGTGTTGCTAGCTTTGTGTTATGTAGTCGACTGTGTTGCTAGCTTTGTGTTACGTAGTCGACTGTGTTGCTAGCTTTGTGTTACGTAGTCGACTGTGTTGCTAGCTTTGTGTTACGTAGTCGACTGTGTTGCGAGCTTTGTGTTACGTAGTCGACTGTGTTGCGAGCTTTGTGTTACGTAGTCGACTGTGTTGCGAACTTTGTGTTACGTAGCCGACTGCGTTGCTAGCTTTGTGTTATATAGTCGACTGTGTTGCGAGCTTTGTGTTACGTAGTCGACTGTGTTGCGAGCTTTGTGTTACGTAGTCGACTGTGTTGCGAGCTTTGTGTTACGTAGTCGACTGTGTTGCAAGCTTTGTGTTACGTAGTCGGCTGTGTTGCTAGCTTTGTGTTACGTAGTCGACTGTGTTGCTAGCTTTGTGTTACGTAGTCGGCTGTGTTGTGAGCTTTGTGTTACGTAGTCGACTGTGTTGCTAGCTTTGTGTTACGTAGTCGGCTGTGTTGCGAGCTTTGTGTTACGTAGTCGACTGTGTTGCTAGATTTGTGTTACATAGTCGACTGTGTTGCTAGCTTTGTGTTACGTAGTCGACTGTGTTGCGAGCTTTGTGTTACGTAGTCGACTGTGTTGCGAGCTTTGTGTTACGTAGCCGACTGTGTTGCTAGCTGTGTGGGCAAGTCTGCCCGGCTCACACCCACCCTACACCCACCACCCACCCTACACCACCACCCACATACTGCAAACTTGGTTCGTATAAATACATCTTGCATATTACTGGCACCAGCAAGAGAAAGGTAAAGTGGAAATCAGTTTTTTTCCGTGGCATACAGAGTGTAGTAGGATACAGACAGGATGTCAGCACAGCATATCTGTGGGACATGTAAAAAAATCCTTGGAAGGAAATCCAGAATCACATGCAACCTATGCTCTTCCAAACACCATATCTCTTGTACTAGACTAAATACAGCCTCAAAAAATGACCTCGAACTAGCAAGGTGCTTCTGGTTGTGCAATAAAGACGTAGAACTTTGGGCAGGTATCAGAAAGGTACTAAGGAGAGTAATATGTGATAAAAATAATCAAGAAAACAAGGATGACCTCTTGGATAGTCTACCAAAAATATAAAGAACATGGGAGCAAGAGATAGTGTATCAAAAAATGCAGAATGTCCATACCACAACAGATGACTCGAAACTATCTAGTCACCCACATGGTGCTAAGCCAGACCCATCCCCCAGTCATAGCACTAATACCCACAGTGCTGGTGCTGGCCCAGGCTCCCCCAGGCATAGCACCAATACCCACAGTGCTGGTGCTGGCCCAGGCTCCCCCAGTCATAGCACTAATACCCACAGTGCTGGTGCTGGCCCAGGCTCCCCCAGGCATAGCACTAATACCCACAGTGCTGGTGCTGGCCCAGGCTCCCCCAGGCATAGCACCAATACCCACAGTGCTGGTGCTGGCCCAGGCTCCCCCAGTCATAGCACTAATACCCACAGTGCTGGTGCTGGCCCAGGCCCAGCCGCTGACCCAGACCCAGCCCCAGCCCCCAGCCCCAGTGCTGACCCAGACCCAGCCCCCAGCCTTACTGCCAGCCCAGACTCTCCTAGGGACACTACCCAAACCACCACAAAAACAGTAAATATACAACCATCTAAAACCGTAAATATACAACCATCATTGCACAAGACCATGGCCCACAGTACAGATGTTGGAGAGGAGTCTCCTCCTTCTTCCTCTACTGGGGAAAGTAGATGGAATCCAGGACGGGGTGGCCCTGGCTTGGATACTGAGGATTATAGTGCAGTCCCAGAACCTGCAGAAATTGACAACACACCTCCCAACAATTCTCAAACAAAGGTGAATTTGTGCAAATATTATGCTTGGGGCATCTGTAAGCATGGAATAACAGGGGAAAAAATGGGACATGCAACTTTGACCATCCCAAAAAATGTAGCGACCTCCTGTCTAAAGGAGTGTGTCGTTCTTCTTCCTTTACTTTCTTTCACCCAAAAATGTGCTACTCCTCAGTCCTTCAGAAGCAGTGTTACAACATCGAGTGCCCTGCATACCATCTAAAAGGGACCAGGAGGCACAGACCCCACAAGACAAACAATAGTAGCTACGACAACCCAACTCCAGGTGATTTTTTAGTGGCAGGAAACGAAAAAAGAAAATGGAAGGAAATAACAAAAATAGTCCACCACCTTGGAGCATTTTTGGACTGGAGGTGCAGCCAGTGGCCACCCATGGCCCTCCAGAATTACAACTACTGATGCCAATAACAAAATCCCCCCAACAAACACAGAATACAACCTCGTTCATATTTGCTAATATACAGGGCCTTAAGCCATCCACCAACAACAAAATACCTTTTATCAGTGGACTTCTAGTGGAGTCTAATGCAATGTTTGCAGCCTTCACAGAGACTCACACAAAAGATCACTTTGACAGTGAAATATGGATAAGTGGTTACACCCTTTTTAGATGCGACAGAAAAAACAGGCAACAAGGGCGGGTTGGCCTGTATGTCAAAGAGTCCCTTATCTGCACGGAGTTGCTGAACACCACAAATGAGGTAGTTGAGGTTCTATCAATAAAGATCGAGAACCAAAACCTAGTCATTGTGGTTGTATACAAGCCACCAGATGCAACCTCACAACAGTTCAAGGAACAGCTACTGAAAATCGATTACTGTTTGGAAAACCTTCCAGCTCCATCCCCAAACATCTTACTGCTTGGTGATTTCAACCTAAGGCATACAAAATGGAAGAATGTAGCAAATAATGTTATAGCTGAAACAATCCCCGGAGGTAGCGCAGATGAAAGGTCACACACACATGAGCTACTAAGTCTCTGCGAAAAACACACCTTAAGCCAGCAGATAGTGGAGCCAACAAGACTAGAAAACACACTTGACCTTATCTTCACAAATAATGAGGACCTGATAAGAGACATAAGAATATTAAAAACAACTAATTCCGATCACAATCTAATCGAAGTCCAGACGTACATGCATAGGGGTCCTGAACAGCAGAATGCATGTACCTGTGAAGGTGTCTTCACAAAATACAATTTCAACAACAAGAACATCAACTGGGACCAGGTAAACCATGTCCTAAACGAAACATGTTGGGAAGATGTCTTAAATGACATGGATCCAAACCAGTGCCTTGAAAGGATCAACTTCCTGGTAGCCGAAGCATGTTCTAGGCATATTCCCCTAAGAAAGAAGAAGAGCAGTAGTAAACTGGAGAGAAAAAGACGCTCCCTCTACAGAAGACGATGAAGAGTCACTGAGCTCCTCAGGAGTGCTAGAATATCTGATACACGAAAGGAGGCGCTGACCAGGGAAGTGGAAACTATCGAACTTAAGCTAAATGACTCATACAGGAACCAGAAGAGGCAGGAGGAGCTTAAAGCTATTAGTGAAATTGAAAGAAATTCAAAATATTTCTTTTCATATGCCAAAAACAAGGCAAATACCACATCTAGTATTGGGCCCTTACTCAGACAGGATGGGACTTACACAGATGACAACAAGGAAATGAGTGAAATATTGAAATCCCAGTACGACTCTGTGTTTAGTGAACCACTAATCGGTCTGAGGATCGACGACCCAAATGATTTCTTCATGAATGAGCCTCAAAACTCCATAAATGTATGCCAGATTTCCGACATTACCCTAACTCCGATAGATTTCGAAAAAGCCATTGACAACATGCCTATGCACTTAGCCCCGGGCCCAGACTCGTGGAACTTTGTTTTCATTAAGAACTGCAAGAAACCCCCCTCACGTGCCCTAAGTACACTATGGAGGAGGAGCTTGGACATGGGTGAAATTCCACAGTCACTTAAAACAACGGATATAGCCCCACTCCATAAAGGTGGCAGGAAAGCATTAGCTAAGAACTATAGACCAATAGCTCTGACATCCCACATCATAAAAATCTTTGAAAGAGTGCTAAGAAGCAGGATTGCAAATCACCTGGATTCCCAAAATCTGCACAATCCAGGGCAACATGGGTTCAGGGCAGGTCGCTCCTGCCTCTCACAACTACTGGATCACTATGACATGGCCTTGGATGCACTGGAAGAAAATCAGAATGCAGATGTAATATACACAGACTTTGCAAAAGCATTTGACAAATGTGATCATGGCGTAATAGCCCATAAAATACGTGCTAAAGGAATAACTGGGAAAGTGGGGAGATGGATCTTCAACTTCCTAACAAATCGAACACAAAGAGTAGTGGTCAACAGAGTTAAATCGGAGGCTGCCATAGTGAAGAGCTCTGTTCCACAAGGCACAGTACTCGCCCCCATCTTATTCCTTATCTTCATATCAGACATAAACAGAGATATACACCACAGCACCGTATCATCCTTTGCGGATGATACTAGGATCTGCATGAGGCTGTCATCTGCTGAGGACGCGGTTAACCTCCAAGAAGATATAAACAAAGTTTTCCAGTGGGCAACGGTAAACAATATGATGTTCAATGAGGACAAATTCCAACTACTCCGTTATGGAAAACTGGAGGAGATAATAACTAGAACAGAGTATACTACAGACTCTGGCCATACAATAGAGCGGAAAATAATGTAAGGGACCTGGGAGTAGTAATGTCTGAGGATCTCACTTTCAAGGATCACAACAGTGCCACGATCGCACGTGCAAAGAAAATGATAGGATGGATAATGAGAACTTTCAAAACGAGAGATGCCAAGTCCATGATGATCCTTTTCAAATCACTTGTTCTCTCTAGGCTGGAATACTGCTGTACATTAACATCTCCATTCAAAGCAGGTGAAATCGCAGATCTAGAGAGTGTACAGAGATCCTTTACTGCACGTATAAGTTCTGTCAAGCACCCTAACTACTGGGAACGCTTGGAAGCACTTGACTAGTACTCGTTGGAACGCAGGAGGGAGAGATATATCATAATCTACACTTGGAAAATCTTGGAAGGAATGGTCCCAAATCTGCACACAGAAATCACTCCCTACGAAAGTAAAAGACTGGGCAGGCGATGCAAAATGCCCCCAATAAAAAGTAGGGGCGCCATTGGTACACTAAGGGAAAACACCATAAGTGTCCGGGGCCCAAAACTGTTCAACAGCCTCCCATCAAGCATTAGGGGAATTGCCAATAAACCCCTGGCTGCCTTCAAGAGGGAGCTGGACAGATACCTAAAGTCAGTGCCGGATCAGCCGGGCTGTGGCTCGTACGTTGGACTGCGTGCGGCCAGCAGTAACAGCCTAGTTGATCAGGCCCTGATCCATCGGGGGGCCTGGTCATGGACCGGGCCGCGGGGGCGTTGATCCCCGGAATAACCTCCAGGTAACCTCCAGGTTTCCTCGTGTGTGTTGCGAGCTCTGAGTTGTGTAGTTGCCTGGGTAGTGAGCTTTGAGCTGTGTTGTAAGCTTAGAGCTGTGTACCCGCTGTCGTGAATAGTACAGACGTGTGAGTGACGGTGGTTGACGTGCAGATAAGGAGGGTGACGACTGTGAGTGACGTGCAGGAGTGAGGGAAGTGACCATGGAGAGAGAGAGAGAGAGAGAGAGAGAGAGAGAGAGAGACTCTGTACTCTTCTCCAGAACATCACCTCATCTGAGATCATTTATTCCTAAGATGACTCAAGTCTGGAACATATTCCTACAGCATAATGACATCAACAAAATAAAAATAAAGCCAGTTGACCAAATGAAATCGCTGACCCACAGATGGCTTCAACTTCATCCATTACCCTATTTGTACGTCTTATAACAATAAAAAGGCTTTCCAATGAGCTGATGTAGGTAACAGCTCTTAGCTAGTAAATGAAGTTAGGAACCGTAACCCAACCTTGTGAAACTGTGTAAAAGGAAAAACGGGAGAAAGAGAGGGAGAAAGAGAGAGAGAGAGAGAGAGAGAGAGAGAGAGAGAGAGAGAGAGAGAGAGAGAGAGAGAGAGAGAGAGAGAGAGAGAGAGAGAGAGAGAGAGAGAGAGAGAGAGAGAGAGAGAGAGAGAGAGAGAGAGAGAGAGAGAGAGAGAGAGAGAGAGACAGACAGACAGACAGACAGAGAGAGACAGAGAGAGGAGTTGTAACATGTTTGTTGACACACAAGACACCAACACCCAGACGGCTCCTTGTGATGTACTGTTATTCTGTAACTCCTCGTTCCCCCTCTCCTTCCTTTACTACACCCATATCTTCATCCCTTCCGTTACTCTCCCCATGTCTACATCCCTTCCGTTACTCTCCCCATGTCTACATCCCTTTCTTTACTCTCCCCATGTCTACATCCCTTCCTTTACTCTCCCCATGTCTACATCCCTTCCTTTACTCTCCCCATGTCTACATCCCTTCCTTTACTCTCCCCATGTCTACATCCCTTCCTTTACTCTCCCCATGTCTACATCCCTTCCTTTACTCTCCCCATGTCTACATCCCTTCCTTTACTCTCCCCATGTCTACATCCCTTCCTTTACTCTTCCCATGTCTACATCCCTTCCTTTACTCTCCCCATGTCTACATCCCTTCCTTTACTCTCCCCATGTCTACATCCCTTCCTTTACTCTCCCCATGTCTTCATCCCTTCCTTTACTCTCCCCATGTCTACATCCCTTCCTTTACTCTCCCCATGTCTACATCCCTTCCTTTACTCTCCCCATGTCTTCATCCTTTCCTTTACTCTCCCCATGTCTACATCCCTTCCTTTACTCTCCCCAAGTCTACATCCCTTCCTTTACTCTCCCCATGCCTTCATCCCTTCCTTTACTCTCCCCATGTCTTCATCCCTTCCTTTACTCTCCCCATGTCTACATCCCTTCCTTTACTCTCCCCATGTCTACATCCCTTCCTTTACTCTCCCCATGTCTACATCCCTTCCTTTACTCTCCCCATGTCTACATCCCTTCCTTTACTCTCCCCATGTCTACATCCCTTCCTTTACTCTCCCCATGTCTACATCCCTTCCTTTACTCTTCCCATGTCTACATCCCTTCCTTTACTCTCCCCATGTCTACATCCCTTCCTTTACTCTCCCCATGTCTACATCCCTTCCTTTACTCTCCCCATGTCTTCATCCCTTCCTTTACTCTCCCCATGTCTACATCCCTTCCTTTACTCTCCCCATGTCTACATCCCTTCCTTTACTCTCCCCATGTCTTCATCCTTTCCTTTACTCTCCCCATGTCTACATCCCTTCCTTTACTCTCCCCAAGTCTACATCCCTTCCTTTACTCTCCCCATGCCTTCATCCCTTCCTTTACTCTCCCCATGTCTTCATCCCTTCCTTTACTCTCCCCATGTCTACATCCCTTCCTTTACTCTCCCCATGTCTACATCCCTTTCTTTACTCTCCCCGTGTCTACATACCTTTCTTTACTCTCCCCATGTCTTCATCCCTTCCTTTACTCTCCCCATGTCTACATCCCTTCCTTTACTCTCCCCATGTCTTCATCCCTTCCTTTACTCTCCCCATGTCTTCATCCCTTCCTTTACTCTCCCCATGTCTTCATCCCTTCCTTTACTCTCCCCATGTCTACATCCCTTCCTTTACTCTCCCCATGTCTACATCCCTTCCTTTACTCTCCCCATGCCTTCATCCCTTCCTTTACTCTCCCCATGTCTTCATCCCTTCCTTTACTCTCCCCATGTCTACATCCCTTCCTTTACTCTCCCCATGTCTACATCCCTTTCTTTACTCTCCCCATGTCTACATCCCTTCCTTTACTCTAGCCATGTCTACATCCCTTCCTTTACTCTCTCCATGTCTACATCCCTTCCTTTACTCTCCCCATGTCTACATCCCTTCCTTTACTCTCCCCATGTCTACATCCCTTCCTTTACTCTCCCCATGTCTACATCCCTTCCTTTACTCTCCCCATGTCTACATCCCTTTCTTTACTCTCCCCATGTCTACATCCCTTTCTTTACTCTCCCCTACCCCCCTCTTTCCCCTTCCACTCAACTCTCTTAATTTGTCGTCCCCTCCTCCCTCTTTAATATTCCTCCTCCCCTCCCCTCATTTCTTCCCCTTCTCTTAAAGTCCTACAAAACACCCCTCCCCCTCCCCCTCTCCCACCTCCCCCACCATATATTTCTCACAACAACATTCACTGTTCGCTAATCCGACCGTATCCGGTTATGCCGGTAATTTACAGTGTAAGTCTAGTGTTCTGGCTAACCTTCCCAAAACCCCGTCTTCCTTAACCCCCTCCCTCCTACCACCCTCTTCCATAACCCCCCCTCCTACCACCCTCCTCCTTAACCCCCTCCCTCCTACCACCCTCTTCCATAACCCCCCCTCCTACCACCCTCCTCCTTAACCCCCTCCCTCCTACCACCCTCCTCCTAACCCCCTCCCTCCAAACACCCTCTTCCATAACCCCCCCTCCTATCACCCCCTCCTAACCCCCTCCCTCCTACCACCCTCCTCCCCTTAACCTCCCTCCTACCACCCTCTTCCTTAATCCCCTCCTCCTACCACCCCCTCCATAACCCCTCCCCTCCTCCACCCTCCTCCTTAACCCCCTCCTCCTACCACCTCCTCCACCAAGCCCCCTCCTCCTACCATCCTCCTCCATAACCCCTCCCTCCTACCACCACCCTCCTCCATAACCCCCTCCCTCCTACCACCCTCCTCCATAATCCCCTCCCTCCTACCACCCTCCTCCATAACCCCCTCCCTCCTACACCCTCCTCCATTACCCCTCCCTCCTACCACCCTCCTCCATAATCCCCTCCCTCCTACCACCCTCCTCCTTAACCCCTCCCTCCTACCACCCTCCATAACCCCTCCCTCCCTACCATCCTCCTCCATAACCCCCTCCCTCCTACCACCCTCCTCCATAACCCCCTCCCTCCTACCACCCTCCTCCATAACACCCTCCCCTCCTACCACCCTCCTCCATTACCCCTCCCTCCTCCTACCACCCTCCTCCATAATCCCCTCCCTCCTACCACCCTCCTCCATAACCCCTCCCTCCTACCACCCTCCTCCCATAAGTCCCTCCTCCTACCACCCTCATCCATAACCCCTCCCTCCTACCACCCTCCTCCGCCATTACCCCTCCTCCTACCCACCCTCCTCCACCTAACCCCCTCCCTCCTACCACCCTCCTCCTTAACCCCCTCCCTCCTACCACCCTCCTGCATAACCCTCCTCCCTCCTACCACCCTCCTCCTTAACCCCCTCCCTCCTACCACCCCTCCTCCTTAACCCCCTCCCTCCTACCACCCTCCTCCATAACCCCCTCCTCCTACCACCCTCCTCCCTTAACCCCTCCCTCCTACCACCCTCCTCCTTAACCCCCTCCCTCCTACCACCCTCCTCCATAACCTCCCTCCTACCACCCTCCCTCCTCCTTAACCCCCTCCCTCCTACCACCTCCTCCTTAACCCCTCCCTCCTACCACCCTCCTCCTTAACCCCCTCCCTCCTACCACCCTCCTCCATAACCCCCTCCCTCCTACCACCTCCTCCTTAACCCCTCCCTCCTACCACCCTCCTCCTTAAGCCCCCTCCCTCCTACCACCCTCCTCCATAACCTCCCCTCCTCCTACCACCCTCCTCCTTAACCCTCCCTCCTACCACCTCCTCCTTAACCCCTCCCTCCCTCCTACCCTTCTCCATAATCCCTCCCTCCTACCACCCTCATCCATAACCCCCTCCCTCCTACCACCCTCCTCCTTAACCCCCTCCCTCCTACCACCCTCCTGCATAACCCCCTCCTCCTACCACCCTCCTCCATTGCCCCTCCTCCTACCACCCTCCTCCACAACCCCCTCCCTCCTACCACCCTCCTCCTTAACCCCCTCCCTCCTGCCACCCTCCTCCATAACCCCCTCCCTCCTAACCCTCCTCCTTAACCCCTCCCTCCTCCCACCCTCCTCCTTCCCCCCCTCCCTCCTACCACCCTCCTCCTTAACTCCCTCCCCTCCTACCACCCTCCTCCTTAACCCCTCCCTCCTACCACCTCCTCCTTAACTCCCTCCCTCCTACCACCCCTCCTCCTAACCCCCTCCCTCCTTAACCCCTCCCCTCCTACCACCCTCCTCCTTAACCCCTCCCTCCTACCACCCTCCTCCTTAACCCCCTCCCCTCCCTCCTACCACCCTCCTCCTTAACCCCCCTCCCTCCTACCACCCTCCTCCTTAACTCCCTCCTCCTACCACCCTCCTCCTTAACCCCTCCCTCCCTACCACCCTCCTCCATTAACCCCTCCCTCCTACCACCCTCCTCCTTAACTCCCTCCCTCCTACCACCCACCTCCTTAACCCCTCCCTCCTACCACCCTCCTCCTTAACCCCTCCTCCCTACCACCCTCCTCCTTAACCCCCTCCCTCCTACCACCTCCTCCCTTAACCCCCCTCCCTCCGTACCACCCTCCTCCCTAACTCCATCCCTCCTACCACCCCTCCTCCTTAACCCCCTCCCACCTCCTACCCTCCTACCATCCCCTCCCTCCTACCCCCCTCCTCCTTAACCCCCTCCCTCCTACCACCCTCCTCCTTAACTCCCTCCCTCCTACCACCCTCCTCCTTAACCCCCTCCCTCCTACCACCCTCCTCCTTAACTCCCTCCCTCCTACCACCCTCCTCCTTAACCCCCTCCCTCCTACCACCCTCCTCCATAACCCCCTCCTCCTACCACCCTCCTCCTTAACCCCTCCCTCCTACCCACCTCCCTTAACTCCCTCCCCTCCTACCACCCTCCTCCTTAACCCCCACCCTCCTACCACCCTCCTCCTGCTCCTCCCTCCTACCACCCTCCTCCTTAACCCCTCCTCCTACCACCCTCCTCCAATGCCCTCCCTCCTACCACCCTCCTCCATAAGCCTCCCCTCCCTCCTACCACCCCTCCTCCAACCCCTCCCCTCCTACCACCCTCCTCCCTTAACCCCCTCCCTCCTACCACCCTCCTCCTTAACCCCTCCCTCCTACCACCCTCCTCCTTAACCCCTCCCTCCTACCACCCTCCTCCCTTAACCCCCCTCCCTCCTACCACCCTCCTCCTTAACCCCCTCCCTCCTACCACCTCCTCCTTAACCCCCTCCCTCCTACCACCCTCCTCCTTAACTCCCACCCTCCAACCACCCTCCTCCTTAACCCCTCCCTCCTACCACCTCCTCCTTAACCCCCTCCTCCTACCACCCTCCTCCATTGCCCCTCCCTCCTACCACCCTCCTCCTTAACCCCCTCCCTCCTACCACCCTCCTCCTTAACCCCCTCCCTCCTACCACCCTCCTGCATAACCCCTCCCTCCTACCACCCTCCTCCATTACCCCCTCCCTCCTACCACCCTCCTCCACCAACCCCCTCCCTCCTACCACCCTCCTCCTTAACCCTCTCCCTCCTACCACCCTCCATCCAACCCCCTCCCTCCTACCACCCCTCCTCCTAAACCCCCTCCCTCCTACCACCCTCCTCCTTAACTCCCTCCCTCCCTACCTACCTCCTCCATAACCCCTCCCTCCTACCACCCTCCTCCTTAACCCCTCCCTCCTACCACCCTCCTACCTCCCTCCTACCACCCTCCTGCATAACCCCCTCCCTCCTACCACCCTCCTCCATTACCCCCTCCTCCTACCACCCTCCTCCACAACCCTCCTCCTACCACCCTCCTCCCTGACCCCTCCCTCCTACCACCCTCCTCCTTAACTCCCTCCCTCCTACCACCCTCCTCCTTAACCCCCTCCCCTCCTACCACCCCCTCCTCCCTTAACTCCTCCCTCCTACCACCCTCCTCCTTAACCCCCCTCCCCTTCTACCACCCTCCTCCCTTAACTCCTCCCTCCCCACCACCCTCCTCCATAACCCCCTCCCTCCTACCACCCTCCTCCTTAACCCCCTCCCTCCTACCACCCTCCTCCATAACCCCCTCCCTCCTACCACCCTCCTCCATAACCCCCTCCCTCCTACCACCCTCCTCCATAACCCCCTCCCTCCTACCACCCTCCTCCATAACCCCTCCTCCTACCACCTCCTCCTTAACCCCCTCCCTCCTACCACCTCCTCCATAACCTCCCTCCTACCACCCTCCTCCTTCCCAACCCCCTCCCTCCTCCACCCTCCTCCTTAACCTCCCTCCTACCACCCTCCTCCTTAACCCCCTCCCTCCTACCACCCTCCTCCATTACCCCCTCCTCCTACCACCCTCCTCCTTAACCCCCTCCCTCCTACCACCCTCCTCCTTAACCCCCTCCCTCCTACCACCCTCCTCCTTAACTCCCTCCCTCCTACCACCCTCCTCCATAACCCCCTCCCTCCTACCACCCTCCTCCTTAACCCCCTCCCTCCTACCACCCTCCTCCATAACCCCCTCCCTCCCTACCACCCTCCTCCTTAACCCCCTCCCTCCCTACCACCTCCTCCTTAATCCCCTCCCTCCTACCACCTCCTCCATAACCCCTCCTCCTACCACCCTCCTCCATAACCCCCTCCTCCTACCCTCCTCCTCCTCCAACCCCCTCCCTCCTACCACCCTCCTCCATAACCCCTCCTCCTACCACCCTCCTCCATAACCCCTCCCTCCTACCACCCTCCTCCTTAACCCCCTGCCTCCTACCACCCTCCTCCATAACCCCCTCCCTCCTCACCCCTCCTCCATAACCCTCCCTCCTACCACCCTCCTCCTTAACCCCCCTCCTCCTACCACCCTCCTCCTTAACCCCCTCCCTCCTACCACCCTCCTCCTTAACCCCTCCCTCCTACCACCCTCCTCCATAAACCCCCTCCCTCCTACCACCCTCCTCCATTAACCCCCTCCCTCCTACCACCTCCTCCTTAACCCCTCCCTCCTACCACCCTCCTCCCTTAACCCCTCCCTCCTACCACCCTCCTCCTTAACCCCCTCCCTCCTACCACCCTCCTCCATAAGCCCCCTCCCTCCTACCACCCCTCCTCCTTAACCCCCTCCCCTCCTACCACCCTCCTCCCTTAACCCCCTCCCTCCTCCACCACCCTCCTCCATAACCCCCTCCCTCCTACCACCCTCCTCCTTAACTCCTTCCTTTATCGGGGGGAAATACATGGAGAAGGGGAAGTATTTTCAGGAGATGGCGGGAAGATATATAGAGAAGAAGGAGGGGAGGAAGTGGGAGAGGGAAGGTGAGAAGTAGGAAAGTGAGGGAGGGAAGACATATGGGGAGGGTTAGAAGTAGGGAAGGGAAGGAGGGAAGACATATGGGGAGGGTTAGAAGTAGGGAAGGGAAGGAGGGAAGACATATGGGGAGGGTTAGAAGTAGGGAAGGGAAGGAGGGAAGACATATGGGGAGGGTTAGAAGTAGGGAAGGGAAGGAGGGAAGACATATGGGGAGGGTTAGGAGTAGGAAAGGGAAGGAGGGAAGAAATATGGGGAGGGAAGGAGACTGACACTGTTGTATATGTTTCTTGATCTTCCCTTGTCATTACTCGCTTGTTTGTTGTGGAAAACTTGCCAAGAATGTTCATCTATGACTTGTGTATGTGTCTTTCTCTCTCCTGTGTCTGTTTCTCTCTCTCTCTCTTGTGCCAGTATGTGTCTGTTTCTCCCTCCTGTGTCAGTATGTGTCTGGTTTCTCCCTCCTGTGCCAGTATGTGTCTGTTTCTCCCTCCTGTGTCAGTATGTGTCTGGTTTCTCCCTCCTGTGTCAGTATGTGTCTGGTTTCTCCCTCCTGTGTCAGTATGTGTCTGGTTTCTCCCTCCTGTGTCAGTATGTGTCTGGTTTCTCCCTCCTGTGCCAGTATGTGTCTGTTTCTCCCTCCTGTGTCAGTATGTGTCTGGTTTCTCCCTCCTGTGTCAGTATGTGTCTGGTTTCTCCCTCCTGTGCCATTATGTGTCTGGTTTCTCCGTCCTGTGTCAGTATGTGTCTGGGTTCTCCCTCCTGTGCCAGTATGTGTTTGTTTCTCCCTCCTGTGTCAGTATGTGTCTGGTTTCTCCCTCCTGTGTCAGTATGTGTCTGGTTTCTCCCTCCTGTGCCAGTATGTGTCTGGTTTCTCCGTCCTGTGTCTGGTTTCTCCCTCCTGTGTCAGTATGTGTCTGGTTTCTCCCTCCTGTGTCAGTATGTGTCTGGTTTCTCCGTCCTGTGTCAGTATGTGTCTGGTTTCTCCCTCCTGTGTCAGTATGTGTCTATTTCTCCCTCCTGTGTTAGTATGTGTCTGGTTTCTCCATCCTGTGTCAGTATGTGTCTGTTTCTCCTTCCTGTGTCAATATGTGTCTTTTTTCTCCCTCCTGTGTCTCCCTCCTGTGTCAGTATGTGTCTGTTTCTCCCTCCTGTGTCTCCCTCCTGTGTCAGTATGTGTCTGGTTTCTCCCTCCTGTGTCAGTATGTGTCTGGTTTCTCCCTCCTGTGTCAGTATGTGTCTGGTTTCTCCCTCCTGTGTCTCCCTCCTGTGTCAGTATGTGTCTGGTTTCTCCCTCCTGTGTCTCCCTCCTGTGTCAGTATGTGTCTGGTTTCTCCCTCCTGTGTCAGTATGTGTCTGGTTTCTCCCTCCTGTGTCAGTATGTGTCTGGTTTCTCCCTCCTGTGTCAGTATGTGTCTGGTTTCTCCCTCCTGTGTCAGTATGTGTCTGGTTTCTCCCTCCTGTGCCAGTATGTGTCTGGTTTCTCCGTCCTGTGTCAGTATGTGTCTGGTTTCTCCCTCCTGTGTCAGTATGTGTCTGGTTTCTCCCTCCTGTGTTAGTATGTGTCTGGTTTCTCCATCTTGTGTCAGTATGTCTGTTTCTCCCTCCTGTGTCAATATGTGTCTGGTTTCTCCCTCCTGTGTCTCCCTCCTGTGTTAGTATGTGTCTGGTTTCTCCCTCCTGTGTCTCCCTCCTGTGTTAGTATGTGTCTGGTTTCTCCCTCCTGTGTCTCCCTCCTGTGTTAGTATATGTCTGGTTTCTCCCTCCTGTGTCAGTATGTGTCTGTTTCTCTCCCCTCTGTCAGTATGTCTGTCATTTTGCCTCTTGTATCAGTCTACAAGCATATCTTTCCATTCGTTTGTCTTAACACCAGTATTTTTGTCTACCCTCATGCCTGAATGAGTATTCGTGCGTATGTCTGCAAGTCTGTCCGTTCTTATGCCCGTATATCTGAACATCTTAGAAGTAACGACATCGAAAGGTCTTACGTTCAAGGTTCACAACGAAGTTAATATTAAAACAGCAAGAAAATGATTGACTGGATTAGAAGAAGCTTTAAAACAAGAGATGTCACGCCATTTGTAATAATCTTCCAAGAACATATAGTTTCTCTCCACACTACAGATAAGATTTTGCCACCGAAGTGGCAAGTTTATTGTGCATCCCATACCCATCCTGTGGAGGGTAACGCAAGAGCGTATGGATACACAGAAGACCAGGAACTAGGCCCCAAATGGGTTAACAGGAATACAGTGGATTTATATCTACAGTTCACTTATCTGTTACAAAGAAATTTAGGAAATTTGCATAATATATCTGGTATCTTGTTTTTCATTAATAAGATATCTTGACATATCACATAAGTTATTATATTGTCTATCTCTCTATTCTGTTATATGCTCACATTCAAGGCAGGAGCAGCTGCACATCTGGAGAATTTATAAGAACTCACCGCCCATAGATGTTAGTGTAAAGTAACAGTAGTGGAAGTAACGGTAGTGTAAAGTAACGGTAATGATAGTAATAGTAGTGTAAAGTAACAGTAGTGACAGTAACAGTAGTGGAAAGTAACAGTAATGGACAGCAGCAGTTACAGACAAAATAAGGGCAGTGAGTAGGGAGTAAGTTTGCTGATGATACAAAGATAGGCCGTATAATTCACTCTGAGGAGGATATCAATGAACTCCAGGACGATTTGGACAAATTAATGTCGTAGTCTGAAAAATGGCAGATGAAGTTCAATGTGGATAAGTGTAAGGTACTTGCCCTTGGTAATGAAAATAACCCTCGAAGCTATAATCTAGGTGAAGTAGAGCTTGATCATACAGAATGTGAAAGGGACTTGGGAGTCATGGTGAGCAGAAATCTAAAGCCAAGACAGTGCCTTAGTGTGCGCAACAAGGCCAACAGATTACTTGGATTTATCTCAAGAAGTATAAGTAACAGAAGTCCAAAAGTTATTTTACAGCTCTATACATCACTAGTGAGGCCTCATTTAGATTATGCTGCTCAGTTTTGGTCCCCTTATTACAGGATGGATATAGACTCATTAGAGAACATACACAGAAGAATGTCTAAAATGATTTACTGTGTAAGGAACCTCCCGTTTGAAGATAGACTTAAAGCCTTAAATCTTCACTCTCTGGAGAGGCGTAGAATGAGGGGAGATATCATTGAAGTGTATAAGTGGATGACAGGCATAAACAAGGGAGATATTAATAAAGTACTGAGGGTGTCGAACCAGGTAAGAACCAGAAATAATGGATATAAGTTGGATAAATTTAGATTTAGAAAGGACATAGGTAAGTACTGGTTTTCTAACAGAGTTGTAGATGCGTGGAACAGTCTTCCCAGTGGGGTGATAGAGGCTAGGACCTTGGGTAGCTTTAAGAAGAGACTGGACAAGGACCTGCCTCGTATGGGCCAGTAGGCCTTCTGCAGTGCTCCTACATTCTTATGTTCTTATGTTCTTATAAGTTTACCTGTCTGCCAGTTGACCTAACTTAAGAGCTGTTACCTACATCAGCTCATTTCAAAGCATTTTTATTGTTATGAAACATATAAGTAGGGAACAGGATGAAGTTGGAGCCATCTGTGGGCCAGCATATCTCTCTCTCTCTCTCTCTCTCTCTCTCTCTCTCTCTCTCTCTCTCTCTCCCTCTCTGTCAATTATATTTTTTATATTCCTTTAATGGGTTTCGCGAGTTTTCCTACTCCCGCAGCCTGCTCCTGGGACAGGCATGTCTGGTGCTTACTGGTCAGAGAGGCTGTTGCTGCTGGCGGCCCGTTGGCTCACATATACATCGTAGCCTAATTGATCTGACACTTGGTGGAGGTACTTGTCCAGTTTCCTCTTGAAGACTTTTTCAGTTGTTCCGACAGTGTTTTTAATATCTTCTGGTAAGATGTTTAAAAGTCTGGCCCCTCAGATGTCGATGCAGCCAGGAAAATGGCATTATGATAATGAGAACTTTCAAAACAAGGGAAATTATGCCAATAGTGACACTATTCAAATCGCTTGTATTCTCTCGTTTAGAGTATTGCTCGGTGTTGACGGCCCCGTTCAAGAACTAGAACAGATATAGAGATAATTTACGGCCAGCATAAAATCAGTAGAGTATTTAAATTACTGGGAATACCTAAAGAGTCCTAAGAAGGAGAGAGAGAGAAACAAGATAATATATACATGAAAAGAACTTGAAGAACTTTTGGCAAACTGCAATAACAACATACTGCAGATGTGAGAGAAAGTGTAAAATAAACTCACTGAAAAGCAAGGGTGGCGTGGATACAATAAAAGAACACTGTATCAACATCCGATGCCTCAGACAATTCAACATCTTACCAGAAAATATCAGAAACACTGCCAGGAAAAGTTTAAAAGTCTTTACCAAGTGTCAGATTAATCAGGCTGTGATTGATATGTGGCCCAGCGGGCTGCTAGCAGCAGCAGCCTGGTTGACTACACAAGCACCAGACAAGCCTGGCCCAGGCTGCGGGAATAGAAAACCTCTGGAAACTCATCCAAGGTATATCAATGGTAAAGGTATACAGTATACCAGTAGTGTAATGATAGAGAATCAAGCTGATAAAGACACACACACACACACACACACACACACATATATATATATATATATATATATATATATATATATATATATATATATATATATATATATATATAATATAGAATGGCAGGTATTGCCGACAAGTTCATTAGAGACGACGTTTCGGTCTGGGGAGAGCAAAATGTGGCATCTCATGTCTTTCTACCAGTGATAACATATCTTCGCCAAGACAAAAACAGTTGAATTTTTTTTTACGGCAACGTGGGAGAGCTGCGGGATAAAATCGACAAGTTAATTTTCCCGTTGGACCGGTACGAGGTGAAGTATAAAAGTCGACACTGTCAGATCTTAAGCCGGAGGAGAAAGAATAATAATAACACTTATAACCAAATCACATAGAACCTTAATCTCACATAATGCGATAAAGATCAATTTAAACTAGTAGAAATATGAAGCAGAAATAAAATAGTGAGTAAGTGTTGGTAATGACGGTATCTGATCACTCCACTTCGTGTTACTTATTCGTAATTCTACACTTCGACGAAACATTATGGAATCATCTTTTATTAAATATGATGCATATCGTATTTCAAATTTGATTTTTTTAATATCTGTAAATTTGACGATTTTATGGTCCACAGTAATGTTCGGAAACTTAAAGGTAAAAATGATTTTAACGGAAATACAGATTTTCTTGGTTATAGGAACAAACTGACTTGATGTTCGACCAGTGTATGTGTAGGACAGGTTTGTGTGAGGTGTTGTCACCTTCTCTGTGTGAGGTGTTGTCACCTCCTCTGTGTGAGGTGTTATTACCTTCTCTGTGTGAGGTGTTGTCACCTCCTCTGTGTGAGGTGTTGTTACCTTCTCTGTGTGAGGTGTTGTCACCTCCTCTGTGTGAGGTGTTGTCACCTTCTCTGTGTGAGGTGTTGTCACCTTCTCTGTGTGAGGTGTTGTTACCTTCTCTGTGTGAGGTGTTGTCACCTCCTCTGTGTGAGGTGTTGTCACCTTCTCTGTGTGAGGTGTTGTCACCTTCTCTGTGTGAGGTGTTGTCACCTCCTCTGTGTGAGGTGTTGTCACCTTCTCTGTGTGAGGTGTTGTCACCTCCTCTGTGTGAGGTGTTGTCACCTTCTCTGTGTGCAGTGTTGTCACCTTCTCTGTGTGCAGTGTTGTCACCTTCTCTGTGTGAGGTGTTGTCACCTTCTCTGTGTGAGGTGTTGTCACCTTCTCTGTGTGAGGTGTTGTTACCTTCTCTGTGTGAGGTGTTGTCACCTCCTCTGTGTGAGGTGTTGTCACCTTCTCTGTGTGAGGTGTTGTCACCTTCTCTGTGTGAGGTGTTGTCACCTTCTCTGTGTGAGGTGTTGTTACCTCCTCTGTGTGAGGTGTTGTCACCTTCTCTGTGTGAGGTGTTGTCACCTCCTCTGTGTGAGGTGTTGTCACCTTCTCTGTGTGAGGTGTTGTCACCTCCTCTGTGTGAGGTGTTGTCACCTTCTCTGTGTGAGGTGTTGTCACCTTCTCTGTGTGAGGTGTTGTCACCTCCTCTGTGTGAGGTGTTGTCACCTCCTCTGTGTGAGGTGTTGTCACCTCTGTGTGAGGTGTTGTCACCTTCTCTGTGTGAGGTGTTGTCACCTCCTCTGTGTGAGGTGTTGTCACCTCCTCTGTGTGAGGTGTTGTCACCTTCTCTGTGTGATGTGTTGTCACCTCCTCTGTGTGAGGTGTTGTCACCTCCTCTGTGTGAGGTGTTGTCACCTCCTCTGTGTGAGGTGTTGTCACCTCTGTGTGAGGTGTTGTCACCTTCTCTGTGTGAGGTGTTGTCACCTCCTCTGTGTGAGGTGTTGTCACCTCTGTGTGAGGTGTTGTCACCTCTGTGTGAGGTGTTGTCACCTCCTCTGTGTGAGGTGTTGTCACCTCCTCTGTGTGAGGTGTTGTCACCTTCTCTGTGTGAGGTGTTGTCACCTCCTCTGTGTGAGGTGTTGTCACCTCCTCTGTGTGAGGTGTTGTCACCTTCTCTGTGTGAGGTGTTGTCACCTTCTCTGTGTGAGGTGTTGTCACCTCCTCTGTGTGAGGTGTTGTCACCTTCTCTGTGTGAGGTGTTGTCACCTCCTCTGTGTGAGGTGTTGTCACCTCCTCTGTGTGAGGTGTTGTCACCTCCTCTGAGTGAGGTGTTGTCACCTCCTCTGAGTGAGGTGTTGTCACCTCCTCTGAGTGAGGTGTTGTCACCTCCTCTGAGTGAGGTTCCACCTCAGTGTCTAACACCTTAAAATGCGCTTCGCTTGCCTCTTCTTCCTATTCTTCAGAAGATGTGTATGTAAGCACATGAAAGTGCTCAGGTTTTATTTCCTATTTTTCACTGTGGTATTTTTACATATTTGCAATCATGCATTTTAGTGTGATTTCCTCCATTACGATGTTTTAGCGACAATGAATACACGAGAAATCTAGCAATAACTGTAGTTTAATAAAATACATAACAATAGATAATACAGTGTGTAAGATATCAGTTAAATGTTAAGATGGAAGCATTAAATATATTTTTGGGGAGAATGTGTGGTCCAAGAAGCTGGTTTTTTGTGCAGTTCATCAGTAAGAAACTTGATAAATGAGACACTTGTGCAACGTTTGGGTATCATTATTCTGGAAACATTTCGCCAGCCAGTGGCTTCTTCAGTCCAGGGCAGAGAACAGTGGAAGATGTGATGTTTGAGGTAATGAGTCCCTCAGCCTGGAGTCGTTGTGTTCAGTCCATCAGCCTTGAGAAAAGTGCAGCATGTTGGTGGAGATGGAGCTTATATACTGCTGACACATGAGGTGGAACAGTGGGAGGCGGAAAAACCCAAAAGTGTCTCATTTATCAACTTGTCGGTTTTCTAAATCATTTATTCATTAAAAAACTTGTATGGATTAAAGGTGTGTAAGAAATCAGCTGAATGCTAAGAATGAAGTATAAAATCCAACATTATTTTAATAGATTTTACCACCGAAGTGGTTAATTTATTGTGCGTCTCATATTCATCTTGTGGACGGTACCACAAGAGCATTCATGTAACAAGTATTTTTAAATAATCATGTGAAGTGTAAAGTAAAATCTAAGATATTTGGTATTCTGACTGTAAAATAATGAAATTTTAGTCAAAATATATTAATTTCATTGGTAAGCAGGAAATTGTCCGGAAAAAATCGTATATCATCAGTTTCGATTAAGTGTAATAATGGAAACAAAAGGCCAAGGATCTAGCACTGGAAGGGTTAAGAGGAGCACATATATCTCAGAATCCATGACGGACTCACAGCACAAGCCAAGAAATTTTTTTCTCATGTAGATAATGGTTGAAGACAGAGCGAATCATCTAGAGTTTCCTCTCCAAATTTTGGGTTAACTTTCAGTTATTGTTGTTACGCTGTTTTGACTCTTATTCCACTACTATACTAACTGCCGGAGTCCATCACAGAATGATCTAAGACTCGAAGAGTAAGTCTATTTTGACTTCATGTTAACTTGAAAATAAATATAAAAATCAGTATTAACAAAGGTAACAAATGTTATTCAACTAGACAAACACAGATAACTGAGAAACACTGCAAAGACTCAGCATCATTGTTCCACCAGACACTTATTCTAGAGGAAAAGGCGAGAGATATATTCTGAAGCAGTGATGCTCTCTCTGTCTCACTCTCTCTCTGAACAGTGGCAGTGATGCTCTCTCTGTCTCACTCTCTCTCTGAACAGTGGCAGTGATGCTCTCTCTGTCTCACTCTCTCTCTGAACAGTGGCAGTGATGCTCTCTCACTCTCTGAACAGTGGCAGTGACTCTCTCTCACTCTCTCTGAACAGTGGCAGTGATGCTCTCTCACTCTCTGAACAGTGGCAGTGACTCTCTCTCACTCTCTCTGAACAGTGGCAGTGCTCTGTCTCTGTCTCTCTCTCACTCTCTCTGAACAGTGGCAGTGACTCTCTCTCTCACTCTCTGAACAGTGGCAGTGATTCTCTCTCACTCTCTCTGAACAGTGGCAGTGATTCTCTCTCACTCTCTCTGAACAGTGGCAGTGCTCTGTCTCTCTCTCTCTCACTCTCTCTGAACAGTGGCAGTGATGCTCTCTCACTCTCTGAACAGTGGCAGTGATGCTCTCTCACTCTCTCTGAACAGTGGCAGTGATTCTCTCTCACTCTCTCTGAACAGTGGCAGTGCTCTGTCTCTCTCTCTCTCACTCTCTCTGAACAGTGGCAGTGATGCTCTCTCACTCTCTGAACAGTGGCAGTGATGCTCTCTCACTTTCTCTGAACAGTGGCAGTGATTCTCTCTCACTCTCTCTGAACAGTGGCAGTGATGCTCTCTCACTCTCTGAACAGTGGCAGTGATGCTCTTTCACTTTCTCTGAACAGTGGCAGTGATTCTCTCTCACTCTCTCTGAACAGTGGCAGTGCTCTGTCTCTCTCTCTCTCACTCTCTCTGAACAGTGGCAGTGATGCTCTCTCACTTTCTCTGAACAGTGGCAGTGATGCTCTCTCTCTCTCTCTGAACAGTGGCAGTGATGCTCTCTCTCTCACTCTCTGAACAGGGGCAGTGATGCTCTCTCTCTCTCACTCTCTGAACAGTGGCAGTGATGCTGTCTCACTCTCTGAACAGTGGCAGTGATGCTCTCTCTCTCTCTCTCTCTCTCTCTCTCTCTCTCTCTCTCTCTCTCTCTCTGAACAGTGGCAGTGATGCTCTCTCACTTTCTCTGAACAGGGGCAGTGATGCTCTCTCTCTCACTCTCTGAGCAGGGGCAGTGATGCTCTCTCACTCTCTGAACAGGGGCAGTGATGCTCTCTCACTTTCTCTGAACAGGGGCAGTGATGCTCTCTCACTCTCTGAACAGTGGCAGTGATACTCTCTCACTCTCTGAACAGTGGCAGTGATACTCTCTCACTCTCTGAACAGTGGCAGTGATACTCTCTCACTCTCTGAACAGTGGCAGTGATACTCTCTCACTCTCTGAACAGTGGCAGTGATACTCTCTCACTCTCTGAACAGTGGCAGTGATACTCTCTCACTCTCTGAACAGTGGCAGTGATGCTCTCTCACTCTCTGAACAGTTGCAATGATGCTCTCTCACTTTCTCTGAACAGTTGCAGTGATGCTCTCTCTCTCACTCTCACTCTGAACAGTGGACAGTTGAACTAACGCTACTTTCATGACCTGGAACCGTTCATATTATTGCAGTAACACTCAAACATAAGAACATAAGAACATAAGAAAGGAGGAACACTGCAGTAGGCCTGTTGGCCCATACTAGGCAGGTCCTTTACAATTCATCCCACTAACAAAACATTTGCCCAACCCAATTTTCAATGCCACCCAAGAAACAAGCTCTGCAAGTCCCACTCAAATCCAACCCCTCCCACTCATGTACTTATCCAACCTAAATTTGAAACTACCCAAAGTCCTAGCCTCAATAACCCAACTAGGTAGACTGTTCCACTCATCAACTACCCTATTTCCAAACCAATACTTTCCTATGTCCTTTCTAAATCTAAACTTATCTAATTTAAATCCATTACTGCGGGTTCTCTCTTGGAGAGATATCCTCAAGACCTTGTTAATATCCCCTTTATTAATACCTATCTTCCACTTATACACTTCGATCAGGTCTCCCCTCATTCTTCGTCTAACAAGTGAATGTAACTTAAGAGTCTTCAATCTTTCTTCATAAGGAAGATTTCTAATGCTATGTATTAATTTAGTCATCCTACGCTGAATGTTTTCTAACGAATTTATGTCCATTCTGTAATATGGAGACCAGAATTGAGCTGCATAATCTAGGTGAGGCCTTACTAATGATGTATAAAGCTGCAGTATGACCTCTGGACTTCTGTTGCTTACACTTCTTGATATAAATCCCAGTAATCTATTTGCCTTATTACATACGCTTAGGCATTGCTGTCTTGGTTTAAGGTTGCTGCTTACCATAACCCCCAAGTCCTTTTCGCAATCTGTATGGCTAAGTTCTACATTATTTAACTTATAAGTGCTAGGGTTATGGACACTCCCGAGCTTCAGAACCTTGCATTTATCTACATTGAACTGCATCTGCCACTTTTCTGACCAAGAGTAGAGTTTGTCTAAATCCTCCTGAAGTTCCCTAACATCTACGTTTGAATCAATTATCCTACCTATCTTCGTGTCATCGGCGAATTTGCTCATATCACTAGCAATTCCTTCATCAAGATCATTGATATATATTATAAACAACAACGGGCCCAAGACTGATCCCTGTGGAACGCCACTTGTTACTGATCCCCACTCGGATTTAACCCCATTTATGGACACTCTCTGCTTCCTGTCTGTGAGCCATGACTCGATCCACGAGAGCACCCTTCCCCCAATGCCATGAGCTGCTACTTTCTTCAACAGTCTTTGGTGCGGAACTCTATCAAATGCCTTACTAAAATCTAAGTAAACAATATCAAATTCTTTATCGTGGTCAACAGCCTCAAAAGCTTTACTGAAGAAAGTTAATAAATTAGTTAGACAAGACCGGCCTCTTGTGAATCCATGCTGAGTATCATTAATCAAGCTATGCTTATCGAGATGGCTTCTTATAATCTCAGCTATAATTGACTCTAGCAACTTGCCTACAATTGAGGTCAGGCTTATTGGGCGGTAATTTGACGGTAACGACTTGTCCCCTGTTTTAAAAATAGGAATTACATTAGCCATCTTCCACATATCAGACACTACACCTGTTTGAAGAGATAAATTAAAAATATTAGTTAATGGTTCACAGACTTCCATTTTGCATTCCTTAAGAACCCTTGAAAAAACCTCATCAGGACCCGGTGACTTATTTTGCTTCAGTCGGTCTATCTGCTTCACAACCATTTCACTAGTGACTGTGATGTTACATAATTTATCTTCTTCTGATCCACTATAAAAATTAATTACCGGAATATTATTTGTGTCTTCCTGTGTAAAAACCGAGAGAAAATAATTATTTAAAATCGAGCACATTTCATTCTCTTTGTCAGTAAGATGCCCATAGTTATTTTTAAGGGGACCTATCTTATCTCTGACTTTTGTTCTATATACCTGGAAAAAACTTTTTGGATTAGTTTTAGAATCCCTAGCAACTTTAATTTCATAGTCCCTTTTAGCTTTTCTTATCCCCTTTTTAATGTCCCTCTTAATGTCAATATACTGATTCATAAGATGACCCTCGCCTCTTTTGATACGCCTATAAATTCCTTTCTTATGCCCTAGTAGATATTTCAGCCTATTATTCATCCATTTTGGGTCATTTCTATTTGATCTAATTTCCTTATAAGGGATAAACGTTCTTTGAGCAGCATGTATTGTGTTCAGAAAACTGTCATATTGATAGCTCTCTTCGTTACCCCAGTCAACAGATGATAAGTGTTCTCTAAGCCCATCGTAATCTGCTAAGCGAAAATCTGGGACAGTTACTGAGTTATCCCTACTATCATACTTCCATTCAATTCTAAATGTAATTGATTTGTGGTCGCTAGCACCCAGTTCCTCTGAAACTTCTAAATTATTAACAAGGGATTCATTGTTTGCCAGAACTAAGTCAAGCAGGTTATTACCCCTTGTAGGTTCTGTCACAAACTGCTTCAAAAAACAATCCTGAACTACTTCTAAGAAATCGTATGATTCTAAATTCCCAGTCAAGAAATTCCAATCAATATGACTAAAGTTAAAGTCTCCTAGAATTACTACATTATCGTGCCTTGTGGCCCTAACAATTTCCTCCCATAGTAGTCTCCCTTGATCCCTATCTAAATTTGGGGGACGGTATATCACACCTAAAATTAATTTTTTATGCCCCTCTGAAAATTCTATCCAAACAGACTCTGTATGTGTTACTTCAGACTTAATACCCGTTTTTATGCAACAGTTCAAGCGATCTCGGACATACAATGCCACCCCACCCCCCTTCCCGATACTTCTATCTACTTGGAACAATTTAAAACCCTGAATGTGACATTCTGCAGGCATGTCCCGACTTTTTGAATTAAACCACGTCTCAGTAATGGCAAATACATCTATGTTACCTGCACTAGCAACTAGTCTCAACTCGTCCATCTTATTCCTAGCACTGCGACTATTTGTGTAATAAATTTTTAATGACCCTCCTCTCTCTTTACCCTTCCTGCTCCTTTCTATTATTCCACTAAACCTATTACTGTCCTTGTCAATTAGTGCCACTGGCTTTCCAATATCCACCTCATTTTGCCTATTACTAGTTCTCCTAGTACTCATATTACTACCCTGCGACTTCACAGTTTTCCCGCCAAAACCCATACCACTAACTATTCCTAGTTTAAAGACCTAACAGCTCCCTCCACTGCGTTGGCCAGTGCTCCCACCCCACACCTAGATAAGTGAACCCCATCCCTGGCATACATGTCATTTCTGCCATAGAAGAGGTCCCAGTTGTCAATGAATGTTACCGCATTTTCCTTACAGTATTTGTCCAGCCAGCAATTGACACCAATTGCTCTGGACAACCATTCATTTCCAACTCCTCTCCTTGGCAAAATGCCACATATGACAGGTTTCCCACCCTTCCTCCTAATTATCTCTATTGCTGACCTATACCTGCTAATCAGGTCCTCACTCCTACGTCTGCCAACATCGTTGCCTCCAGCACTGAGACAGATAATAGGATTGCTCCCATTACCTCTCATGATGTCATCCAGACGGCTAACAATATCCTTCATCCCAGCCCCAGGAAAACACACTCTCTGCCTCCTACTCCTATCCTTCAAGCAGAATGCCCTATCCATGTACCTAATCTGGCTGTCCCCAACAACAACAATGTTTTTACCTTCCTTGGCGTCGTCCGTCGTGATGCTCCGAGTAGTCGACTCACATTCGCCAGGTAGCATTACACCACTTGTAGAATTCGTCAAGACGTTCTCGATGGTCTTCGTTGGGGTTTCTAGGGATGTCTTACTCACGTCTGCCAATGCTTCTTTGGTGCTCGTTGTGGCATTCCCAGTAGAACACTCACATTCGTCAGGTAGCACCGAGAATGAGTTGGAAGTTTCCACGGTAGTCTTCTGGTTTCTCGTTGTTTCTGCCTCTCCAACCGTTTTCTTGATCTTCAGCTTGGTTCCATGTTGCCCGGCCACTGACCAAGCTCCCCTCTTAACCTGGGGACTCACAACAGAAGGATTACTACGAATCCTCTTGTTCTCCTCTGTTAATCGCCGTATCTCCATCTTAGCAACTCTGAGCTCTTCTCTCAGCTGCTGGTAAAGTTGCTCAAGAGAGGGCATCCTGGTACAGATTCACAGAGAGCACACAAACAGGTCTTCACAGAGCTAAGTACACGTCACCACTGAGCTAAGTACACGTCACCACTGTGAATTTTACCTCCCATATAGATATATATGGGAGGGACCCTCAGCCTCAGAGACGAGAATAAACATCAAGGTAAACTCAGGATTCTACCTGCAGCTGCTTGAGTATTTTCTTCTCTTACCACCCCATATATTATATGAATTTTGGAAATATAAACACAAATGCAGTATAATGTGATCCTTTATTGACAACGTTTCACCCACACAGTGGGCTTTTTCAAGTCACACACGGATCTACCTGGGGTTGGAAGGTACGAGAGTATTTATAGTCATGTTGAGGTCAGGTGGAGAATGCTGCAGCTGATGATCTACCGGGTGGGGTTATAGAGTCTTGGGTAGCTTGGCAGGGGTATTGGACAAGTTGTGAGTAGACCTTCTGCAGTGTTCTATGTTCTTATGTGGGATAGCGATGAAGAAGTTTCTTGGCGAGTGGTTCAGCTATGTTATAGAAGCCATTGTTCTGGTTGAAATTGTTGGTTGTAGAGATGAGCGATGATTCCAGGATTCTTCTGTATTGAGTGTTGTCTTCTGTGGCGATAAGTCTTGAGTTTCTGTAGTTAACTAAATGGTTGTGTGAATTGCGATGTTGTACACAGGCATTCCTTGTATCGTCAGTCCTGCTTGCATATTGGTGTTCTGAAATACGTGTTTGGAGGTCTCTTGATGTTTCGCCCACATATAATTTGTGTTTATATTTCCATTGTGTCGGTATTTTATACCATTTATTTCCATTATATGAATTTTATTTGATAACAAAATATATCAACAAAAATACAATGGGAAGAGCAACATAAAAACATCTCAGATCATACATCTCAAATATTATTACTATTGATGAAAATTAGACACATCGTTTCGCCATCCAGTGTATTGATAAAGCCACTGGATGGCGAAACGTCTACAATAAAGATGCTCAGATGTTGCACATGTGTCTAATTTTCATCTTGTCGGTATTGCTTACCATTCATGTACACTACTACTACTACTATTACTACTACTACTACTACTACTACTACTACTATTACTACTACTACTACTACTACTACTACTACTACTACTACTACTACTACTACTACTACTACTATTACTACTACTACTACTACTACTACTACTATTACTACTACTACTACTACTACTACTACTATTACTACTACTACTACTACTATTACTACTACTACTACTACTACTACAACTAGTACTACTAGTACTACTACTACTATTGCTGCTGTTGCTAAACTCGTATTCTCTCACCTCTTTGGCTTTTCCTAGCCCTCCTACCTTTTCTCTCTCCTTCGCCCCTATTCCCTAGCTCCCTTAATCTGACTTCCCTCTTCCCCCCCTTTTCTATAATACCGCTCCCTATTCCCCTGCCTCTTCGCTATGCCCAAACTCTCTCATTCCCCCTCACCTCGCTAAATTTCACATGCCTTCGATCCGTTCTCCATCCCTTTCACCATTACGGCATTGTCTTGGATGCTTTTGCAGACAAAATGCAGACGTAGCATACACTGTGCAAAAGCCTTTGACAAGTGCGACCACGGGGTAATTGCTTACAAAATGTGTGCAGAAGGAGTAATTGGGAATGTGGGCACATGGATATTTAACTGCCTAACAAATAGAACCCAAAGAATAATAGTAAGCAGTGTGAAATCAGGGGCTGCTAGAGTGATAAGTTCTGTCCCCCAAGGCACGGTATTCACCCCACTTCTCTTCCACATTCTCCTATCTGACATAGACAGGGACATCAATCGTAACACTGTATCATCCTTTGCAGGTGATACTAGAATCTGTATGAAAGTGCCATCCATAAAAAACACAGTGAGCCTCTAAGCTGATATTAATTAATTCTTCCATTGGGCTACTGACAGCAGTATGATGTTCAGTGAGGACAAATTTCATTTACTGTGTCACGGAAGAATGGAGGAAATGAAAACAAGATAGGAGTACGAGACAAAATCAAACAACTCAATAATACGCAAGTGAAATATGAGAGACTTGGGAGTGATAATGTCATAAGATCTCACGTTCAAGGAGCACAACAATGTTATCGCAATGGCAAGAAAAGCGATAGGTTGAATAACTGGAGCCTTTAGAGCAAAAGATGCCAAGCCAGAGATGATACTTTCAGATCACTCGTTCTAGGCTGGAATATTGTATATAGTGGCCTCCTTCAAGACAGGTGGAATTGCTGAGCTGGAGAATGTACAGATAGCCTTCACAGTAATATCTAAATTACTGGAAGCATTTGAAGTCCCTAGAACTGTACTCTTTAGAACTTAGGGGAGAAGGATACGTCGTTATCTGTACCCGGAAGATAGTGAAGGGATCGATCTCAAACTTGCGCACCGACATTACTTATAAACACAAGAGGTTGGCAGATGGTGCAGGATACCTCCAGTGAAAAACCAGGGAAGCAGTGAGAACACTGAGAGAGCACTCAGTAAGCGTTAAGGAGCCACGACTCTTCAACATTCTCCCGTCATGCATAAAGGGGTTTACCAACAAGCCCATAGCTGTCTGCAAGATGGAGCTAAATAGATTCCTCTGAACATTTCCTGGTTAATCAGGTTGTGGAGCATACGTTAGACTTCGGATGGCGGGCACTAACAGCAGGATCACTCAGATCAGCAACAAGGAGAACTGGTCAAGAACCGGGACGCGGGGGCGATGACCCATGGAAGCTACTCCAGGTAAACTATTTCTCCCCTTCCACCTTCTCCCACTCCTGATGGCAGGACCACCAGGTAAGGTTCCCAAGGCAGTGGCAGGAGGGGAGAGGTAGCGGGGATGGGTATTTTGATTGTGGAGGGGATGGGTAGGAAGGATGGTTACACTGATGGGGGAGGGGGTCATAAACCTGTCTGTTCCACTTAGTGTAGTGTCCGCCTTCCCACTACCCAGCCATATTAACACTCCCTCCAGCCCCCTTCCCTCCTACCGCCCCATTCCCACTGCGCCCATTTCTCTCTGCGCCCCTTCTCTTACCAACTACCTGGTCGTTATGGCCTTCAACTAGTCAGGACTATAATTACGATGCATGTACACTGATATATGTGTGTGTATATATACATGACATGTACACTGAGGTATGTGTGTGTGTACATGATATTCCTGTCACAGATACAGTGAGGTACACAAGACGAGGTTCCTCGCCAGGGCAGCAACCGGAACAAGAGGCTGCTACCTCCTGCGTCTAACTAGTTTCAACATGTCTCTTTAAACATCATAACGCTAGACCCATACCAGGCTGTCGTTCGTACGTTGGACTACGCTCGGTAGGCCGGGAGGCCTGGTCATGGATTGGACCGCTGAGGCGTTGGCCCCCGGAACACCCTCCGGTTAGCGCTTACATATTTTTTAGAGATCCCGAAGAAAGAGGACGTTTAGCAGGATGCCTGAATTCTTTTCTTTTTTTTTTTCTTCCTCCAGTTTATCGTTTTTATATTTTTTATTCAGTTGACTTCAAAATTGCAACGTTGGTGGACTGTCACTAAGACCAGAGTCATAGTTCAATTGCTGTTGAACCCATTGCTGGTGAGGGGCTCTTGATCTAGGGAATTGGATCTGTGCTCCAGTTCCCTAAATGCCTTCCCCCCATCCCACAGGCGCTGTATAATGCTATACGGGTTTAGCCCTCCCCCATAATAATAATGTTGAAACCATTTCCGGCTAAATGGAATGCTTTGGGCAACTTCCAGAACTCTCTGTAGCGGAGCTTCGAACGTTCAGAAAAGTTGCCTCCTAATTGGTCGGCGGTGGAGAGTGAAAGTCAAGTGTGTAGCTGCAGATATGACCAATTTGTGTAAAAATGGTGCCAAACTTTTAAATAAACTTTAGATTGGATTAATATTGGTAGAATTACTGACAATATGTTTAATAAAAGGACACAAATGCAGCTAATGTGACATGTTATTGTGGCAACGTTTCGCTCTCCAGGAGCTTTATCAAACTGTTACAAACAATAAGCGGACACAGAGGGTATATATAGGCTTAGAGTGAGGTGTAATACTAGTGGTAGTAGTAATAATAATATTAGTTGTAGTTGTAGTAGTAGTAGTAGTAGTAATACAATATGGTAGAACAATCAACTTGCACATGAGTAAAAGGTTATAAAAGCTATTACTTGAGTAGCATAAAAATAGGTTAGACAAATATTGGCGGTTGGATTTGAGAAGGTCTGTTTCAGTGTTCCTTTTCTGTAATGTGCTTGTGTAGTATTAGCAGCAGAGACTATGTGATGGCAGGATTTACTGTTTTCAGGAGGATTCTCGCTAAAACCTCAAAGATTATGAAGCTGCCTTTGTTTCGTTTAATTGTGTTTGAAACAGCGATTACTGCTGATTCAAGGCACTTGCGTCTGCGGAAATTAGGTTCTTTGATCACTAATCGGGCGTCCTTGAATTTCATGAGATGATTGGCGGAATTTTAGTGTTGTACGCAGGCGTTGTTCAAGTTATCGTTCCTACATGCATTAATGTGTTCATTGAGGCAGCAGTGAAGCAACAATGAACACATTAATGCATGTAGGAACGATAACTTGAACAGCGCCTGCGTACAACACCGAAATTCCGCCAATCATCTCATGAAATTCAGGGACGCTCGATTAGTGATCAAAGAGTCAGGGGATAAATGCTCTTGTTGGAAGCCAGGAGAGAAAAAAAGATGTCACTGTCATTTCATATAAGATAATAAAAGGTTTAGAGGTAACAAGGAAAGCCTTTTAGGAACCAGCAACAAAGTGTGCAAAAGACCACAATTTTAAATTTCGGAAGGAAAAAACATATGCAAAAAAGACATTCGGAAGTAAATAAAAAATGCCGCAAGGGGAAATTACTGCACTTTCTCCATCTATTATTCGTGATTATATATACTTTGAGTTGAGAATATATAATCTTTGAGTCGAGAAATGTTACAAATTCACTGACATGAGACCTGTCTTTTAAAAGGAGAAACTAATCGTCGACATATCAGGGATAATACAAGGGTTTGGAGGCTACTAGTCAACCATATTGTTGTCTACTAGCCTTCAAAACCTGGTATTGAAGCAGTTATGTAGATGACTCTTCTCAGTTTATAGGAACACTTCTCATGTATTTAAAAAAAGAATAACAGAACCGGCGGGAATAGACCCCCGTGGCGTGAATCTTATCGTAGGCAGCTGGCCACACCCTTGACAACCTCCACACACCACTGACAACCTCTACACACCCCTGACAACCTCCACACACCCCTGACAACCTCCACACACCCCTGACAACCTCCACACACCCCTGACAACCTCCACACACCCCTGACAACCTCCACACACCCCTGACAACCTCTACACACCCCTGACAACCTCCACAAACCCCTGACAACCTCCACACACACCTGACAACCTCCATACACCCCTGACAACCTCCACACACCCCTGACAACCTCCACACACCCCTGACAACCTCCACACACCCCTGACAACCCCTACCATACACCCCTGACAACCTCCACACACCCCTGACAACCTCCACACACCCCTGACAACCTCTACACACCCCTGACAACCTCCACACACCCCTTACAACCTCCACACACCCCTGACAACCTCCGCACACCCCTGACAATCTCCATACACCCCTGACAACCTCCACACACCCCTGACAATCTCCATACACCCCTGGAGGTTACCCGGAGGTTACCTGGAGGCTACCTGGAGGGTATTCCGGGGATCAACGCCCCCGCGGCCCGGTCCATGACCAGGCCTCCCGGTGGATCAGGGCCTGATCAACCAGGCTGTTACTGCTGGCCGCATGCAGTCCAACGTACGAGCCACAGCCTGGCTGATCCGGCACTGACTTTAGGTATCTGTCCAGCTCTCTCTTGAAGGCAGCCAGGGGTTTATTGGCAATTCCCCTAATGCTTGATGGGAGGCTGTTGAACAGTCTTGGGCCTCGGACACTTATAGTGTTTTCCCTTAGTGTACCAATAGCACCCCTACTTTTAATTGGGGGTATTTTGCATCGCCTGCCCAGTCTTTTACTTTCGTAGGGAGTGATTTCTGTGTGCAGATTTGGGACCATTCCTTCCAGGATTTTCCAAGTGTAGATTATGATATATATCTCCCTCCTGCGTTCCAACGAGTACAAGTCAAGTGCTTCCAAGCGTTCCCAGTAGTTAAGGTGCTTGACAGAACTTATACGTGCAGTAAAGGATCTCTGTACACTCTCTAGATCTGCGATTTCACCTGCTTTGAATGGAGATGTTAATGTACAGCAGTATTCCAGCCTAGCGAGAACAAGTGATTTGAAAAGGATCATCATTGGCTTGGCATCTCTCGTTTTGAACGTTCTCATTATCCATCCTATCATTTTCTTTGCACTTGTGATCGTGGCACTGTTGTGATCCTTGAAAGTGAGATCCTCAGACATTACTACTCCCAGGTCCCTTACATTATTTTTCCGCTCTATTGTATGGCCAGAGTTTGTAGTATACTCTGTTCTAGTTATTATTTCCTCCAGTTTTCCATAACGGAGTAGTTGGAATTTGTCCTCATTGAACATCATATTGTTTTCCGTTGCCCACTGAAAAACTTTGTTTATATCTTCTTGGAGGTTAACCGCGTCCTCAGCAGATGACAGCCTCGTGCAGATCCTAGTATCATCCGCAAAGGATGATACGGTGCTGTGGTGTATATCTCTGTCTATGTCTGATATGAGGATAAGGAATAAGATGGGGGCGAGTACTGTGCCTTGTGGAACAGAGCTCTTCACTATGGCAGCCTCCGATTTAACTCTGTTGACCACTACTCTTTGTGTTCGATTTGTTAGGAAGTTGAAGATCCATCTCCCCACTTTCCCAGTTATTCCTTTAGCACGTATTTTGTGCGCTATTACGCCATGATCGCATTTGTCAAACGCTTTTGCAAAGTCTGTGTATATTACATCTGCATTCTGATTTTCTTCCAGTGCATCCAAGGCCATATCATAGTGATCCAGTAGTTGTGAGAGGCAGGAGCGACCTGTCCTGAATCCATGTTGCCCTGGATTGTGCAGATTTTGGGAATCCAGGTGATTTGCAATCCTGCTTCTTAGCACTCTTTCAAAGATTTTTATGATGTGGGACGTCAGAGCTATTGGTCTATAGTTCTTAGTTAATGCTTTACTGCCACCTTTATGGAGTGGGGCTATATCCGTTGTTTTAGGTGACTGGAATTTCACTCATGTCCAAGCTCCTTCTCCATAGTGTACTTAGGGCAACCTCCACACGCCCCTGACAACTTCTGCACACCCCTGACAACCTCCGCACACCCCTGACAACATCCAAACACCCCTGACAACCTAAACACACACCTGACAACCTACACACACCCGTGACAACCTACACATACCTCTGACAACCTACCCACACCCCTAACAATCTCCATCAATACCTGACAACCACCCCACACCCCTGGCAGCCTTCACACATACCTGACAACCTCCACACACCCCTGACAACCTATACATTATTACACAATATGGTGCCCAAGTTCAAGCTATGCATTAATTGTACAGGGATGTAAATAGTATTAAATACAAGAAGAAAATTAGACACATGTGAAACATCTGGGTATCTTTATTTTTAAACGTTTCGCCATCCAGTGGCTTTATCAACACAAATTCATGGACATAATGGGAAGACTGTACAACCTTATACAAAAGATGAGGTAATCAGTCCCTCAGCCTTGGAGTTGGTGAGGCACCGTAGCCATAAAGAGCCTAGCTCTTCATGGCTACGGTGCCTCATCTTTTGTATATAGTTCTACTGTCTTCCAATTGTCCATGAATTTGTATTGATATAGCCACAGGATGACGAAACATCTAAAATAAAGATACCCAGATGTTGCACGTGTCTAATTTTTCATGTTGTGGGTAGAGAATACAAAGTGTTAAATGTTTGGAGTTGTTCTTGAGAGTGATAAAATGGTAGCCAAGATGAGGTACTGTACTGACTGTCTTAGTTATTGTATGTTGTGCTGTGATGACTGAATTATCCGAAACAGGAGGTAAGCAGTGACCCCCCAGCTCTCTAACTGTTTCTGCATTATTAAAATGCGTAATTAAATGAGCATGCACTCACGCACGCACGCACGCACGCACGCACGCACGCACGCACGCACACACGCACACACACACACACACACACACACACACACACACACACACCAGGAGCTGAGTATCGACCCCTGCGACCACAATTAGGTGAGTACACACACACTACTACTACTACTACTACTACTACTATTCACACACATAAGTACTGGAATTCTATGACAGGGTAACAGCAGTAAGACAAGAGTGAGAGGGGTGGGCAGATTGCATTTTCTTTGACTGTAAGAAGGCGTTTGACACAGTTCCACACAAGAGATTAGTCCAAAAGCTGGAGGACCAGGCAGGGAAGGCAATACAATGGATCAGGGAATACCTGTCAGGAAGACAAGAGCGAGTCATGGTATGTGGCGAGATGTCAGAGTGGACGCCTGTAACGAGCGGGGTTCCACAGGGGTTAATCCTAGGACCGGTGCTGTTTCTCGTATTTGTGAACGACATAACGGAAGGAATAGACTCCGAAGTGTCCCTGTTTGCAGATGATGTGAAGCTGATGAAAAGAATTCAATCAGACGAGGACCAGGCAGAACTACAAAGAGATCTGGACAGGCTGCAGGCTTGGTCCAGCAACTGGCTGCTGGAGTTCAACCCCACCAAGTGTAAGGTCATGAAGATTGGGGAAGGCCAAAGACCACAAACGGAGTACAGTCTAAGGGGCCAGAGACTACAAACCTCACTCAAGGAAAGGGATCTTGGGGTGAGTATAACATCAGGCACATCTCCTGAGGCACACATCAACCAAATAACTGCTGCAGCATACGGGCGCCTAGCAAACCTAAGAACAGCATTCCGACATCTTAATAAAGAATCGTTCAGAACCCTGTACACTGTGTACGTTAGGCCCATATTAGAGTATGCAGCACCAGTTTGGAACCTTCACTAGCCAAGCATGTAAGGAAACTAAAGTACGAAGATTTGTATCAAGACTAGTCCCGGAGCTAAGAGGTATGTTCTACGAGGAGAGGTTAAGAGAAATCGACCTGACGACACTGGAAGACAGGAGCGATAGGGGGGATATGATAACGATATATAAAATTCTGAGAGGAATCGATAAGGTGAACAGAGACAGGATGTTCCAGAGATGGGACACAGCAACAAGGGGTCACAGTTGGAAGCTGAAGACTCAGATGAATCACAGGAATGTTAGGAAGTATTTCTTCAGTCACAGAGTAGTCAGGAAGTGGAATAGTTTGGGAAGTGATGTAGTGGAGGCAGGTTCCATACATAGCTTTAAGAAAAGGTATGAAAGCTCATGGAGCAGGGAGAGAGTGAATTAGTATCGACCACTGAAGAGGCAGAACCAGGAGCTGTGAATCGACCCCTGCAACCACATATAGTTGAGTACACACACACGGCTACTACTCACACACACACACACGACTACTACTACTCTCTCACACATACACCCCTACTACTACTACTACTATTACTACTACACACAATTCTGTTACTCACACACACACAAGCACGTCAAGAAATTAGAGAAAGTGCAAAGGTTTGCAACAAGGCTAGTTCCAGAGCTAAGGGGAATGCCCTGCGAAGAAAGGTTAAGGGAAATCAGCCTGACGACACTGAAGGACAGGAAGGTTTGGGGAGACATGATAACGACATATAAAATACTGCATGGAATAGACAAGGTGGACCGAGACAGGATGTTCCAGAGATGGGACACAGAAACAAGGAGTCACAATTGGAAGTTGAAGATTCAGATGAGTCAAAGGGATGTTAGGAAGTATTTCTTCAGTAATAGAGTTGTCAGGAAGTGGAATAGTCTGGCAAGTGATGTAGTGGAGGCAGGAACAATACCTACCTTTAAGACGAGGAATGATGAAGCTCATGGAGGAGGGAGAGAGAGGACCTAGTAGCGATCAGTGAAGAGGCGGGGCCAGGAGCTGAGTCTCGACCCTTGCAATCACAATTTAGGTGAGTACACACTACTACTACTACTACTACTACTACTACTACTACTACTACTACTACTACTACTACTACTACACACACAACAGTACATGCAACACAGTAATTCATCTTGACCGGAAGTTTTTCACCCACTAACTAGACTTCCTCAACATCATTTTGGCTCCAGTATACAACACTGCATATTAATTTGTTACATATATTTATTGTTTTTTTTATTTTTTAAGTGAAAATTACCATATTATTATTATTATAATAAAAAAAGAAGCGCTAAGCCACAAGGACTATACAGAAAATTACCATAAAAGCCTTGTTTGTGTTGATATTTTTATACTATTAGTATTGAGTGTGTGTGTGTTTGTTTGTTTTCGGGGGTCGTGACTCAGCTCCTGGTCCCGCCTCCTAGACCACCTTGAGCTTGTAAATAATCTGAAGATAACAGCTCTTAGTAAATGACCTGAGGCTGTATAATAGCTCCGAGTTTGTAAATGAGCCGAGGTAAGTGAGCGCTAAATCTAAATGAGCTGAAGTTGAATGGCAGCTGTTTACTGATTGGTTTCACTGACTTATGGCCTCTTGGTCCTTGTCGTATCTGGTGGTGAAGCTGTGCACTGAGGCCGCCTCCAAGACTATCGCGTCCTGTACTCAGCAGTCGTGTACTGCTGACAGTAGTCAGTTAAATACACAGAGCTTTATCAAGTTATGACTTGACAAAGCTCTACACAGAGCGAAATATGGCTTGATAAATCTCTACTCAGAGACAAACATGACTTGATAAAGCTCTTCAAAGAGTGAAAACCTAACTTGATAAAGCTCTACACAGTTCCAAACCTAACTTGATAAAGCTCTACACAGTTCAAAACCTAACTTGATAAAGCTCTACACAGTTCAAAACCAAACTTGATAAAGCTCTACACAGTTCCAAACCTAACTTGATAAAGCTCTACACAGTTCCAAACCTAACTTGATAAAGTTCTACACAGTTCCAAGCCTAACTTGATAAAGCTCTACACAGTTCCAAACATAACTTGATAAAGCTCTACACAGTTCCAAACCTAACTTGATAAAGCTCTACACAGTTCCAAACCTAACTTGATAAAGCTCTACACAGTTCCAAACATAACTTGATAAAGTTCTACACAGTTCCAAACCTAACTTGATAAAGCTCTACACAGTTCCAAACATAACTTGATAAAGTTCTACACAGTTCCAAACATAACTTGATAAAGTTCTACACAGTTCCAAACATAACTTGATAAAGCTCTACACAGTTCCAAACATAACTTGATAAAGCTCTACACAGTTCCAAACCTAACTTGATAAAGCTCTACACAGTTCCAAACCTAACTTGATAAAGCTCTACACAGTTCCAAACATAACTTGATAAAGTTCTACACAGTTCCAAACCTAACTTGATAAAGCTCTACACAGTTCCAAACATAACTTGATAAAGCTCTACACAGTTCCAAACATAACTTGATAACGCTCTACACAGTTCCAAACATAACTTGATAAAGTTCTACACACAGGATAACATGATAAGACTACACAAGGCGAAACATGATAAAGCTCAACACTGAGCGAAACGTGCTCTCAGTAAAAGCTTGTTCGTCAGCGTCTCCCTCTCCGTCACTAGTCTGCACCTCGCCCGACAACCGGAAGTCGCTTGTTTGCGAGTTCAGATAATAGGATTTACCTGCCCGGGTGTCATGTGCTAGTCTACCTGTGTACGACCATGTGTAAGTCAGACAGGTGTGTCATGTGCTAGTCTACCTGTGTACGACCATGTGTAAGTCAGACAAATGTGTCATGTGCTAGTCTACCTGTATACGACCATGTGTAAGTCAGACAGGTGTGTCATGTGCTAGTCTACCTGCGTACGACCATGTGTAAGTCAGACAGGTGTGTCATGTGCTAGTCTACCTGTGTACGACCATTTGTAAGTCAGACAGGTGTGTCATGTGCTAGTCCACCTGTGTACGACCATGTGTAAGTCACAGACGGGGGTGTCATGTGCTAGTCCACCTGTGTACGACCATGTGTAAGTCACAGACAGGTGTGTCATGTGCTAGTCCACCTGTGTACGACCATGTGTAAGTCACAGACAGGTGTGTCATGTGCTAGTCCACCTGTGTACGACCATGTGTAAGTCACAGACAGGTGTGTCATGTGCTAGTCCACCTGTGTACGACCATGTGTAAGTCACAGACGGGTGTATCATGTGCTAGTCCACCTGTGTACGACCATGTGTAAGTCACAGACGGGGGTGTCATGTGCTAGTCCACCTGTGTACGACCATGAGGTTGTGCTTCCAATAGGAAACGCGCGAGTGTTTATATTTCAAGTACACGACCTGTTCCTTCAGCCCTCTACCACTAGGATTATTATTATTATTATTATTATTATTATTATTATTATTATTAAGTTTGATATAAGTGGATCGATGCTTGGGTAAGCAAACTGATCCTTATGGTGCCTTTATAGAATTCATTACCTTGTATGAAAGAGGTAGTTGATACTGGTGAAGGGACCTTGAAGACAGCTGGGGATCTTGAAGACCCCCAGCTTCAAGCGGGAATCTTGATGTTCCTCAGGTTAGTTCCAGATCAGCCGGGTTGTGGTCTTTACGTTGAAATATATGCGGCCAGTACCAAGAATCTGATTGATCAGGCCATCAAGCAGGAGGAATGATCTGGGACAGGAACGCGCCGGCGGTGAACCCCGGAATTATCTAGGAATAATCTACAGGTCAACCACCACACAATCCAAACCACCTCACCACCACCACACAACCCAAACCACCTCACTACCACCACACAATTCATATGTCCCCCGCATCTAGCGGGTGTTACAGCAGGTGTGGCAGATGTGTGGTGTGTTACTATACTGTTGACCGTGGGGTGTGAGATGTAGGGGATGGAGGGGAGGTTACAGCGAATGTTGGAGGGGAGGTTACAGCGAGTGTTGGAGGGCTTGAGATGTGGAGAGAGGGGCGAAGGGGGCTTTTAATCAAGCAGCTAAATTACTGGGAATGTAGGGTGTCTCGCAACTCGGTTGATAGCGCACTCAGCTCACTCACTGAGGTGCGTGGTTCGATCCCTGGTACGGGTAGAAACATTGTGAGGGGTGTTTCCTTAAGACAACTGCTCTACCTGTTCACTTAGTAACAAGTAGATCCTTGGGTGCTAGCTGATTGCTGTGGGTCGCATCCTGGTGACAAAATTAACCTAATTGCCCGAAATGCTATTCATAACCAGGGGCTTTCTATACAGTATTCATTGATGTCAGCTATGGTCTGTATAAGTTGCATCATGTACTTGTAGAAATAAAGATTATTATTATTATTGACCTGTTCTCCATGGAACGCAGGCAAGAAAGATACATTATAATTCACAATCGGAAAATCCTATGGATGTATAAGCTGTAGACAGTGAGTATACTCATTCTCTCTCTCTCTCTCTCTCTCTCTCTCTCTCTCTCTCTCTCTCTCTCTCTCTCTCTCTCTCTCTCTCTCTCTCTCTCTCTCTCTCTCTCTCTCTAAACTACTCATATAATTAATTCTGTCAGACTTATTATAAATAAAGTAAACAACATTGATGGTGGAAATATACGGATATATGACACAGAGAATGTCTCTCCTATTCCAAGACTAGTATTGTAATCCTGCCTTGTTCGCAAGCCCCAATAACCTGATACATTTACACCATCTCCCACTTCAACTCTTTGATATTATGGAAGGAAAGAAGAGTGCAGAATTGTATTACCACCTTTCTCACTGCACACACACACTTCTAGTTTGGCCACAGTTCTCTATCTAAAATCTACATTTGATGCCGCAAACAGTTCTCTTATCCTACAGGAACTAACCAAAATGAATATTGGTGTTTACCTACTCAGTTGGATAATTGAAACCTTGGTACAGAACAGAATATCTTCTGTTCTCTGCCAAGGTTTCTGAAGTGAGACTAAAGAAATGTCCCTAATTACACCAGAGAGTGTGAGATGTAAGGGGAGGGGTTATAGCAGGTGTTGGAGTGTGAGATGTATAGTGGGTTTTACAACAGGTGTTGGAGTGTGAGATGTAAGGGGGGTGTTACAGCAGGTGTTGGAGTGTGAGATGTATAGTGGGTTTTACAACAGGTGTTGGAGTGTGAGATGTAAGGGGGGTGTTACAGCAGGTGTTGGAGTGTGAGATGTATAGTGGGTTTTACAACAGGTGTTGGAGTGTGAGATGTAAGGGGGGTGTTACAACAGGTGTTGGAGTGTGAGATGTGAGGAGGTGTTACAACAGGTGTTGGAGTGTGAGATGTGAGGGAGTGTTACAACAGGTGTTAAAGTGTGAGATGTGAGGGAGTGTTACACCAGGTGGGGAACCACACAGTCTTCTTCCTGCTCTGCCATCTGCTGTCGTAGCTCCTGCTGTTTCTGCTTTTACATCTGCTTCCTTGGATGTTGGTCTTAATGATGTTCCTTTATTACCTGTTCCTACTTCTGCTTTTGCTGCTGCTGTTTCCCCCGCTACGGTTTCTGTTTATCCTCCTACTGCTGCTGTTTCCCCTGCTACTGCTGTTGTTTATCCTACTACTGCTGCTGTTTCCCCTGCTACTGCTGCTGTTTATCCTGCTACTGCTGCTGTTTATCCTGCTGCTGCTGCTGTTTATCCTGCTACTGATGCTGTTTATCCTGCTGCTGCTGCTGCTGTTTATCCTGCTACTGCTGCTGTTTCCCCTGCTACTGCTGCTGTTTATCCTGCTGCTGCTGCTGCTGTTTATCCTACTACTGCTGTTGTTTATCCTAATACTGCTGCTGTTTATCCTACTACTGCTGTTGTTTATCCTACTACTGCTGCTGTTTATCCTACTACTGCTGTTGTTTATCCTACTACTGCTGCTGTTTATCCTGCTACTGCTGCTGTTTATCCTACTACTGCTGTTGTTTATCCTGATACTACTGTTGTTTATCCTACTACTGCTGTTGTTTATCCTACTACTGCTGTTGTTTATCCTACTACTGCTGTTGTTTATCATACTACTGCTGCTGTTTATCCTGCTACTGCTGCTGTTTCTTCTGTTATTGCTGCTGTTTCTCCTGCTACTGTTGCTGGGAGAGAGAGAGAGAGAGAGAGAGAGAGAGAGAGAGAGAGAGAGAGAGAGAGAGAGAGAGAGAGAGAGAGAGAGAGAGAGAGAGAGAGAGAGAGAGAGAGAGAGAGAGAGAGAGAGAGAGAGAGAGAGAGAGAGAGATGACTCGAGTATGGAACACATTCGTACAGGATAATGATGTCAACGAGATAAAGTCAGTTGATCAAATGAAAATGCTGGCCCTCAGATGGCTCCAACTTCATCCTGTTCCCTACTTGTATGTCTCATAACTATAAAAATGCTTTCAAATGAGCTGATGTAGGTAACAGCTCTTAGCTTGCCAATAAAGTTAGAATCCTTAACCTGTAAATGGACTTGTCAATAAAGCTAGGATCCTTAACCTTGTCAAACCTGTGTAAGAGAGAGGAGAGAGAGGGAGAGAGAGAGAGAGAGAGGAGAGGAGAGAGAGACAGAGCGAGAGAGAGAGAGAGAGAGAGAGAGAGAGAGAGAGAGAGAGTGAGAGAGAGAGAGAGATAGAGAGAGAGAGGGAGAGAGAGAGAGAGAGAGAGAGAGAGAGAGAGAGAGAGAGAGAGAGAGAGAGAGAGAGAGAGAGAGAGAGAGAGAGAGAGAGAGAGAGAGAGAGAGAGAGAGAGAGAGAGTGAGAGAGAGAGAGAGAGAGAGAGAGAGAGAGAGAGAGAGAGTTCTAACACAGGAAGTCGTAAACAATTTTTTGTGAAGGCCGTTGTGGTGATCACTCTCACACCAGGTTTGTTACTGTTGTTGCTCCTGCTGTTGTTACTGTTGTTGTTGCTCCTGCTGTTGTTACTGTTGTTGTTGCTCCTGATGTTGTTACTGTTGTTGTTGCTCCTGCTGTTGTTACTGTTGTTGTTGCTCCTGATGTTGTTACTGCTGTTGTTGCTCCTGATGTTGTTACTGTTGTTGTTGCTCCTACTGTTGTTACTGTTGTTGTTGCTCCTGCTGTTGTTACTGTTGTTGTTGCTCCTGCTGTTGTTACTGTTGTTGTTGCTCCTGCTGTTGTTACTGTTGTTGTTGCTCCTACTGTTGTTACTGTTGTTGTTGCTCCTGCTGTTGTTACTGTTGTTGTTGCTCCTACTGTTGTTACTGTTGTTGTTGCTCCTGGTGTTGTTGCTGCTGATGTTGTTACTGTTGTTGTTGGTGCTGCTGATGTTGTTACTGTTGTTGGTGCTGCTGATGTTGTTACTGTTGTTGTTGGTGCTGCTGATGTTGTTACTGCTGTTGTTGCTCCTGATGTTGTTACTGTTGTTGTTGCTCCTGAAGTTGTTGCTGCTCCAGCTGTTGTTACTGTTGTTGTTACTTCTGCTGTTGTTTCTGTTGTTGTTGCTCCTGCTGTTGTTACTGTTGTTGCTGCTACTGCTGTTGTTACTGTTGTTGCTTCTGCTGTTGTTACTGTTTTTGTTCCTCCTGCTGTTGTTACTGTTGTTGCTCCTGCTGTTGTTACTGTTGTTGCTCCTACTGTTGTTGCTTCTGCTGTTGTTACTCCTACTGTTGTTGCTTCTGCTGTTGTTACTGTTGTTGTTGCTCCTGCTGTTGTTACTGTTGTTGCTCCTGCTGTTGTTACTGTTGTTGTTGCTCCTACTGTTGTTGTTTCTGCTGTTGTTACTGTTGTTGTTGCTCCTGCTGTTGTTACTGTTGTTGTTGCTCCTAATGTTGTTGCTGCTCCAGCTGTTGTTACTGTTGTTGCTCCTGCTGTTGTTACTGTTGTTGTTGCTCCTACTGTTGTTGTTCCTCCTGCTGTTGTTACTGTTGCTGATCCTGCTGTTGTTGTTACTGTTGCTGCTGCTGCTGCTGTTGTTACTGTTGCTGCTGCTGCTGTCACTTTTGCTTCTCCTATTGTTACTTTTTAATGTTATTACTGATGCCGATGTTACTATTGCTGCTGCTGTTACTCTTGTTATTACTTTTGTTGCTAATGTTGTTATTGTTGCAGTTATAACTGTTATTGCTGCTGTTATTATGACTTATTATTGTTGTTGATGTTGCTGTTATTATCGATATTAGATACCATCTTCAACTGTTTATGCTGTTACTGTTACGGCAGGTGTTACTATCTCTGTTACTGTTACTGCAGGTGTTACTCTTGCTATCTTGTTGTTACTGTTACTTCAGTGTTACTGTTGCTATCACTCTTGTTGTTACTGTTACTGCAGGTGTTACTATTAATGATCCTGTTTATGCTATCACTGTTGTTGCTGTTACTGTTATTATTGTTGATGATGCTGCTGCTGTTATTGTTGCTGTTGTTACTCTTCTTGCTATTTATTATTATTATATAATAATAATAATAATAATAATAATAATAATAATAATAATAATAATAATAATAATAAAAGCATCTTGAGTGACAAAGTTGACGCAGTAGTAACCCCCCCCCAGAACCTGTCATTAGACCCCTGGAACCACATGTATGTAGCTGAGTACACACACACACATAGGGAAGAGGTGAGAAAGTGAGTACACATGTACACACACACACACACATATACATACCTGGAGGTTATCTGGAGGTTATTCCGGGGATCAACGCCCCCGCGGCCCGGTCCATGACCAGGCCTCCCGATGGATCAGGGCCTGATCAACTCGGCTGTTACTGCTGGCCGCAACACTAGACTATCAATCACACCAGACCACCCACCGCCCATACCAGACCACCCGCCACCCACCGCCCCCACCAGACCACCCACCACCCACACCAGACCAACCACCACCCACACCAGACCACCCACCGCCCACACCAGACCACCCACCACCCACACCAGACCATCCACCACCCATACCAGACCACCCACCGCCCACACCAGACCACCCACCACCCACACCAGACCACCCACCGCCCACACCAGACCACCCACCACCCACACCAGACCACCCACCGCCCACACCACACCACCCACACCAGACCACCCACCGCCCACACCAAACCACCCACACCAGACCACCCACCGCCCACACCAGACCACCCACCGCCCACACCAGACCACCCACCGCCCACACCAGACCACCCACCACCCACACCAGACCACCCACCACCCACACCAGACCACCTACCACCCACACCAGACCACCCACCACCCACACCAGAACACCCACCGCCCACACCAGACCACCCACCACCCACACCAGACAATCCACCGCCCACACCAAACCACCCACACCAGACCACCCACCACCCACACCAGACACCCACCACCCACACCAGACCACCCACCGCCCACACCAGACCACCACCACCCACACCAGACACCCACCACCCACACCAGACCACCCACCGCCCACACCAGACCACCCATCACCCACACCCACCACCCACACCAGACCACCCACCGCCCACACCAGACCACCCACCACCCACACCAAACCACCCACACCAGACCACCCACCGCCCACACCAAACCACCCACACCAGACCACCCACCGCCCACACCAGACCACCCACCGCCCACACCAGACCACCCACCACCCACACCAGACCACGCACCGCCCACACCAGACCACCCACCACCCACACCAGACCACCCACCGCCCACACCAGACCACCCACCTCCCACACCAGACCACCCACCGCCCACACCCAACCACCCACACCAGACCACCCACCGCCCACACCAGACCACCCACACCAGACCACCCACCGCCCACACCAGACCACCCACCGCCCACACCAGACCACCCACCGCCCACACCAGACCACCCACACCAGACCACCCACCGCCCACACCAGACCACACACACCAGACCACCCACCGCCCACACCAGACCACCCACCGCCCACACCAGACCACCCACCATCCACACCAGACCACCTACCGCCCACACCAGACCACCCACCACCCACACCAGAACACCCACCGCCCACACCAGACCACCCACCACCCACACCAGACAATCCACCGCCCACACCAAACCACCCACACCAGACCACCCACCGCCCACACCAGACACCCACCACCCACACCAGACCACCCAACGCCCACACCAGACCACCCACCCCCCACACCAGACACCCACCACCCACACCAGACCACCCACCGCCCACACCAGACCACCCATCACCCACACCAGACACCCACCACCCACACCAGACCACCCACCGCCCACACCAGACCACCCACCACCCACACCAAACCACCCACCACCCCCCCCAGACCACCCACCGCCCACACCAAACTACCCACACCAGACCACCCACCGCCCACACCAGACCCATACCAGACCACCCACCGCCCACACCAGACCACCCACCACCCACACCAGACCACCCACCACCCACACCAGACCACCCACCGCCCACACCAGACCACCCACCACCCACACCAGACCACCCACCGCCCACACCAGACCACCCATCACCCACACCAGACCACCCACCGCCCACACCAAACCACCCACACCAGACCACCCACACCAGACCACCCACCGCCCACACCAGACCACCCCCACCAGACCACCCACCGCCCACAATCAGACCTCCCACCGCACACACCAGACCACCCACACCAGACCACCCACCGCCCACACCAGACCACCCACCCCCCACACCAGACCACCCACCGCCCACACCAGACCCCCCACCACCCACACCAGACCACCCCCCGCCCACACCAGACACTCACCACCCACACCAGACCACCCACCGCCCACACCAAACCACCCACCACCCACACCAGACCACCCACCGCCCACACCAGACCACCCACCGCCCACACCAGACCACCCACCACCCACACCAGACCACCCACCGCCCACACCAGACACTCACCACCCACACCAGACCACCCACCGCCCACACCAGACCACCCACCACTCACACCAGACACCCACCGCCCACACCAGACCACCCACCGCCCACACCAGACCACCCACCACCCACACCAGACCACCCACCGCCCACACCAGACACTCACCACCCACACCAGACCACCCACCCCCCACACCAGACCCCCACCCCCCACACCAGACCACCCACCCCCCACACCAGACACCCACCACCCACACCAAACCACCCACCACCCACACCAGACCACCCACCGCCCACACCAGACCACCCACCGCCCACACCAGACCACCCACCACCCACACCAGACCACCCACCGCCCACACCAGACACCCACCACCCACACCAGACCGCCCACACAAGACCATCCACCACCCACACCAGACCACCCACCGCCCACACCAGACCACCCACCGCCCACACCAGACCACCCACCGCCCACATCAGACCACCCACCGCCCACACCAGACCACCCACCACTCACACCAGACACCCACCACCCACACCAGACCACCCACCACCCACACCAGACCACCCACCGCCCACACCAGACACCCACCACCCACACCAAACCACCCACCACCCACACCAGACCACCCACCGCCCACATCAGACCACCCACCGCCCACACCAGACCACCCACCACTCACACCAGACACCCACCACCCACACCAGACCACCCACCACCCACACCAAACCACCCACCACCCACACCAGACCACCCACCGCCCACATCAGACCACCCACCGCCCACACCAGACCACCCACCGCTCACACCAGACACCCACCTCCCACACCAGACCACCCACCGCCCACACCAGACCACCCACCGCCCACACCAGACCACCCACACCAGACCACCCATCACCCACACCAGACCACCCACCGCCCACACCAGACCACCCACCACTCACACCAGACACCCACCACCCACACCAGAACACCCACCGCCCACTCCAGACCACCCACCGCCCACACCAGACCACCCATCACCCACACCAGACCATCCACCACCCATACCAGACCACCCACCGCCCACACCAGACCACCCACCGCCCACACCAGACCGCCCACACCAGACCACCCACCGCCCACACCAGACCACCCACCGCCCACACCAGACCACCCACACCAGACCACCCACCGCCCACACCAGACCACCCACCACCCACACCAGACCACCCACCGCCCACACCAGACCACCCACCACCCACCAATAAACAATTAGGAGGGCCGGAGAAACACTCTGCCAGCCTCCAGTCTCCAGCACTGCGTCAGGCAGATGACTGGTCAATCATAAACTATCTTATTACCTCTCATGTTGGCCCGTCAAACGACCATTCACTACTGCTTGTTAAGTAACAGTGTGTAGCCACCTACCACCCGGCTCTCAGTGGACCAACCTGATATGTAATCACTCCCTAGACGCTTCCCTTGTTACCCGGGTACTTAAGAGAGAGAGGGACAATTGCCTGGTTGGGTCATTATGGCAGGGTAATGATGGGTAATGACAGCTCTTCTCTACTACAAGGTTTTCCACTTTTAACAATATTTTTGAGTCGTTAAATTAGAGAACTTTAAAATTATTTTTTCTGAGAGAGAGAGAGAGAGAGAGAGAGAGAGAGAGAGAGAGAGAGAGAGAGAGAGAGGAGGGGGTTAAAATTAAATATTAGTGATCTAAACACATTTGTAGAATGAGAGGCACAACAGATGAAGGTTAATAAACACACATACGTAGATACAGGGGCTTAACAATTCGCAAACAGGCGAAATTATTTACAAAGATTATCTCTCAGTACTTCATCCACAACGCTGATCTGGCGCTGTGGATAAAGTACTGTGTACTCTGATGCCGAATTTGAAGGTTTGAATCCTGCCGTAGACTGAGAGATAATGTTTATAGATACAGGTATGTGAGGCCCATCTTATAATGTGCAGTAGCAGCGTGCAGCCGCAACCTGCCCCCCCATCCCCACCTTACCTGAGTAAACATGTTTAAAGCCTCCACAATGACTAGAGGTTTATAACTAGAGTAGCGCCAGAGTTAGTGTACACGATGAAAAGAAACTAAACTGAAACTGTTAAGTAAAAGGACACAAATGCAACTAATGTGACATGTTATTGGTGGCAACGTTTCGCTCTCCAGGAGCTTTATCAAACTGTTACAAACAATACGCGGACACAGAGGGTATATATAGGCTTAGAGTGAGGTGTAATAATAGTGGTAGTAGTAATAATAATATTAGTAGTAGTAGTAGTAGTAGTAGTAATACAATATGGTAGAACAATCAACTTGCACATGAGTAAAAGGTTATAAAAGCTATTACTTGAGTAGCATAAAAATAGGTTAGACAAATATTTGTGCTGGAGGCTGGATAAGAGAATTCTACTAATATTAATGTAAACAGAAACTACCTAACGACTCTGGAAGAGAAGACACCTGGGGAAATCATTACTGACAAATACAATACTATAAAACCACTACTCGAGTAGTGGGTAGCTACAGGTTGTTCACGTTGCGAGGACCAACAGTAAAGAGACATGATTGCTAAAAACTGAGGTCACAGACACGTTAAGCAGTATTTCTTAGTCTTTGTTAAAGTGGTGTTGAAGGCAGATTCCGTGCATAGATTTAGGAACAGATGTAGAAGTACATAGACCAGAAGTCAACAGAGCCAGACAGCAAATTTTAATGACTCTAATTCATGAGTACACAGGCCGGGCCACCACTTAAGAACATAAGAACATAAGAACGAAGGAACACTGCAGAAGGCCTACTGGCCCATGCGAGGCAGGTCCAAGTCTCCTACCGGCTTAAGCCAATGCACCCAACCCAGTCAGGTCAGGTCACACTGACTTAAGGGAGGAACACGGCAACCGACCTGGTAGCACAAGCTATCAGGTCTAACTCACACCCACCCACATCCACTCATGTATTTATCCAACCTATTTTTAAAGCTACACAACGTTCTGGCCTCTATAACGGTACTTGGGAGTTTGTTCCACTCATCCACAACTCTATTACCAAACCAGTACTTTCCTATATCCTTCCTGAATCTGAATTTTTCCAACTTAAAACCATTGCTGCGAGTCCTGTCTAGGCTAGATATTTTCAGCACACTATTTACATCCCCTTTATTTATTCCTGTCTTCCATTTATACACCTCAATCATATCCCCCCTAATTCTACGTCTTTCTAGAGAGTGCAGATTCAGGGCCCTTAGTCTATCCTCATAGGGAAGGTTTCTGATACATGGGATCAACTTTGTCATCCTCCTTTGTACATTTTCCAGAGAATTTATATCCATTCTGTAATAAGGTGACCAAAACTGTGCAGCATAATCTAAATGAGGCCTAACCAAGGATGTATAGAGTTGAAGAACAACCTGAGGACTCCTATTATTTATGCTTCTTGATATGAAGCCAAGGATTCTATTAGCTTTATTGCGAACACTTATGCACTGTTGTCTTGGTTTCAGATTACTGCTAACCAGAACTCCTAAATCCCTTTCGCAATCCGTAATATTAAGATCTACATTATTTAGTTTATATGTGGCATGGTTATTGTCCTGTCCAACATTTAGAACTTTGCATTTGTCTATATTAAACTGCATCTGCCACTTCTCCGACCACTGCATCAGTCTATTCAAATCTTCCTGGAGTGCTCGAATGTCCTCGTCAGAATGAATTCGACGGCCTATTTTGGTGTCATCGGCAAACTTGCCGATGTCGCTCTTTATGCCCTCATCTATGTCGTTTATGTAGATTGTGAACAGCAGGGGGCCCAACACTGACCCCTGTGGAACACCGCTCGTGACACTTCCCCACTCTGATTTCTCCCCATTTATGCAAACTCTCTGCTGCCTATTTGTCAACCATGCCTCTATCCCGGAAAAAATTTCTCCTCCTATTCCATGTGCTTTAATTTTCCTCAATAGTCTCTGATGTGGGACCCTGTCAAAAGCCTTACTGAAGTCCATATACACAATATCATATTCATTACCATGATCTACCTCCTCAAATACCTTAGTGAAAAAAGTTAATAAATTCGTAAGGCAGGAACGCCCCTTTGTAAAACCATGCTGAGATTCGTTGATTAATTTATGCTTTTCAAGGTGGCTACGAACTGCCTCGGCAATTATTGATTCCATAAATTTTCCCACTATGGAGGTTAGGCTTATTGGTCTATAGTTCGAAGCTAAGGACCTGTCACCTGTTTTGAAAATAGGTATCACATTTGCCATTTTCCACTTATCTGGCACCATGCCAGTTTGTAGTGATATGTTGAAAAGATTAGCCAAAGGTGTGCCGGGCCGGGCCGGGAGAATACCGGCGAATATTTAATAATAATAATAATGAGTACACATACACGCAGGCTCTTGAAAGACCAACCCAGCCACAAAGACATCAGACAACACCTCAGCATAAGGCCAGGAAAGCCCTATAACCTATACAGGTCAAGTACTTGTTTTGGAATAATAACAATAATGATAATAATATTAATAATTAGAAGAAGACTAGCAAAATACTAGCATGAACTAGACAGCACAGTAGAATATGACTCCACTCAGGGTTTTAAATGAATGTCTAAAGTAACAGACATTAATTCAGGTGAACCAATAGGAAGTCAAGATTAGATGAAGATTTTATCACACAACCAGCTAGTATATTGTCTGTCTATATCCCCAGGATGCAGACAACAACACACGGGTTGCACAACTAGCTTTTATTGGGACAACGTTTGGATGAACCCGTTTTCTTGCAGCGTATGTCTTTTGTTCTCTGTATTCCTTAGCGATGGACCAAGAGCTAAAGGTCAACCTCAGCAAACTCATGAAAGATTACTAGAGGCACTGACGGTGGCCGCCTCAACACTGACGCCAACAACAGATGCTTAAAAGTAACAATATCGTGTCTGGTGCAACATCTGGGTATCTTTATTGTAGACGTTTCGCCATCCAGTGGCTTTATCAATACAAATTCTAGGACATGATCTGAAGACAGTAGAACTATATACAAAAGATGAGGTAATCAGTCCCTCAGCCTTGGAGTTGGTGTGAAGGTTGCAGAACCTCCACGACTATGGTGCTCTTCACACCAACTCCAAGGCTGAGGGACTGATTACCTCATCTTTTGTATATAGTTCTACTGTCTTCAAATTATGTCTTAGAATTTGTATTGATAAAGCCACTGGATGGCGAAACGTCTACAATAAAGATACCCAGATGTTGCACATGTGTCTTAATTTCTTTCTTCTTATCGGTATTGTATACCATTCTTGTACATCGCGTCTGATACCATTCATAGATTACGCACAGTTAATAGAGGAACTTCAGACGACGTTTCGCTCCGTCCTGGATCATTATCAAATCGCAACTGTGATTTGGTAATGGTCCAATCGGACCAACTGGTGGTGTACTGGTAACATGTTAATGACCCGCCTTTAGTCGATAGGCTTTAAATCTAATAAAACAATTAAAGTGTCTCTGTTACAGCAGAGTTGTTGTGAGGTGGCAGCCAGCGTGGACGGATGGTGCTATTTAAGGGGTTGTGTTAAAACTATGACCTTGGAGGCACCTGAAGGCTATTAGAGGCAAGCCTGAGGCAAGATGCTGTTACACTTACTCATGAGACCGATGCTTCATTGTGGTCTGGGATGGGCTGTCTTGATGCTCCTGATGGGCTCTTGAGTCGAGGAAGTACATTTACCTTTCCCTTTCCTTCTGATGAATCTTGATTATTTCTCATTCCCCAGGCGCTGATCGCAACGTTACGTTCATTTCTCACGTTCAGAGGCAGTTCCCTCCTCCACAAGATCCTTTCCAACAACTCCCCATCTCACGTTCAGTGGTAGTTCTCCTTCACAAGATCCTTCCCAACACCTGTCCCTCTCACTTTTCTCAGGTAGTTCCCTTCACAGGTTCCTTTCCATGTTCACGCCTCGACTCCCATCCATCCCCGCACACCTGTGACCTGCCACCTCCTAGGTGACCTGTCAACCTACATTGCCAGTTCCTCACCGCTATACTTCACTGTCAACTGCTATGTATTCACTGTTATCTTGGCAAGTACTCAGTGTCAGCACTTAAAGTTGCCTACTGTCACACAGTAGATGACTTGTTCCTGTTTACTTGTGTCCTTAACTGTCACTCCGATGAACCACTGAGATCATAATAGTAGTAGGGTACAAACTGTGGTACTTTAAAGATACGTGAAGGATGTTCTTGGGGGTCAACGTCCCCGCTGCCTGATCCCAGACTAGGCCCCCTGTAGATAAAGGTATTCGTAGTACTTCTAGCAGTAGACAAGAAACTCAACATTCTAGTCAGTATTAGATAAACTGTAGCTGATCTGTTTGAGTTGATAGCCTCGATTTTGACTGTTAAGTCTCCAGCAGCGTACCTTTCTTATATAAAATCTGATTCGCTGTCAGTTACCCTTTCTAGGTACACCGCTGTCTAAATTACTGTCAGCTTCTTCCCTCGGGTACATCACTACTAGTCGCCTCTTCCAGGTGCACCAATATCAGCCTTCAGTAATTGAAATGTCAGCTGCTCCTCCCAGGGACGACACGGTCATACACTACCTCCTCCCCTCACCGACCCCTTCCCATTACAGGTGATCTCAGTATCAGCCCATAAGAGACGGCTGTCATGGTGGACGGGAGAGTTGTAAACCCAAGGAGGAGGTCTCGACCACCCGGTTGGCTGAAGACCTCTGTCTAACGTCCCCTGAAGAACACAGCGAGGCGCTTTCAAGAGATTTCAAGAATTAGACACATGTGCAGTATATGAGTTTCTTCAGTGTAGACGTTTCGACATGCAGTGGCTTTATCAATACAAATTCAAGGACATAATAGGAAGAGTACCGTAGTCGTGACCGATTACGGTACTCTTCAAAAACTTCAAAGCTGAGGGACTAATTATCTCATATTTCGCATATAGTTCTACTGTCTTCCTATTATGTCCTTGAATTTGTATTGGTAAAGCCACTGGATGGCGAAACGTCTACAATAAAGTTATCTAGATGTTGCTCATGTGTCTAATTCTTCATTTTGTGGGTACTGACTACCATACATGCACAAGAGTAACACTGACCAGTAACCCATCCAGCTTCGAGGCATCAGAGGCAGATAGCGTCAGGGGCACGTCCTAAGAAGTGTGAGGGACGCCTCGGTAATGGGGGAATATTGCCGTGAGGCCGCCCAGTGTCAGAGTAAACAGCCTTCATACAACCCGCTTGTTAAACTGCCACAAGAACGCCGCCCGCTGCCGCTCCTCCTTCCTTCCCGCCTTTTGAAATTCTCGTGCGTAAAAAATTGGCGGGAAAGCCTTTCTGTCAACATGGTTCCTTTGTCGGGCTCCTCATTTTGGCGCTATAGGGGAAAGAAAGGCGTGGGGAAACACTTGTAATTGGCTTGGGAAGGGTCATTTTTCCCTCCTGGACCTCACACACAAGTGGGCTAGGCGGGGACCCCCTTCTACAGACTGATATGTTTATTGGAAAACGTGTTTTTTTGTGTTTATGTGTTGTTACGCCACTTGGGCTCTGACCTGGACGAGGTAGAGGACAGAGAGGAGGGATGGGAGGGAGAGAGGATAGAGGGGAGGGAGTTGAGTTAGAGTAGGACCAGCTTCCGGATTACTGGTAATGGTAGGGCCATCTGATCTTTTAATCTCTCACAAGACACTGGTCCATCTCTCTCACTTCTTACTTTACCAACACTACTCTCCTTTATACCCACCCTACTCTTCCTTATACCCACCCTACTCTCCTTTATACCAACACTACTCTCCCTTATACCCACCCTATTCTCCCTTATACCAACACTACTCTTCCTTCTTATATCCAAGGTACTCTTCCTTACCAGCACTACTCTCTTATACCCACTGTACTCTCCTTTATACCCACCCTATCCCTTTACCTATCCTCTCTCCCACCCATCCTTGTCCCTTATACCTATCCTCCATCTCTACTCATCCTCTCCTCTACATCATATACCATGTATCCACTCGTTTCTTCCCATCCTCTGCCTTCTACATATCCTCAGTTTTATACCCATCCTCTCCCTATGCCCATCTTATCCCTTCTGCCCATCCTCTCCTTTATGGCCACCTCGCTCCCTTCAACCCAGCCCATTTCCCATCAATCCATCCCCTTTCACCTCCATCCACCCCGTCTACTTTCAGTTCGCCCCCACCCCTCTTCCATCAACCAATCTCTGGCCTCATCCCCACCCCTCTTCCATCAACCAATCTCTAGCCTCATCCCCACCCCTCTTCCATCAACCAATCTCTGGTCTCATCCCCACCCCTCTTCCATCAACCAATCTCTGGCCTCATCCCCACCCCTCTTCCATCAACCAATCTCTGGCCTCATCCCCACCCCTCTTCCATCAACCAATCTCTGGCCTCATCCCCACCCCTCTTCCATCAACCAGTCTCTGGTCTCATCCCCACCCCTCTTCCATCAACCAATATCTAGCCTCATCCCCACCCCTCTTCCATCAACCAATCTCTGGCGTCATTCCCACCCCTCTTCCATCAACCAATCTCTGGTCTCACCCCCACCCCTCTTCCATCAACCAATCTCTGGTCTCATCCCCACCCCTCTTCCATCAACCAATCTCTGGCCTCATCCCCACCCCTCTTCCATCAACCAATCTCTGGCCTCATCCCCACCCCTCTTCCTTCAACCAATCTCTGGTCTCATCCCCACCCCTCTTCCATCAACCAGTCTCTCGCCTGACCCCACCCCTCTTCCATCAACCAATCTCTGGTCTCATCCCCACCCCTCTTCCATCAACCAATCTCTGCCTCATCCCCACCCCTCTTCCATCAACCAATCTGTGGCCTCACCCTACCCATCTTCCATCAACCAGTCTTTCGCCTAACCCCACCCCTCTTCCGTCAGCCAATCTCTGGTCTCATCCCCACCCCTCTTCCATCAACCAATCTCTGCCTCATCCCCACCCCTCTTCCATCAACCAATCTGTGGCCTCACCCTACCCATCTTCCATCAACCAGTCTCTCGCCTAACCCCACCCCTCTTCCGTCAGCCAATCTCTGGCCTCACCCCCACCCCTCTTCCATCAGCCAATCTCTCTTGCCCTCCCGTCTCTCACTACTACCCATCTCAGCTTAGCTACCACCTTCCACCAGCCCACCACCTCCCTGCTACCCATGCCACCACGGTGGCTGTGGGTTGTCCACATCTCATGTTTCTGTCGTAAGATGTTACTCTTGTTAATATCGTGTTTGTTGTCCTTTTTATGTCCCCGGTGTCTATCTCCATTGTATATCCTCGGGGTGTATCTCCGGTGTATGTCCCCGGTGTATATATATTCACTGTATAGCCTATTGAATGTAAGTGTTGTATGGTATAGTGCAGAAACGCATTGCCGGTGTCCTCATAATGTTACTATCATACAGTATACAGTATACGGCAGATACTCACTATTAATATAATAATAATAATAATAATAATAATAATAATAATAATAATAATAATAATAATAATAATAATAATAATAATAATAATAATAATATTGTCTCGTTCGCATACTTATGGGTATATTCTAAGTTCGAAAAACAGTCACTGGAAATGCTGACATAAGGAGCGCCAACACTGCCCTCACAAGCTTGTGAAGAATATGTGGGTCATTGAGCCACCAGCAGCAACAGCCTGGTTGATTAGGCAAGCGCCAAGCGAACGTAGCCTAAGGCCGGACTCTGGGAGTTGAAAAACTGTGAGAACTGATCACAGGTCACGCATACAGCTGTTAATATTCTGACTCGCGTAATCTTATTGACACAGTTGTAAAGGTGAACGGAGTGGCGTTCGTAGCGTATTAGTTTGGCGTGGTACAGGGGATAACACACTGGTCTGCTAGCATTATCACTGGCCTGCTAGTATTAGCACTGACCTACTAGTATTATCACTGGTCTGCTAGTATTATCACTGACCTCCTAGTATTATCACTGGCCTGCTAGTATTGTCACTGGTCTGCTAGTATTATCACTGACCTGCTGTATTGTCACTGGTTTGCTAATATTATCACTGACCTGCTAGTATTATCACTGATTTGCTAGTATTATCACTAACCTGCTAGTATTGTCACTGGTCTGCTAGTATTGTCACTGGTCTGCTAATATTATCACTGACCTGCTAATATTATCACTGGCCTGCTAGTATTATCACTGGTCTGCTAGTATTATCACTGGCCTAGTAGTATTAGCACTGACCTGCTAGTACTACCACTGGTCTGCTAGTATTAGCACTGTTTTGTCCATAGGTTTCGTTCAGTGAGAAATAATATTCTACCTATTTCGAAAAAGCCATTGACAACATGCCTATGCACTCAGCCCCGGGCCCAGACTCGTGGAACTCTGTTTTCATTAAGAACTGCAAGAAACCCCTCTCGCGTGCCCTAAGTACACTATGGAGGAGGAGCTTGGACATGGGTGAAATTCCACAGTCACTTAAAACAACGGATATAGCCCCACTCCATAAAGGTGGCAGCAAAGCATTAGCTAAGAACTATAGACCAATAGCTCTGACATCCCACATCATAAAAATCTTTGAAAGAGTGCTAAGAAGCAGGATTGCAAATCACCTGGATTCCCAAAATCTGCACAATCCAGGGCAACATGGGTTCAGGGCAGGTCGCTCCTGCCTCTCACAACTACTGGATCACTATGACATGGCCTTGGATGCACTGGAAGAAAATCAGAATGCAGATGTAATATACACAGACTTTGCAAAAGCATTTGACAAATGCGATCATGGCTTAATAGCCCATAAAATACGTGCTAAAGGAATAACTGGGAAAGTGGGGAGATGGATCTTCAACTTCCTAACAAATCGAACACAAAGAGTAGTGGTCAACAGAGTTAAATCGGAGGCTGCCATAGTGAAGAGCTCTGTTCCACAAGGCACAGTACTCGCCCCCATCTTATTCCTTATCCTCATATCAGACATAAACAGAGATATACACCACAGCACCGTATCATCCTTTGCGGATGATACTAGGATCTGCATGAGGCTGTCATCTGCTGAGGACGCGGTTAATCTCCAAGAAGATATAAACAAAGTTTTCCGGTGGGCAACGGTAAACAATATGATGTTCAATGAGGACAAATTCCAACTACTCCGTTATGGAAAACTGAAGGAGATAATAACTAGAACAGAGTATACTACTGACTCCGGCCATACAATAGAGCGGGAAAATAATGTAAGGGACCTGGGAGTAGTAATGTCTGAGGATCTCACTTTCAAGGATCACCAGTGCCACGATCGCACGTGCAAAGAAAATGATAGGATGGATAATGAGAACTTTCAAAACGAGAGATGCCAAGCCCATGATGATCCTTTTCAAATCACTTGTTCTCTCTAGGCTGGAATACTGCTGTACATTAACATCTCCATACAAAGCAGGTGAAATCGCAGATCTAGAGAGTGTACAGAGATCCTTTACTGCACGTATAAGTTCTGTCAAGCACCTTAACTACTGGGAACGCTTGGAAGCACTTGACTTGTACTCGTTGGAACGCAGGAGGGAGAGATATATCATAATCTACACTTGGAAAATCTTGGAAGGAATGGTCCCAAATCTGCACACAGAAATCACTCCCTACGAAAGTAAAAGACTGGGCAGGCGATGCAAAATGCCGCCAATAAAAAGTAGGGGCGCCATTGGTACACTAAGAGAAAACACCATAAGTGTCCGGGGCCCAAAACTGTTCAACAGCCTCCCATCAAGCATTAGGGGAATTGCCAATAAACCCCTGGCTGCCTTCAAGAGAGAGCTGGACAGATACCTAAAGTCAGTGCCGGATCAGCCGGGCTGTGGCTCGTACGTCGGACTGCGTGCGGCCAGCAGTAACAGCCTAGTTGATCAGGCCCTGATCCATCGGGAGGCCTGGTCATGGACCGGGCCGCGGGGGCGTTGATCCCCGGAATAACCTCCAGGTAACCTCCAGGTAACCTGCTGGAGTCAGGTTAAGTGCTTCCTGGTGAATAATATTAATAGTTGTCAGGGTGATGACTGTGATCTCTCTCGCTCACACCAGCAACCACAGAAACCTGCTGTGGCGTCTGTGACGTCAAGATATTAATTATAATAAGATGCCATACATTTCAAGCAAATATCCTAAATTTCCTTGTAATAGGTGAAACCCTTCTGGGGCCCAAGTTTCTAGGCCTCTTGTGTGTAGATAAATGGTTCAGAGAATTGATAAATTAGACACATGTACAACACTTGGGTATCTTTATTATGTAAACGTTTCGCCACACAGTGGTTTCATCAGTCCAATACAAAGAAGAATGGTGAAGATAAGGTGTTTATTCTTATCAAGACTGATTACATGGGCTCCAGGCTGAGGGACTGATTACCCCAAACTCCTTCTGATCTTCAACCTTCTTGATATTGGACTGATGAAGCCACTGTGTGGCGAAACACATCTTGTGTATGCATATGCTCGTGAGTTACCCTCCACATGACGGATATGGGATACACAATAAACTAGTCACTTTGACGACGAAAATCTAAATCATAGTATCTCATATTCTTAAGAGTAAATGACTTAAGGAGGTTGTTGTTGTCTAATGACATATCTAACCCCCAAGATAACCCTGAAAACAGGTTTATAAATATTAAGATACACATCATGTGCTACTAGTAGCAAGTCAGCAGTGACGAGACCCAGGGTTGTCTACCTAGGGGGTGTTCTGGGGTCAACGCACCTGCAACCCGGTCCCAGACCAGGCCTCCGGGTAGATCAGGGCCTTTAAAAAGAGATGGATAAATATATGGATGGTTTTGATAAGGACCTGCCTTGCATGAACCAGTAGGCCTACTGCAGTGTTCCTCCAGCTTTATGTTCTTGTGATTAACCAGGCTATTACTCCTGTCTGCACACAGTCCAACATATGAACCACAGCCCAGCTGATCATGAACTGATTTACTAATCTGTTCAATTCACTTTTTCAAAATATCTAGGAGGGTCTATTGGTGATCCCCCATATGGTGGGAAGCTGTTGGATAGTCTTGGACCCCTGACACTTATTGTCTTGTCGTCTCTCTCTGTGCTCATAGCACTCCCGCTTTTCATTAGGGGCACTTGGCATCGTCTGTCCAACCTTTTGCCTTCGTAGGGAATAATTTCTATGTGCAGATTTGGGATCAGTCCATCTAGGATTTTCCAGGTGTAAATTATGATGTATTTCTCTCGCTCACGTTCCACGGAGTATAGGTCAAGGAATTTAAAAACGTTCCCAATAATTTAACTGCTTTATTAAACATGCGTGAAGTGAAAGTTTTTTGTACGTTCTCTAGATATACAATTATGCCCACCTTAAAGGAGACTATTAGTGTTCCGCAATGGTGGAGCTTAGATAGAACAAGTGACTGTATGAAGACCATTACTGGCTTATCATTCCTTATTTTCAAGGTTCTACTTATCCATCCTACCTTTTTCTTCTCGGTGGTAATAATGTTCCGTAGCTTGATCGCCAGCGCACTCAGCTCACACACTGAGGTCCGGAGTTCGAATCCCCGGTACGGCTGGACAACATTAGGACGTGTTTCCATAAGACACCTGCTGTCCATGTTCACCCATCAGTATAAACTGGGTACCTGGGTGTTAGTTGACTGGTGTGGGTCGCATCCTGGGACAAAATTGACCTAATTTGCCCGAAATGCTCTGCATAACAAGCGGCTTTCTATATAGTAGTATGTCGATAAATTAGACACATGTGCAACACTTGGGTATCTTTAATGAGGAAACGTTTCGCCACACAGTGGCTTCATCAGTTCATACAAAAGAGAACGGTGAAGAATAGGAGGAGTTTGAGGTAATCAGTCCCTCAGCCTTGAGTCGATGTGGTCAGTCCATCAATCTTGAAAAGAATACCAAGATTGATAGACTGACCACATCGACTCAAGGCTGAGGGACTAATTACCTCAAACTCCTCCTATTCTTCACCGTTCTCTTTTGTTTGAACTGATGAAGCCACTGTGTGGCGAAACGTTTCCTCATTAAAGATACCCAAGTGTTGCACATGTGTCTAATTCATCAACCCGTCGGTTCTCTGAACCATTCATCTATACATAAGTATGTCACTGATGTCAGCTATGGTCTGTATACCTTGTACATGTACTTGTAGAAATAAAGATAATATAATATAAAAATATAAATGATTCTTGTGATCCTTGAAAGTGATATCTTCTGATATTATGTAACACTTAAGTCCTTAACGTTACTTTTCCATTCTACTGAGCAGTTAGAATTAATTTTATGTTCCGTTCTAGCTTTTTTATCCCCTCCTTTGTTCTATAACGGAGTAACTGAAATTTGTCCTTATTGAATACATACTATTTTCTGCGGCTCCACCGGAAGACTTGATTTACATCAACTGGAAGATTTACTGTGTCCTCAGTGCATGTCGCTATCATGTAAATTGAAGTATTATGTACAAGGGATGATACTGTGCTATGATTTATGTCCCTGTTTATGTCCGACATGAGGAGGAGGAAAAGGCTGGGGGCGAGTTCTGTGCTTTTGTTAACAGAGTTTTTCACTGTGGTGATCTCTGACATAACTCTGTTGACTGTTACTCCTTGTGTTCTGTTTATTAGAAAGTTGAAGGTCTATCTGCCTACTTTTCTGGTATACCTGTCGCACATATGCGTTCTTACTACATGGGTGAAGACTTTTACGAAGTATGTGTATGCTACATAATAACCTTGAACTATTAAGAACACAACAGTCAAGAACACAGCAGTCAAGAACACAGCAGTCAAGAACACAACAGTTAAGAACACAGCAGTCAAGAACACAGCAGTCAAGAACACAGCAGTCAAGAACACAGCAGTCAAGAACAGCAGTCAAGAACACAACAGTTAAGAACACAGCAGTCAAGAACACAGCAGTCAAGAACACAACAGTTAAGAACACAGCAGTCAAGAACAGCAGTCAAGAACACAGCAGTTAAGAACACAGCAGTCAAGAACACAACAGTCAAGAACACAGCAGTCAAGAACACAACAGTTAAGAACACAGCAGTCAAGAACACAGCAGTCAAGAACACAACAGTTAAGAACACAGCAGTCAAGAACACAGCAGTCAAGAACACAACAGTTAAGAACACAGCAGTCAAGAACAGCAGTCAAGAACACAGCAGTTAAGAACACAGCAGTCAAGAACACAGCAGTCAAGAACACAGCAGTCAAGAACACAACAGTTAAGAACACAGCAGTCAAGAACACAGCAGTCAAGAACACAACAGTTAAGAACACAGCAGTCAAGAACACAGCAGTCAAGAACACAACAGTTAATAACACAGCAGTCAAGAACAGCAGTCAAGAACACAGCAGTTAAGAACACAGCAGTCAAGAACACAGCAGTCAAGAACACAGCAGTCAAGAACACAACAGTTAAGAACACAGCAGTCAAGAACACAGCAGTCAAGAACACAACAGTTAAGAACACAGCAGTCAAGAACACAGCAGTCAAGAACACAACAGTTAAGAACATAGCAGTGAAGAACACAGCAGTCAAGAACACAACAGTTAAGAACACAGCAGTCAAGAACACAGCAGTCAAGAACACAACAGTTAAGAACACAGCAGTCAAGAATACAGCAGTCAAGAACACAACAGTTAAGAACACAGCAGTCAAGAACACAGCAGTCAAGAACACAACAGTTAAGAACACAGCAGTCAAGAACAGCAGTCAAGAACACAGCAGTTAAGAACACAGCAGTCAAGAACACAGCAGTCAAGAACACAACAGTTAAGAACACAGCAGTCAAGAACACAACAGTCAAGAACACAGCAGTCAAGAACACAACAGTTAAGAACACAGCAGTCAAGAACACAGCAGTCAAAAACACAACAGTTAAGAACACAGCAGTCAAGAACACAGCAGTCAAGAACACAACAGTTAAGAACACAGCAGTCAAGAACAGCAGTCAAGAACACAGCAGTTAAGAACACAGCAGTCAAGAACACAGCAGTCAAGAACACAACAGTTAAGAACACAGCAGTCAAGAACACAAAAGTCAAGAACACAACAGTTAAGAACACAGCAGTCAAGAACACAAAAGTCAAGAACACAGCAGTTAAGAACACAGCAGTCAAGAACACAAAAGTCAAGAACACAGCAGTCAAGAACACAACAGTCAAGAACACAGCAGTTAAGAACACAGCAGTTAAGAACACAACAGTCAAGAACACAGCAGTCAAGAACACAACAGTTAAGAACACAACAGTCCAGAACACAACAGCCAAGACCACAACAGTTAAAAACACAACAGTCAAGAACACAGCAGTCAAGAACACAACAGTAAAGACCACAACAGTTAAAAACACAACAGTTAAGAACACAGCAGTCAAGAACACAACAGTCAATAACACAGCAGTTAAGAACACAGCAGTCAAGAACACAACAGTCAAGAACACAACAGTCAAGAACACAACAGTCAAGAACACAACAGCCAAGACCACAACAGTTAAAAACACAACAGTCAAGACCACAACAGTTAAAAACACAACAGTCAAGAACACAGCAGTCAAGAACACAACAGTCAAGAACACAGCAGTTAAGAACACAGCAGTCAAGAACACAACAGTCCAGAACACAACAGTTAAGAACACAACAGTCAAGAACACAACAGTTAAGAACACAACAGTCAAGACCACAACAGTTAAAAACACAACAGTTAAGAACACAACAGTCAAGAACACAACAGTTAAGAACACAACAGTCAAGAACACAGCAGTCAAGACCACAACAGTTAAAAACACCACAGTTAAGAACACAACAGTCAAGACCACAACTGTCAAGAACACAACTGTCAAGAATACAACTGTCAAGAACACAACTGTCAAGAATACAACTGTCAAGAACACAACTGTCAAGAATACAACTGTCAAGAACACAACTGTCAAGAATGCAAATGTCAATAACACAACTGTCAAGAACACAACTGTCAAGAATCCAACTGTCAAGAACACATCTGTCAAGAATCCAACTGTCAAGAACACAACTGTCAAGAATCCAACTGTCAAGAACACAACTGTCAAGAATCCAACTGTCAATAACAACTGTCAAGAACACAACTGTCAAGAATCCAACTGTCAAGAACACAACTGTCAAGAACACAACTGTCAAGAATCCAACTGTCAAGAACACAACTGTCAAGAACACAACTGTCAAGAATGCAACTGTCAAGAATGCAACTGTCAAGAATGCAACTGTCAAGAACACAACTGTCAAGAATCCAACTGTCAAGAATGCAGCTGTCAAGAGCACAACTGTCAAGAATCCAACTGTCAATAACACAACTGTCAAGAACACAACTGTCAAGAATCCAACTGTCAATAACACAACTGTCAAGAATCCAACTGTCAATAACACAACTGTCAAGAACACAACTGTCTAGAACACAACTGTCAAGAATCCAACTGTCAATAACACAACTAAAGAACACAACTGTCTAGAACACAGCTGTCAAGAACACAACTGTCAAGAATCAAACTGTCAATAACACAACTGTCAAGAACATAACTGTCAAGAATCCAACTGTCAAGAACACAACTGTCAAGAATCCAACTGTCAATAACGCAAGAACAACTGTCAAGAATCCAACTGTCAATAACACAACTGTCAAGAATGCAACTGTGAAGAACACAACTGTCAAGAATCCAACTGTCAAGAATCCAACTGTCAAGAATGCAACTGCCAAGAACACAACTGTCAAGAACACAACTGTCAAGAATCCAACTGTCAAGAACACAACTGTCAAGAATCCAACTGTCAATAACGGAACTGTCAAGAACACAACTGTCAAGAATCCAACTGTCAAGAACACAACTGTCAAGAACACAACTGTCTAGAACACAGCTGTCAAGAACACAACTGTCAAGAATCAAACTGTCAATAACACAACTGTCAAGAACATAACTGTCAAGAATCCAACTGTCAAGAACACAACTGTCAAGAATCCAACTGTCAATAACGCAAGAACAACTGTCAAGAATCCAACTGTCAATAACAGAACTGTCAAGAACACAACTGTCAAGAATCCAACTGTCAAGAATGGAACTGTCAAGAACACAACTGTCAAGAATGCAACTGTCAATAACACAACTGTCAAGAACACAACTGTCAAGAATCCAACTGTCAAGAACACAACTGTCAAGAATCCAACTGTCAATAACGGAACTGTCAAGAGCACAACTGTCAAGAATCCAACTGTCAAGAACAACTGTCAAGAACACAACTGTCAAGAACAACTGTCAAGAACACAACTGTCAAGAATCCAACTGTCAAGAACAAAACTGTCAAGAACACAACTGTCAATAACGCAACTGTCAACGCAAGAACACAACTGTCAAGAATCCAACTGTCAAGAACACAACTGTCAAGAATGCAACTATCAAGAACACAACTGTCAAGAACACAACTGTCAAGAACAACTGTCAAGAACACAACTGTCAAGAATCCAACTGTCAAGAATGCAACTGTCAAGAACACAACTGTCAAGAATGCAAATGTCAATAATGCAACTGTCAAGAACACAACTGTCAAGAATGCAACTGTCAAGAACACAACTGTCAAGAACACAACTGTCAAGAATGCAACTGTCAAGAACACAACTGTCAAGAATCCAACTGTCAAGAACACAACTGTCAAGAATCCAACTGTCAAGAACAAAACTCAAAAACACAACTGTCAATAACGCAAGAACACAACTGTCAAGAATCGAACTGTCAAGAACACAACTGTCAAGAATGCAACTGTCAAGAACACAACTGTCAAGAACACAACTGTCAAGAACACAACTGTCAAGAACACAACTGTCAATAACGCAACTGTCAAGAATGCAACTGTCAAAAACACAACTGTCAAGAATGCAACTGTCAAGAACACAAATGTCAAGAACACAACTGTCAAGAATGCAACTGTCAATAATGCAACTGTCAAGAACACAACTGTCAAGAATGCAACTGTCAAGAACACAACTGTCAAGAACACAACTGTCAAGAATGCAACTGTCAATAATGCAACTGTCAAGAACACAACTGTCAAGAATGCAACTGTCAAGAACACAACTGTCAAGAACACAACTGTCAAGAATGCAACTGTCAAGAACACAACTGTCAAGAATGCAACTGTCAAAAACACAACTGTCAAGAATCCAACTGTCAAGAACACAACTGTCAAAAACACAACTGTCAAGAATCCAACTGTCAAGAACACAACTGTCAAGAATGCAACTGTCAAGAACACAACTGTCAAGAACACAACTGTCAAGAATGCAACTGTCAAGAACACAACTGTCAAGAATGCAACTGTCAAAAACACAACTGTCAAGAATCCAACTGTCAAGAACACAACTGTCAAAAACACAACTGTCAAGAACACAACTGTCAAGAACACAACTGTCAAGAACACAACTGTCAAGAATGCAACTGTCAAAAACACAACTGTCAAGAACACAACTGTCAAGAATGCAACTGTCAAAAACACAACTGTCAAGAACACAACTGTCAAGAATGCAACTGTCAATAACGCAACTGTCAAGAATGCAACTGTCAAGAACACAACTGTCAATAACGCAACTGTCAAGAATCCAACTGTCAAGAACACAACTGTCAAGAACACAACTGTCAAGAATGCAACTGTCAAGAACACAACTGTCAAGAATCCAACTGTCAAGAATGCAACTGTCAAGAACACAACTGTCAAGAACACAACTGCCAAGAACACAACTCTCAAGAACACAACTCTCAAGAACACAACTGTCAAGAACACAACTGTCAAGAACACAACTGTCAAGAACACAACTGTCAAGAACACAACTGTCAAGAACACAATTGTCAAGAACGCAACAGTTTAATAACTGGCACACTTTTAAGATGGTCCTAATTATTATTGGTATAATTTTCCTGGGGAAGCGCAAAACCTGTAGGAGTCAGGAAGCGCCTGGGGAACAGCAGGCAGTTAGGTGAACTTCAACGAAAGGAAAGGAGTAGCTCCAGCTCCTTGGATCAATATCCGTTCACCTACACCTAGGCACCTCTCTCCGGAGAGGAAGATGGTCTTAATGAGTTCCAGGATCGTCCTCAAATATGTTTCAGGTAAGACATACTTCAGGTAAGACATACCTGGCAAGACATACCTCTTAGCCCAAGTAAGACATACCTTGCAAGACATATTCTTACCCCCCAAGTAAGGCATACCTGGCGATATGTACTTCAGGTAAGACATGCCTGGCAAGACATACTTCAGGTAAGACATACCTGGCAAGACATACGTCTTATCCCAGGTAAGACATACTTCAGGTAAGACATACCTGGCAAGACATACTTCCTATCCCAAGTAAGGCATACCTGGGAAGACATACTTCTTATCCCAGGTATGACATACCTGGCAAGACATACTTCTTACTCCCGGGTAAGACATACCTGGCAAGGCATACTTCTTACCCCCTAGGAAGACATAACTGGCAAGACATACTTCATACTCCAGGTAAGACATACCTGGCAAGATATATTTCTTACCCCAGGTAAGACATACCTGGCAAGGCATTTTTCAGGTAAGACATACCTGTCGAGACGTACTTTTACCCCAGGTAAGACATACCTGCTAATACATATTTTTTACCCCAGGTAAGACATACCTACCTGGAGGGTATTCCGGGGATTAACGACCCCTCGACCCGGTCCACGACCAGGCCTTCCGGTGGATCAGGGCCTGATCAACCAGGCTGTTACTGCTGGCCGCACGTAGTCCGACGTATGAACCACAGCCCGGCTGATCCGGTACCGACTTTTAAGTATCTGTCCAGCTCCCTCTTGAAGGCAGCCAAGGGCCTATTGGTAATTCCCCTTATGGCTAGTGGGAGGCTGTTGAACAGTCTTGGGCCCCGGACACTTATTGTGTTTTCTGTTAGTGTACCAATGGTGTCCCTAATTTTCATTGGGGGTATTTTGCACCGCCTACCCAGTCTTTTACTTTCGTAGGGAGTGATTTCTGTGTTCAGATTAAGGACCATTCCTTGTAGGATTTTCCAAGTGTAGATCATGATATCTCTCGCCTGCTTTCCAACGAGTATAAGTCAAGTGTTTCCAAGCGTTCCCAGTAGTTGAGGTGTTTGATAGAACTTATATATACAGTAAAGGCAAGACAAACTTCTTAACTCAGGTAAGACATACCTGGCAAGACATACCTTTTGCCCCAACTAAGACATACCTGTTTTTACGTCCCCCGAGTGGCAGCAAGTCATTAGTGTCGCCATTGATGTGGTATAATGGCTTAATTAAGATAACAAAAGTTAGCTTAATTGAGATAATACAAGTTAACTAACAAATAACATTAACTTTAATAAATGTCTCACGGGCGGCCAGCTGCCCACACCAAATAGCTTTGTTCATCCTGGGATAACACCAGACTCTTTGTTTATCTTGGGATAAAACAGACTCCCTTGTTCATCCTGGAATGACACACCAAACTCCCTTGTTCATCCTGGAGTAACAACATGCTCTTTGTTCATCCTAGGATAACATCAGTCTCTTGTTCATTCTGGGATAACGCTTCAGTCTCTCTTTGTTCATCTTGGGATAACACACCGGACCCCTTTGTTCATCCTGGGAAAACACCAGACTACCCTGTTCATCCTGGGATATTAATACACCGAACACCTTGTTCATCTTGGGATAACACACCAGCCTTCCTTGTTCATCCTGGGGTAACACACCAGACTCCCTTGTTCATCTTGTGGTAACACACCAGACTCCTTTATTCATCCTGGAATATCACACTAGCCTCCCTTGTTCATCCTAGGGAACACACTAGCAGGGCTGCTCTCTTGCCTCGTCCTCGAGGAAGTTCCTTGACGCTGGTGAGGGACTCTTGATCCAGGGAGTTTGACCTTCCTTGGATCGAACCTGATTATCTACCACTTCCCCAGGCGCTGTCTGACCCCTACAGGTTTAGCCCCACCTCCAGAAAAGTAATAATCTTCTTGCCACTTGCTCTTGTAAGAGGCAAGAGGCATAATTAGCAACTGGGCTTCAATACTACAAGCTGAACTATTTGCAGTACTAAAGACACTAAAGCGAGCTATTTATAATGATCTTTATTCCTTCGTTATTACTGATTCTATGTCATTATATGATTGACTGCACTGGACTTGCATAATGATTCTCAGTAACTTGCTTACTGCAGAAGTCACACGTTACATTACTAATAATCACAGTGAGAAAAATTAATGTATAAATTTTATTGATTATTATCTCTCAATGATTTATTCCTAAGTAGTAAAGGCTGGTTACCTGGAGGTTATTCCGGGGATCAACGCCCCCGCGGCCCGGTCCATGACCAGGCCTCCCGATGGATCAGGGCCTGATCAACTAGGCTGTTACTGCTGGCCGCACGCAGTCCAACGTACGAGCCACAGCCCGGCTGATCCGGCACTGACTTTAGGTATCTGTCCAGCTCTCTCTTGAAGGCAGCCAGGGGTTTATTGGCAATTCCCCTAATGCTTGATGGGAGGCTGTTGAACAGTCTTGGGCCCCGGACACTTATAGTGTTTTCCCTTAGTGTACCAGTGGCGCCCCTACTTTTTATTGGGGGCATTTTGCATCGCCTGCCCAGTCTTTTACTTTCATAGGGAGTGATTTCTGTGTGCAGATTTGGGACCATTCCTTCCAAGATTTTCCAAGTGTAGATTATGATATATCTCTCCCTCCTGCGTTCCAACGAGTACAAGTCAAGTGCTTCCAAGCGTTCCCAGTAGTTAAGGTGCTTGACAGAACTTATACGTGCAGTAAAGGATCTCTGTACACTCTCTAGATCTGCGATTTCACCTGCTTTGAATGGAGATGTTAATGTACAGCAGTATTCCAGCCTAGAGAGAACAAGTGATTTGAAAAGGATCATCATTGGCTTGGCATCTCTCGTTTTGAAAGTTCTCATTATCCATCCTATCATTTTCTTTGCACGTGCGATCGTGGCACTGTTGTGATCCTTGAAAGTGAGATCCTCAGACATTACTACTCCCAGGTCCCTTACATTATTTTTCCGCTCTATTGTATGGCCGGAGTCAGTAGAATACTCTGTTCTAGTTATTATTTCCTCCAGTTTTCCATAACGGAGTAGTTGGAATTTGTCCTCATTGAACATCATATTGTTTACCGTTGCCCACTGGAAAACTTTGTTTATATCTTCTTGGAGGTTAACCGCGTCCTCAGCAGATGACAGCCTCATGCAGATCCTAGTATCATCCGCAAAGGATGATACGGTGCTGTGGTGTATATGTCTGTTTATGTCTGATATGAAGATAAGGAATAAGATGGGGGCGAGTACTGTGCCTTGTGGAACAGAGCTCTTCACTATGGCAACCTCCGATTTAATTCTTTTGACCACTACTCTTTGTGTTCGATTTGTTAGGAAGTTGAAGATCCATCTCCCCACTTTCCCAGTGGGGAGATGGCTGATGAATATGCCAGAGAAAGTATTTTATTAATGTTTGTAAAGTTACCGACAGTATGTTAGGTTAAAAGTATATAAGTGTAGTGTAACTAGTGCAATGTTTCGCTCTCCAGGAGCTTTGACAAAGCTCCTGGAGAGAGAAACGTTGCCACAGTAAAATGTACTTGTGTTCTTTTACCTAACAAAGTATTTTAAATAATATTAAGAGATAATTACACTCTCACTTGCACGGAGGTGCAAGCTTGAGTTGACCTAAAATACATTGTGATGAACCTTGATGAACATATTTTAGGAGCAAATTGCCGTGTCAACAGACTGATGTTATAGTAGCCAGACTTAGGGTTGTTTACAAGTACTTGTGACAGTTTAACATGTATACAGATGATGATGATGATGGTGTGTTTATCCACTAATTGTGGTTTCTAAGACAGAACGCAAAGACTAGTAGTAAGCAGAGCAAAATCCAGTGTTACCAAGGTAAAAGACTCAGTTACCCAAGGCACTATCCTGGCATATCTGCTTTTTTTTTTTATCCCCATCGCAGACTTCGATAAAAACACCTGTCACGTTTTTGTATCATAAGTTGCTAAAATAAGCATGAAGGTCACTGCGGTAGAAGACACTAAAAATGGCAGGAAGATATAAGCAGGGTTTTCCAGTGGACAGTGGAGAACATGACGTTCAATGGTTGATAAGTTCCAGCTGCTTAGGTATGGAAAGAGTGAAGAACTCAAAAGGAACACTGTCTACAAAACTCAAGAGGATCATCAAATAGAATGAAAGTAAAACGTGAAAGACCTGAGAGTAATTATGTCAGCTGACCTTTGTTTTCAAGAACACGATAAGACCAATATCCAGACTGCCAGAAAGATGACGGGGGTGAATAACGAGAACCTTCAAAACCAGGGAAATAGTGCCATTGGTGACACTTTTCAAATCGCTTGTGCTCTCTTATTTAGAATATTGCTCAGTGTTGGCGGCCTCAATCAGGGCAAGAAAAATATCAGAACTGGAACAGATACAGAGATCGTTTATGACCAGCGTAGAGCCAATAAAGCATTTAAATTAATGGGAACGCCTTAAAGTCTTTAAATATGTATTCACTGGAATAAAAAGAGAGAGATACACGGTAATATGTACTAGTAGTGTGCAGATTTGCTCCTTGTCCCAAATTTGCATACTGCAGATAATCCAAGAAAACGATGCATTGGTTTAGTTTCGCTAGCGTCCTCAAATCCTTCCTTAGGATGCTACACACAACAACCAATTAACTCTTAGGTACCTATTTACTGCTAGTTAAACAGTGGCAGGTGGTGTAAGGGAACCAACCTGTATGTCTCACCTCACCTGAGGTTGTGGGCCCAAAACTGTTACCAGGTGTTAGTATAATATGCTATATTATGGCTATATCTCGCAGAGTTACTGTGTTGATGATAACATAGTTCACAGTTACGGTGTTGATGATAACATAGGTCTCAGTTACTGTGTTGTTGATGACATAGTTGATAAGTTACGCACAGGTTCAAGGTCTGGGTATCTTCATTTTGAAGGGGTTTCTCCAATTATTGGCTTTATCAATTCCGTTCATAATATGCTAATTGGAGAGTATAATATAAGGTAATCAGTCCCTCTGAATTGAAGGTGTTCACTTCCTTAGTCTTGATTAATATGAATCAGATTCATCAAGACTGAGGTAGTGAACCCCTTCGAAGCCCATGATGATCCTTTTCAAATCACTTGTTCTCTCTAGGCTGGAATACTGCTGTACATTAACATCTCCATTCAAAGCAGGTGAAATCGCAGATCTAGAGAGTGTACAGAGATCCTTTACTGCACGTATAAGTTCTGTCAAGCACCTTAACTACTGGGAACGCTTGGAAGCACTTGACTTGTACTCGTTGGAACGCAGGAGGGAGAGATATATCATAATCTACACTTGGAAAATCTTGGAAGGAATGGTCCCAAATCTGCACACAGAAATCACTCCCTACGAAAGTAAAAGACTGGGCAGGCGATGCAAAATGCCCCCAATAAAAAGTAGGGGCGCCATTGGTACACTAAGAGAAAACACCATAAGTGTCCGGGGCCCAAGACTGTTCAACAGCCTCCCATCAAGCATTAGGGGAATTGCCAATAAACCCCTGGCTGCCTTCAAGAGAGAGCTGGACAGATACCTAAAGTCAGTGCCGGATCAGCCGGGCTGTGGCTCGTACGTTGGACTGCGTGCGGCCAGCAGTAACAGCCTAGTTGATCAGGCCCTGATCCATCGGGAGGCCTGGTCATGGACCGGGCCGCGGGGGCGTTGATTCCCGGAATAACCTCCAGGTAAGCCGAGGGACTGATTACCTCATCTCTTACTGCCTCTAATTAATAAGCTATGCAATAACTGATAAAGCCACTGATTGGAGAAACGTCTTCAAAATAAAGATACCTAGGTGTTGCACATGTGTCTAATTCCTCGACTCATCGGTGTTGTTTACCATCAGTGTTGACAGTCACATTTGAATTCCTTCGAGCCGTCCCTTCCTGTTATAATAAATTGGTGCAAATATGTCGAAGATTGCTACTAAAACCCTCTTGTTGGAGGGGACGAGGTGACTCGTTAACATTTATGTGGCAGAGAGAAAAACTGACCAGCCCACCTGGTGTGTTTATGGGCATTGTGGGAAGAAAATATTCTGCTGGAGGAGTTTTTATTCTTGATTTTTAGTGTGTCATATA